>NC_092803.1:106684219-107042819 GCF_040954645.1 Diabrotica undecimpunctata
CAATAGAACAAAAATAATAGACAAACTTATTGAAACAAAAAATCGTATTTCATCTTTACATTTTCTTCAGGAGTTTTACAAACCAAAAGTCAAGGATTTAAAATATAGATTACCGCTATGACACTTAGTAGCTAAGGTGGACAATATCTCAAATATTGGCATAAAATAGACGTTAATGGATGTTAGAACAGTATATCCAACTAAGCTGATAGAAATCCAAATCCAAATAATGCTACTTATTTAGGTTCACTCATTAACCAACAAGTTGAAACAAAAAGATTAAAGCACGAGTCGAGTCAGTATGTAACGGGTTAGCTCTATTAGACACCAGACACAGTAAAATACAAGTTTAATTTAAATAAAAATATATTCGAAATAAATAAATAACAAAATAAAATTAACTTCTATGCAATGTCTATAATAAAAAATAAAATACCAATCCTGATGAACGAAGCCACGACGCTACGATCCACTGTAGGTACATGCAAAAAAATAAAATACGGGCAATGCTAGGAAAATTGAAAAAGGACGATGTATTCGTCAGTACACAAACATCAAGGAGAAAGACGAATCACTACTTATTCTGGGTTATAGGTGGCCGAATAGATCATTACTCGATCCGAACGAGGAACGGAAAGCGACCAATCAGTACTTGGTCGCGGGACGGGTGGCCGAATCGATCAATACTCGATCTGGCAAGGAACGTGAAGTGACCAATCAATACTTGGTTACCGGCGGGACGCTTTGACCTTCCAGGTCAATACCCAAGGGCCCGGTGAAGTTCTTATCAGATCAAACCCTGGTGGCAAGCCGGCGGCGAGAACTGGTAATGCTATCGTTACAAGTACTAGGCCAGTCGCTGTCTTGTTACTTTCGTTGTACAACAACTGCACAACTGGATGTAGTTAAATAATCTATGTCTACTATTCGATGCGAAAAATAAGAGCTCCTTTAAATCAGCAGCTTGGAATGGCGAAAATAATCCGGATTTATGTCACTGAGGACGACTATAATCGTCCCATCATAATTTCAAGACAAGTTCTAAATAACTTCCCACACACCCAGCACCGCCCCATAATTCTCGAATTTCTTGTCATGGTTCTTCTTCTTCTTGCAGTGCCTATACATTACGGATGTTGGCATAGCTATTCTAACTTTATTGGCTGCAGCTTTAAAAAGTTTTGTAGTCATTAAGTTGTACAAATCTCCGAGATCGCGCAGCCATAATATATTACGCCTTCTTGGGCCTCTCTTGCCGTACACCTTACTCTGTAGAATGATTTAGAGTAGGTTGTACAGATGTTTGTTACGCATTACGTGGCCCATATATTCCAGTTTGCGTCCTTTTATGACTATGCTTATTTCGCGGCCCTCTCTCATTCTTTACAAGATCTCATTATTAGCAACTCTGTCAGTTCACGACTACTGAAAATCTTTTTCATTTTGATGAATAAGTCCGGGGTTCCCACCGATCATTCAAATTTGTGCCCAGATGGCAGTAATTGGTGACCAGTTCTATTAGTTGCTTGTTTACTAACAGTTGTCCATGTGTAACTTTGTTTTGACTGATGACCATATACTTAGTCTTGTTGTTCAGTCGTTCGTTGTTTAACAGTATTTCTTGGTCTACATCTGCTAGGGCCAGGTTCGTTATGCGTTCTGAATATACGTTATAGAGTATTGGAGACAGTACGGATCCTTGCAGTACTCCTCTTTATTTCTATTGTTTCTATCAATTGATCTTCCATCCTAATTGTTGCAAACTGTTCATAATTCTATTGTTGATTATTCATATTTCTTACAGTCTAATCCAATTGATTCCAGTGTATTCATTAGCTCGTCGTGCTTAATTCTATCAAATGCCTTTTGATATTAAATGAAGCACACATAAGCATCGCAATTAATGTCTCTACATCTTTGAAAGAGAATTTTAACTGAGAACAGAGCCTTACGGGTAGGTTACAAAATCCCAATCATCAACTCCACACTTAGACCAAGATGGAACTTAAAAAAGGCTAACTGGGTCAAGTTCACTGATAAAGTGGAAAGAATTGTTTGATGGATTCTACCTACGAGTTCTACCTAATTACCACAGATTTACCTATGCCATTATAGCAGCTGCCAAAAAATATGTACCACGAGGGTATAGTAAGCAATACATACCGGAGTTGGAATCGTAATCTAATAGCTAGACTTAATAAGCTAGACTTTAAACGCCGCAAGAAATGAAAAGAAAGGTCGAAATAAATAGACTTCAAAAAAATCAAACAGGAAAGCGTGGAGTCTCCTAAAGAAATTAGGCAGCTCCAACCCTCTGGCTGTTCAAGTTACAGCTGACCAAATAGCTGCGAGGGTGGTAAAACTTTCCGGGGCCCCAAAAGTTGAAGAACACCACACGTCCATTAAAAAGAAACTTAAAAATATTTGCCGAACAATCGGAGCACACCTTGCATACTCCAACCCCTTTGAAATAGAGGTGTGAATAAAAGGCTTTGAACAATATCAAATCTGATACAGCACCAGGATTTGACGGAATCTACACAGAATTCTTAAAACACGCAAGAAAGTGACCCTACTTTAATATCCTTACAACGGGATATATGCCAGCGAGTTTCAAAAAAGCAAAAAAATTGCAGCCCTTTTATAATAACTAAATTGCGGCTGTCTAGCATCGGCCGTGTCCAAGTAGCTGCCACCGAGCGAACGGACGAATTCTGCTAGGGTCTTGGCCCCTGTCTGTCGTAAGAGGCGACTAAAGCCCGGGACACACCTATCATACAGCCTTCCCATCCTACTTTGATCATACATAGTTCGGCAGCTGGGTACCTTTCTGTATACACGAAAGGGTGGATAGTTGAAAACTATTCTCTTATGTATTTTTTTTTCGCTGAATACCAATATGTAGTCACCCATCCCATTTTACATAAGATAGAATAGTTTTGAACTATCCACTCTTCCATGTATACAGAAAGGTACTCAGCCGCCGAACTATGTATGATTGGAAGGCTGTGTGCTAGGTGTGTCCCGGGCTTAATGGGATGGAATGAAAGGTGGTGAGCGGTTGACTAAAGTATCGATACCACAGAAACGCACGCAGGGCACGATCTGTCTTACTTCAATGAATGAAAGTAAGTAACGTGGCCATCGTTTGTGGAGTCAGTGGTAACTATGGGGACTGCTAGAAGCGAGACGAGACTATTAGTGGTACTGGTTAACGCTCTGCCCTCTTAACATCCGAGAAGAGCTCCCGTGGGACCATTGTACTCCCATTCCATATAACTTCTGTGTGAAGAAATGTAAGCCCATAAACTTCTAGTCTTAAGCTGAACGTGCCCACTATGGAGATGAGTGGTAGTAGAGGTGCAACTTGCGAGGTCAGGACCTTATTCCTACCTGCGTTAATTGGTTCGGAATCCCAGGGATAATGGGCAAGTGGTCCTGTAGCCCCACACTATGGCTAGCGTGCTACAATCATCTGAAGACGGACTCGTCGAGGCATTGGTTCTGCCAAAATAGGACATAATACCTCCTGAATATTAGACAAAACTCACATGCGCCCTGCTCTATCCAAATCGGGGCTTCTTTAACAATCCATGAATTGAATTAAGGTCTGGATCCACCTGGGTTTTCCAGACTTCGAACCTCTCCCGCTGCATAAGAGCCTCTTATCAACACGAGAGGCATGCGGCGGGTTTTAGGTGCTCCTGGAAATGCAATCCAAGTAGTGATACCACCTTTCAATGCCTGCCCCCGTTGTCTTTGACTTCAGGCCCGGTTTAACCTGCAGTGGGGCGGAACGGCGGATTCGCTAGCAAGCTCAAAGTATTCGAGTCGACCGTATCTATCTCTTAAAAAGGATTATTTAAACTACCTGGACTGGGGGCTCACCAGCCACCCTGGTGCGGTCGTAACTTATGACTCTTAAATTTCAAAATTTAGAACATATATGGACCAAACAAGTTGGATGCTACAAGAAAACCAAACAGCAATAAATATACAATCCCAAATAAAATACATGGATCAATGTTGAAATTAATTAGCCAGGATATTCTTCTAACACAAACAGACGGTTAAAACTAAAGCTTTAACCTTATTAAGATTTTTCCTAAAAAATTACTCCGAATAGTACAGCGCAATTATTATTAAACTAATGTGAACAAAAAATACGCATTAACCACCTTGTGACTACCGAAAAAGTGTTCTTTTTATAATAAATAAGTGCCGATAAGTAAGTTCTAAAAACCATGAAACTCCGAAAAATAAGCTAGTTACGATATATTTAATAATAAGAAAAATATATTATTTTATATGGGATTAAATCACAATTGATTGTAATGAGGATTACATTTTATGTTTGTTTTGGCATTTATAAATGAATTTACAAACTTTTACAGGTTAAGATCATTAATAACTTCTATTTAAAATTTTTTGAAAACGATTTCCGGATTGGTAATCGAAACTTCAAAACAAACATAAAATGTAATTCTCATTACCATCAAATTGTTACCATCAATTAATCCCATATAAAATAATATGAGAGTTTACTCTTGACTAAAGAATATAAGAGAGTAATTATGAATATACAATCTAACATACGCCAATCAATATGACACCTACTAACCAAAACATTATATAGTACGTGTATAGTATAATATTTATTAGCAGTTTCTCATGACTAGTAATCAATAGAAAGGTAGTACTGGTTAATAAAAATATTATTACCAATTAACTTAAAATTAAGACGATTTTTAATTTTAAATATCTCATTCAAAAGAAACTTTTTGTTTATTCTAAGGAACTTTCTGCCCTCGGTAATAATGTAATCTTTCATTCTGCGATTAAATTTTAAAAAAATATTTATTAGTTTTCTCAGGATTCGAAAAAAATGACTGCATTTAAAAAGCTTTGGCCCGAAACTTTGTGCCTGCGCTCTTCATGTTATACCTACCTCTTCTGTCCAAAATCCTGTTTAGTTCCTCGCGTCGGATTTTATTTTTGTACTCATCGCAGGTAGTATATTCTTGGATTTCCTTTGCAGTTTTCTTATCATCGATAATTTTTTGTTGTCGTTTCTTAATGACCAATTGCGTCCACATGTCAAGTTTGCTGAGATCACGGTTTTCAGTTTGCTCCAAAATACTGGCCTGAAATAAAAGTAAAATATGTGTTAAATATTATATCATATATTATTGATGTATAGCGATAATTTTTTTAAAGTATAGATACTAGAGGCTTACTTATGTTTTGAGTCTTGGAATACTGATTGCTGCCATGTGCCATCTGATGTTTTTACTAGAAAGTTTGACATTTTTGGCATAACCTTATTCATAATATTTCAAAATAAATCAAAATTTGTGAATATCTTTAATGTATGTAAACGCAGAAAGGCACTGTACAAGAACTTCAACAGCAGAATAAAAATTAGGTCATCTTTGTCAGACAAATTTATGGGAAATAAAGGTTTGAGGAAATAAAATGAAAACGTGGCTGAGAAATATAAGAAATTGGACAAACACAATAGGAAGACATAAATTACATGCTGAGAAAAGTAGATATAAAGAATACGCAAAATTGGGCATGAAAATCGACATGGAGATAACCTGATACAATGGTGATCAAAGAACAGGGCCAATAACTATAAATGGACGATACAGATGCAGGAAACTGACACTCAAAATAAAGTATCAAAAGGAAGAGCAGCGATCTGACAGCTACATCCACTTTTATGAAATGATACTCTTTTAAAAAACCATAAGAGAGGCATCTTAAGTTTTACACATACAAGAAAGCTTAAGATACTTACCCAGGAGGCAAAGTGTGGACATTCCGGAAAGAACAAGAAAACAAACATGTTGTTGTTGATGTTGTGCAACAATTATTAATGCTAGATCACCATGTGATATACAGCGTGATTGAGGAAACCTTAGGCATTAGTTCCACCAGCAATAATAAAATATTGCATAAAACTTTACAGCAGTGAAAGATGTTTTGATCCTACATAATTTAATGTTTCAACAGATGATTGCGTCGCGCCCGTTTTGCTGTACTTTGCTTTTTATTAGGAAATAGTACTTATTTATGTGGCAACATTGGCTCTATGAAACGGTCAACGCTGAATGGTACACAATAACTTGTTTGTCCGAAGGTTTCCGTGTAATAACAATGTTTTGGAGGTATCTTAAGCGGAATGTAATTATTGCTTTGACAAATAGTTCGAACGCATGCAAAACTGTATAGCTCATAAAGGAAAATATTTCGAAAAATAATAATAATAAATAAGTCATTACCAATGATAAATGACTGTTTTTTATTAGTAGGCTCAAAACATAAAAAGTAATTCTTGTTTTACTACGGATTACAATAATTTTTGGTGTATTTTACAAAATATTAAAAAGGGTGGGATAGGTCAAGCTCTGAAATGATGTCTATTAAATGAACATTTATTTTGTAGCTTTTTACCTTGTTAAAGGGACAGTAGATTTTTTTAAATTAATTATAATTTTCGCTTTGAATAGTTAAGTAAATTGCATATTTATCGCATATGTATTGGTCAGAATTGAAACCTAAAAACATCCTCAAAATGTTTCTAATACTACTAATAATTTGTATACAGTCCGCATAACACTTATTTTATTTAGTCTTTAGTGTACAGATATTTTAACACTATTTTTAATTTATTTACATCTCAATGATAAGCTCGGCAATACGAGTTTATCATTTAGACCTAATTCTTGCAATTAAAAATTTCTCTGTATATCTTTAGTGAACTGTTATCTGGAATTCCCTAGAACGGATTGTCTACCCGTTTACCTGGAAATCTCGAACAAATCCAGACAGGTGTGACGGGAACACCTGCTTTTACTAGTTTGTTCTAGAAAACAGGTAGCTTTACCGTTAGGATCTAGGATGGGTAGCGTTATACTGCCCCCTCCAAGAGATGGTTCCTTCTGGAATCTTGTCAGGACTGGAACTGAATGCTGGTAACGGCAACTGAACCCTTTTTTAAAACTCGCAGTTGTATAAAAGTGGCAAGGACGGTTTTCGCTCCACACCGGTAACCATGCGTATTGCAATAGATTAGTACCTGAACTTCAGTGTTTTTAAAGATTTCCTCCACCATATTTTGTAAAACCCTCCAATCCAATTTTCGGCATTCTAGTCTTGGCATGGCCAACTTTTGAAAGTTGGACTTAAGTACGCACTCCATGACTTGAAGTAATATTTCCCATACATCCTGGTAGGTGGTTTGGTCATGGGCAGTGTCTTTTGTTACCAGATAGAAAAGGTATCGAGATGCATTTTGGAGCTTCATGGATGCTAACCCTTGAGCGTCTTTAATACTGGCCGGAATGGCATTGGCCAATGAGTAGCCCTGGAAGTTCTAGCTTTTCTTCAGTGGTAACATCATGTCTTGCTATACCGGTACCTCCATATGCCCCATGAATTCCTCAAACGTAAGATCAGGTACTTCCTGGACTTGATTTACTTCCACTTCCTCATCTACATTGAGGTCTACTTCGAACGGCAGTAGCCGGTTATGGTGTACTATCAACGGCTTTCCTTTCGGAATCTTTCTTGCTCGGTACATGGTAGATTAACATCGTTAAGCTTCTGTCTAATGAGGTACGAACCTGGAAATGGCCCGGCAATGGCAATGTCCAAAGCTATTCTTTCAAACGGAGTTCCTACATTGTATTGTCTCATAGAAGCCTTTCTTTTTACAGCAGTCATTTACATCGTCGGAACTATTCATCCAATAAAACCTTTCCCGAATTCTCAGAAGAGTTTTCTTTTCTTTACACTGAAATGCCCTCCTGTAATACTTCGGATTACAACTGTCTTTTCTTCTCGGAATCATCATCATTTTCCAGTACTCGTTTAAGCAAGCAGTCTTCCATGATAAAGAAGTCCCATTGAGTCCAATAAGTCTTAACTACTGAGCATAGGCTTAATATTTCTTGCCAAGACGGTCGACGGTTTTCTTCTTTCCAGTTTCGAATTTTCTGTAAACTGGATCTTTCCCTTGTTCTTCTCTGATCTTCCTAGGCGTCCAATCGTCATTGACCACCGTTGTTCTTAGCACTGCTGCTTCCTTGGATTCTGTTTTATGCTGATTGTCTTCTGCAAAGGAATGCTCAAACTTAAAATCGTATTCTTGGAGTCGTTCAATCCATCTGGCTATCTGGCCTTCTGGATTCTTAAACTGCATTAACTACTTAAGGGAGGCATGGTTGGCTCAGATTATAAACTTCTATTCATAGAGGTATTGATAGCAGTATTCTACTGATTTCACTACTGCTAGAAGTTCTCTTCTCACGACGCAATAATTTCGCTCAGTTTATTAAAGCACTTTACTAAAATATCCAAGGACTCGTTCCGCTCCTCCTTGAATCTGAGATAGTACTGCTCCAACTCCCACATTACTTGCATCTGTATGGACGACTAAGATAAACTCTCCTTCGGCAGTGGATACCGTTAATATTGGTGCTGTGATTAAATGTTTCTTTAAGGTTTCAAATAAACCTCTGATGTAAGTAGATAGCCCAAGAAAACTTCTCATTTGACGTCGGTTCTGGCCATTCCTTAATGGAATCGATTTTTCCATTTTCCACAGCTATTCCTTCTTTGCTGACTATATAACTCAGATAATTGGCTTTACTTTGAAATATATGGCACTTCTTGGGGTGTAACACCAACTGGGCAGCTTTTAGTCGATTAAAAACAAATTCTAAATTTTTCAGATGGTATTTAAAAGTCTCCCCAAGGCGATTATGTCGTCTAAATACACCAGGCACGTTTTTCAAGATAACCCTCTCAACATATTTTCTATAAGCCTCTCAAATGTCTCAGGGACATTACAGAGTCCACATGGTATAACGTAGAATTGCCACAATCCAGATCCTGCAGTGAAGACTGTCTTCTCTTTATCTACTGGGTCCTGCCAATCCAGAATCCAAATTGGGGTAACAATTTACTTCCAGCCAATGTATCCAACCTGTCGTCGATCTGAGGCAGAGGATAACTATCTTTCTTGGTAACATTGTTCAACAAACAGTAGTCCACACATAACCTCGTAGTTCCATCTTTCTTCTTGACCAAGACCACCGGAAAGACCCATGTTCTGGTGGAGGGTTCTATCACCCCGTTTTTCTTTATTTCGTGAATAATCCTTTCAGCTTCCTCTCTCTTCGCCTGTGGTAATCCTCAAGCTGTCTGACGAATTGGCTTAGAATTACCAGTATCAATCAATTTTATGTTTGACAACGGTAGTTCTTTCCGTCTTTCCTCTTTTGGTACGAAGATGATTATTTATTTCATTGTAATTAGCATTATCTCTTTCAGTTATAAATTATTATTTGAATTTATTAGCTTATCTTTATATGCATAGTGTATACCTATGTGTCGCATTATTAGTGTTTAGCTCGGGACATAATTAATTACTCCCCTCTCTACTCTATCGTTACTGTGTAGTAATCATCTTGTATATTTCCCGTTAACGTTCTCGACTTCTTTCCTTTCCGTTCTCTTATTTATTAGGTTTCCCTATTCCTTTCAAAAATAGTGGTACCCAAAATTTTCTTCTCTTTCGTGTTCTCTTGTCTATCTCACTCACGTAACACTTGTAGTCTAGCTCTGTCGAACCCCGACCAAGACACCTCTACCAGACTGACGCCCGGACCTTAGTATCATGTTTTGTGTAACCGTATTGCCAACGATCAGAGCATTTACCATTTACCATCTTTCATTAGGCACACTTATCTACAGCCCAACCGTGGTAGCTGTTTATGAGATACACAACTAAGTGGCTGCCATTAATGGGACCTTTTGTTTTTTTGGGCCACTTTAATTTTTTGGTCGTTACAAATTAAATTGCGGATATGGAAGAATATACCATTTGATACAAAGGGTTTAAAACAAGAAATAATCTTCTATCACATAATACTGTTTTGTACTTACCCCCTTACCACTCTACCGTTAAGAATAATAAAATAAAAGTCACGCAAATGTTACATACAAATTAGATGTTAAAAAATGACAGAACTAGTTCACTAAGATTACAATCCACGATTGGAAAGATAAACAATTAGAATGGGACATCCAAATACATGCCTCTAAATATTTCAATTTACTTATAATTTGTAACAGATGATTTTAGTGACGACAACGAGTGACCATACAATAAATAAGTGGCTGGTACCGATACCCTTGAGGTTAATAAAATAAAAATTATTACATATTACTGTAGGTAAAATATATGCCGAATTTTTGTAAAATATTATATTAAAATTAGTGCACTAATATATATTTTATATAAATCGTTCAAATATAAAAAAAAAATACATAAAGCGAATATCAGAAAAACCTTCAAAACAACCGATACCTGATATCTATTCTGTCCAAAATCAAACCCAACAATACAACACAATACAAAAACAAGAGAGATTAAAGCATTAAACTACCCTGTGAATGTAACAATTTATATGTGGGAGAAACCGCAAGACCACTAGGTGTCAAGAAAAACAAGAAAACATTGAAACGTACATCAAAAACAGAGACTTAGATAAATCACAGATATACAAACATGCTTGGGACAATGAGCACAGAGTACAATTGAAAGATGCATTAATAGTCAAGAAAGAAACAGACATGGAAAAAAGACAAATCAAAGGAGTAGCTCTCATCCTACTTAACGAAGAAAAATGTGTAGCAAACTCATCAGCCGAATGTAACAGGTTCTAGTTGCTAATACTAAAAGAAGAAGTCAGTAACAACAATATACCAACATTAGCGGATTAATAGAGTATCGGAGACACATCATCTATAATTAATATAATTAAGTATACATAATACACGTACAACACATAATACATAAACATACAATACATAAACGCATAAGACATAAACAGGCAAAATAATCAGAATTTGATATCATCCTGAGGGTAAAAACACCACCCTCAGAATTTTTATCTACAAGCATGGCTATTTGCTACACGGTCGAGGCCAAAGTGGGTCACCTATCAATTTGAAAAATATAACCGTCTAACATCTTTTGGTTACAATAGCACATCACTACTTTTTAAAATAATGTTTTTGGAGAAAATTTTCGGGGTGGAAATCGAAACGCCAAACAACAATAATAAAATATAATTTTCTTTACAACCAACTGTGGCAATCAGATTTTAGACCTAGTCGAAACACCACTGATAATTTAGTGATTCTGCAAACAGATATAGTAAATGCTATGGCCACCAAGCTAAACGTAATCGCAATAATTTTTGAGATATAAAGTGCTTTCGATACATGTAAGTCGGTTATCCTTAAAAAACTTGTAGAAAATAATCTTGCGAGAAACGTATTATGCTTTATAAACAACTTTTTAAATAATAGAAATTTCTGAATCACAGTTAACGGAGTATAATCTGAGAGATATCTCTGAAAATTGTGTACCTCAAGGTTCTACTTTGAGTTCTACTCTTTTTCTACTGGCCATCAATGATATTTGCTCTTATAAAAAATCTCCCATTAAATTTGCTCTACACGCAGACGACCTTATTGTATAGGTACTGCCAAGAAAAATCCTTATTACAAATTAACAGCCGCAATCTCGTACTTATTACAAAATTTTGTCGAATCCCGTAATACAATCGTCCGAGAAACAGGCTTCAGGTTCTCTTCCAATAAATCTAAAATAATTCACCAGGATATACAACAGCTGAGAAATACCCAAAATAACAGTAAACGGAGTAAGAGTTAATTGGTCATTACAAGTTTTTAGGACTAACTGTCGATAACAAATTCACCTGGCGTCGTCATATCCTTGAAATAAAATGCAACTGTTTAAGCGGAATGAATCTGTTAAAGACATTGTCCCACCATCAATAGGGTGACGATAGAAGTGTACTACTCAAAATATATCGAGCTATAATCCGATCCAAAATAGGCTATGGTTGTATAGCTTATTTGTCAATGGCTGTATTACAATCGTTAAACTGTTCACAGCACTGCTCTTCGAATATGCTTAGGAGCATTTAGATCCAGCCCCGTTGAAAGTTTCTATTGTGAATATCATGAACTCCCCCTTTACCTTCAGAGCAGCAGCCACTCCTATCTTATGCTAACAGAATTTCATCGAATCCGACAAACCCAGTATTTAATTTCCTGACGTCACCAATACCTGGACCCGCAAACTCGCCCACATGTATACTTTCAATCCCACAGACCCTACAATACACCAAAAACACAAAATTTTCAAAAACACTTGCGTCTGTAAAATCAGAATCCCAGCCATGGTCTATAACACCTTCTTTTATAAACACTTGCCTCTATAAATTTAATAAGCAACAAATAAATATCATTTTTCGACAAGCTTTTAAGGATATTGTGAATACATCCCACTATGATAAGGTGCTTTATACCGATGCATCCCAAAACGCAGATGGAGTTGGCTGTTCTGACACTACAGCTGATCCAACGAATGTAGCGTATTTTCCGGAGAACTCTTCAGTATTTCAAAAGCTCTCGAATTTCCTTTTGACAATCATCAAAGTGTAGCTCTATGTACCGATTCCTTATCCGCAATTCATTCGTTCAAACAATATCACTTAGTGCAAAAAATACGATCCATCTCCACTCTTCCCGAAGGACTTCAATAACAATAATATGGGTACCTTCTCATATCGGCATCCAAGGAAATAAGACGGCTGACAGCACTGCAAAAGAAGTATCTACATTTAACTTACCCATCTACAACATAAAGTCCAAGAAGATATAAAATCCAAATTCAAAAGGAATATCCAAGGCAAGTGGCATGAACTATGAATCACCAAAAATACGAAGCTCAGAGAAATACAACCTAATGTTACAGCTATTTGGTATGCTCCCACTGCAACGATATTCCTATCACCGTTAAGCACATCCTCACAGAATGTCAACACTACCAGACCACTCGCATTGCCAACAATATAAACCACAGTTTAAAAGATCTGAACTGTTCAAGGTAACTCAAGAGCCTAATAGACTTCTTGAAGACTATACAATTGTTTAACAAAATATAATTTACATAATATTGTTATTCTTTAACTGCTTAAGTATCTGTAATGTAAATATGTACTCATAACTCATAACCTTTGCTCCCGTGTCAATGGCCAAAGATGTCGAGACATCTTAATTTGAAATAAAAAAAATTGTGGCTCAATCCCATATAAACATAATATTATAATAAAAGGAATTGTAAAACTTACCTGAAATTTACGTCTGGTAAAATACTTATAATGTACTTCATCTTTTTTGGTCTGGGTCTTTTTTTTCGATGGTTTCGACCCATATTCAATTTGAGATTCAAAGTCTTCCCCGAATTGTGAGTTAAGGGATAACGACGCCACGGGAGTAACAGCGTTAAGGGACAATTCACATCCGTAGTTTTCCGGCGCCGAATTTTGAATTTCTTGCTGCACTGTTGATATTTTCTCAAAATTTGAGATCCTACTCTCAGACTCTTCATTTTTGAATAATTTTCCATCAATATGATGTAACAAATTTTCCTCAATATTGCACTTAATTCTATTAAAGAAAGTCTTGTCGAATACGTCATCAAAGGTTAAAGAACTAATTTTTAAATTGTCTATGGAATGATCTGTGATTTTTTTGACACGGTAGAAGTGATCGAATTCGGGGTACGGGTTGATACAACTCGACTTTTCCACTACTGGTTCACTTTTGTTTACATTCGCTTGTTTGCCTCTTTCCGCGGGTTTCTGCCTCTTCTTCTTTTGAGCATCACTTATGGCCTGAAGTCTTTTACTTTCCCTCCTGTTAAGAGCTATTCGCGAAGATTTTACGGTCAGTTTCTTGCTTCTCAGCTCTTTTAACTTTGCATTTTTTGCCCGAATTGATTTTTTTGCTCTTTCGGGGTTATCTGTCGCTTCAGCCTTTGGTTTGGTTTTGCTCCTCGTCAGTTTGACAGATACCTCTTTTACAGACCTATCTTCAGTCAAAGCCAACTTCGCAAGAGCTTTCTCGTTTATTTCCGGCACAGGTGGATGGTGGGAAACGTTATGGTCAGACAACAAAGAGTTGGTCACGAAGCGTTCCTCGCACGGAAGACATCCGAAGTATTTGTCAGAATGTTCGTTGATTAGATGTTGGAAGAGATCTTTTAAAGTGTTTTCTGAGGAACCTAATTTCTCGCAGTAGATACACGGAGTGACAGTGAGTTGGTTTTGCTTCCGCGAACTGAGCCGACGGTTTTTCTTTACCGAATGAATGCGCTCGACGTGTTTTTGGCGGAGATTTGCGCTGGCAAACGATCTCTCGCAATAAAGACACAACAAGGTCATTCTTCCTTTTGAATCTGAAAAGAAAAACATAATTAAATCATTTACAATAAAAAAGCGGGGTTGAAAAATATGGTAATATGTAAGACTTACAGGATACGGCGCATTATATAAAAAAATTTAAAAGATTGTATCCAAAATGTAAACTATGCCAATACAATGAGTAAAAAAATCATATAAATTTCTGATCCAAAGTTGATAACTTGCTAACTCATAAGTTAGGAATATAGCATGCTTTAAAAAATACAAAAACTCCTCCTCCTAAGTGCCTTCTCTGTTGAGGTTGGCGATCAATATGGCAAATTTCTCTCTATTCTGGGCTTGATGAATTAATTCATTTCCTTTTGTGTGGGTCCAATCTCTGATGTTTCGTAGCCAAGATTTTTTCTTTCGTCCTATGCCCCTTTTACCTTCAATCTTGATTTCTAATATTACTTGGAGCTGCTCAAATTCCCTATGGCGCATTATGTGTCCTAGATATGACGTCTTTCTAATTTTGATAGTATGGACCATATGAGGGCGTGTGTTCATTGCTCTCAGTACTTCTTCATTCGTAGTTCTGCTGGTCCAGCTTATTCTTAGCATTCGGCGGTACATCCACATTTCAAATGAATTTAATTTGTTGACGTCATACTGTTTTAATGTCCAGGTCTCACAGCCATATAGTAATAGAGACCACACATAACACTTAAGTGTTCTCAATCTTATTGAGACTGATAGCTTGGGGTTACAGAGCATTTTACGCATATTCATGAAACCAGATCTTGCTATTTCAATGCGTCTTCTAATTTCTTTTGAGTGGTCTATAAGTTATAGTTGACTATTTAGTTCTCTGCCCAGGTATATGAAGCTTTGGGAACTCTGAAGGGTGATGCCATTTATTTGTATGTTAGGTGTAACTTGTTCATGGGGGTTTTTGTGGAATACCAGAATTTTGGTTTTGGAAAAGTTAATGTCCAAGCCCAGCCTGTGACTTTCTTCTGATAATATGTTCATCAATATTTTTAGTTGGTCTTCTGCTTCTGCTAATACTATGGTGTCATCGGCATATCTTATATTGTTAATGATGATTCCATTGGCTCTGGCACCTTCAGGACGACCTTCAAGAGAAGCTCTAATTATATGTTCGGCATATACATTAAATAATAGGGGGGATAAAATGCACCCTTGACGCACTACAGAAACTACAGAATCTATTATATGTAACAACTGTAACGACAGAGTTGTTAAAATTTACAGGCAAAAATAGCTAGTTAAAGATGCAAGATACTAGTTAAACTTAAAAGAACATGAGAAAACCAAAACAATACCAAGAATATCGTTTAATTAGCCTAATGATCTACACTCTAAAGATTTTTCTGCAAATACTTCATAGCAATTTGTAACCGTAATCAATATTTAGATACAAAACTTTAAGCAAAAGGAGTAAACAGATCAACCAGATCCAGACATAAATATACATAAAACACAAAATTGAACATTTTTAATGAGAACATTTTTTTGTGATATTAACCATGCCGAAAACTAAGATAATGTTTGGTGTGTGCTGTTATGAGTATAAACAATGGATCGAATTTATCCATTGTAAATATGGATATAGACTTATACTTCAGTCGGGATAGCATTTGACCTTGCATGCCGAGCTGCCTCAAATATTATTATTGTAACCTTTAGGGGGATCAATAGAAGTGTAAATTTGAAAATCGCGACTGAATTCCGCCATCTTGATTTTAAAGGAGAACCGTTTTTGCTCAATATCTCCGCCATTTTCAACTTTTATACAAAAAGGATACGAACTAAAATTGTTGTAAATCCTATCATTTCTTTTTTACAATTTTAACGGGAAGTTAACGGGGAAAATAGTGACAGTTAAATCATAATTATTAAATTATCTCGTTTATTATTAACCTTACGACGTAAATGTACCTACACAAAAATGGCGTGAATTTTATTTTGTACAATTTTGATATCCTTCATTTTGTGCTAAAATGGATATTTAAGGTCGTACGTATGCGAGAAAGACACAAGCGTAAGAGCTTGCGGAAATTGGTTTTATAGGAATTGTTTTTGTTCAATATCTCGGCCATTTTAAACTTTACGACAAAATGGTAGGACTAACATTGTTGCATTTGCGATTTCTTACAATTTTTTTTAGCAAATTCTTTTATACAGTCGATATTTTTGGAGTTAAGGGAGGGGGAAGAAGAGGAAGCCACTGAAGGCCAAGATTACCTTAATAGCAAACTGGCTGCTAGAAAAAGATGCAGAAACTGATAGTCTTCAGTTTCAACTCATGATACACCGAATTGAAAACATGTTATCTGAAATATGAAGAGGTGATGGATCAGGTTGAAGAAATCAATGAAACCAATTCCTAAACAGAAGACACAGTGTTCGTGGCGAAAAAATACTTTTCTACTCTAGCTGGCTTGCAGCATAAGATGAAAGATTTAAAATTACCCCCCTACTCGCTCAGCTCAAACGCTACTCCAACTGTAGCCACTGCTAAGGTTAGGTTAGCGGATATTACAATGCAGGCATTTTCAGGAAACTTCGCTGAATGGAACGCGTTTTATCAGCTATTTGAGACGCTAATAATCAATAATATGGAACTGAACAATGTGGAAAGATTTATTTATCTCAAATCGTTCCTGAGCACTGAATTTAAATCAAAACGGTAGAAGTGGTAGAAGAGAATTTCCGGATCACTTTGGACACGCTCAAGAATCGATATGAAAATAAATCGCGAGTGATTAGTTTACACATCCAAAAATTGTTAAAGGCTCCATCTTTAGCTAAAATTGACGCAAAATCATTACGTGAATTTTTAACTCTATGTAAACAAAATTTACTTGCTCTAAAAAATATGTCTGTACCCATCGAATAATGGGATTTACTATTGATCGAAATATTTTTACAAAAATTCGATTTCGCTTAGTTCAAGTCATTTGAGTATGAAGTAGGTTCAAAGGCTTTACCTACTCTCTCACAGTTTCTTAGTTTTCTTGAGAAGAAATGTGATATACAAGAAAAATTATCCGTCGCTGATAATGATAAAAAATTTAATAAACCTCAATTATAAACATCTTTGTTTTCATCAGTTGACGTGCACACAAACTCCCTTTCGAATACTAGTTGTATATGTTGTAAAAGTAATTCGCATAAAATTGATCAGTGCAATGATTTTAAATTTCTCTCTTTACAGGAAAAATTTAATTTTGTAACAGGTAAGAAACTTTGTTGGAATTGTTTGGGTAATAAAAAATTTTCTCGTGACTGCAACTCTTCACGCTCATGTAGTATATGTAAGAAAATACATCGATAGCTCTGCATAGTACGTCTGAAAATGCCTCTTCCTCTAGGAACACGAATAATCAATCTTTCTCCATTTATCGCAACACTCAAGCTCCCAGACATTCTCAAAGTTCTTCCAGTAGTGTCACTCACATATCTACTCAACCTTCTTATAATGCTCACACTAAAAATGAAGCTTCTAGCAGTTCGTTCAAACCTACTTTAAAAGCACAAAACTCTCCAGATTCTCATACAGACACTTCTCTCACTACTTTATCAGTTAAAACTGATGTATTGTTGGCTACCGATTTAATGACAGTTTATTCTAAAGATGACAGGCCAATGCATGCCAGAGCGCTCCTAGATAATGAGAGTCAACATTCATTCATTTCTCGTGATTTGGTTGAGAAATAAAACATTGAATAAATTGATTTGCTTCTAGCTGGTCACATCTATAGCGCATTATTGACTGATGCATTCATACTAGGAAAACATCCTCCCATTCTTCAGAAAACCCACTTAGGTTATGTTATTTTTGGTTCACTTCCTCCTCATGTCTTTCAAACTTGGCTATTTCTCAGTCAAATGTATCCCTCTTTGTTCAGTTCGAATCCGAAGAGAATAATTTAGATAAATTGATTCAACAATTTTTCGAAATTGGAAAAGTTCCCCACGTTAGTAAATTAACCCCCGATGAGCAATTGGCTGAAGAAATATTTAATAAAACCACTCGTATTTTACCTTCGGGTCGTTTTCAAGTAAATCTTTCACTTGTCTTCGAAAATGCGCATAAAAAAATTAGGTGAATTTTTTAAAATAGCTCTAAAGGGGTTTATCAATATAGAAAATAGGCTCTTAAAAAATGAAAATACATACGCTCAATGTAAGTCTTTTATTAGTGAATATCTTATTCTCGAATATACTAGAATAGTTCCTCTCTCTCTCTCTCCCTCTGACTAATTCAAATTTAGAAAACAAATACTTTCTCCCGCATCACTGTGTGTTGAAGGAAGAATCTCTAACAACAAAACTTAGGGTTGTTTCTCGCTCAATATAAGTCTTTTATTAGTGAATATCTTCTTCTCGAACATACTAGAATAGTCCCTCTTTCTCTCTCTCTCTCCCTCTGACTAATGGAAATTTAGAAAATAAATATTTTCTCCCGCATCACTGTGTGTTGAAGGAAGAATCTCTAACAACAAAACTTAGGGTTGTTTCTCACTCAATGATATCCTTCTCAAAGGTCCTACCCTTCAACCGGAACTTTTTGACATTTTGTTGCGCTTTCGATTATACTCCCTTGTTTTCACAACTGATATACAAAAGATGTACAGATAGGTTAAAAGCAATCCTGATCAAAACCTTCTGTTACAACATATTTTGGCGTGACTCCCCGGGAAAGGATATTGAGTGCCTGGAACTGCAAACTGTTACATATGGAACTAAAATGCCAGTTTTCAGAGTACTCGCTGTTTAATGAAACTGGCAAATACTAATCAAACTGAATATCACCTGGCCAGTGACTGCTCTTCAAAATAGTTGCTATATTGATGACATGCTCTACGGCGCTAGTTATGAGCAAACTCTCCTCAAAGCTCACAAGGAAATAACTATTTATGTATTTGTTTACATAAATGGTGTTCTAATTCGGAGTTGTTTCTAAAAAGTATTTCTTCTCTTTTGCATATACGTAATTTGGTCAATCCATTGTGTTGAAGATCTTTCTCGTGATTTTGGTGTGATCAAAAAGGTTTAAGACATGTCATAACATGGGAAGAAAAATTCTGGAAACTGGACATGACAATAAAAGAAGCAATGGCTAGTTATAATTTCTTTGGAAAATGAGCAATATTCCGCCACTGAGGCGTGCAATTCTGGAGTAAAACCGCAGACTTGCTCATTTGCATTTTATATTGTATTGTATTCGAAGTTTGTCATAGGGAGGCCATAGGTCATATTATTTTTACAAATTTTTGCACAAGAAAATTTTTAAAAGAAGGTACATATCGATATTTATAATTTTTCTGCTGTGAAATAGTCCTGTATAAAGACCATTGAAACTGTCTAACATAAAAAACTGTGCAATCATGCATTTCCAAATCGAGTATACACAAAAATGATTATCTCATTCTCTAATGATTTTTGCTTTACAAAAAATTGTAACTTGTATAGTGATTGTCACAAAGTATACAAATAAATTATAATATACTGTCATAAGAATGATATTAACATGGTATTTTTGATAATATTCCAAAGTCTAAGCATCGACTATTACTTAAAAATTTCAAAATTAACCTTCATATCAACAATATCTCAAAAAATGTATAATGATCGTGTCATTTATAGCTTACGAACTAAAAAAGCATATTATGACAATCGAAAAAGAAATATTTAATAATCATATAAATATATGTCTTAGAAAGGAAGGGAGAAAGAATTAAAAGGAAAATAAATATAAAAATATTCACCCAGTAATTTCCTGGTGGGCTTCGGCTCCTCGCATTTTGGGGGATGAAACGTCAAAACACCTTGTACCTTCTCAAGCGGGACGCTGCAGCACAAGGTGCTCTTATCCTCGCCGTCGACCGAACATTCGGCGTTGCCTGTTGAGGCGTCTTCGGCGTCGAGATTTTTTCGCGGCGTCTCGTGCTCCACCGACTTCGATTCATCGCTCGATTGCGCAGATGCCGCAGCGGCATCTCCGTCAGCTGTTGAAGACCAAGCAGAAGCGCCGGTTTTACAATGCGTCGAGACGGAGTCCGATGAAGCGGCATCCGGATGAGTGCAAGTAACTTTTGCATTTCGATCCCCTGATCCAAGTGCGTTAGTATCGAAAGTACCGCTGTTCACCATGCTGGTGATGCACGAATTCGGCTGGGCTTCGTTGCGTCGCCGAACTGAGAGCCTGAAATAAAAAAAAATTATTTGTTTTGGGTATAGACTTTCCTCAATATGCTCCCTATTTATTCCACCAAAATATACTGGAACTCACTTTTAGAAAGATAACCGTTAAATACTTTTTTGAAGTAATTAATTAATAATTAAAAAAAAAACATTATATTTGGGATTAGCCCATTCCGAGAATTCTTTTATAATTTTTGATTATTTCCACTACTTTCTACATTTTTAATATCTTTCAGTTTCTCCCTCTCACATTTGTATGTCCTCTCTATATATCTTTTGTCTTATTCCATGTGTTTCCGCCTGTTTCTTGATCTTTAAGTTGGTGTGTAATCCGATATCAAATATGCTTCTCTTTCGTTTTTTTTTCTTTTCATTTCTCTTTTCATCTTCCTTAGTGATTATGCTTTTACCATTTTTTTTAAACTGTTCTAATTTTCTTTCCTTCTAGTTTCTCAGCTTTTATTATATATCTCGTTGAAAATAAACCACATATTTAAAAAAAAATTATTTTTTAATTAAATACAATAAAAAATTTAAATAAAAATTGAAACATCGAACACCAATTTCCGATTTAGAAGTAATTTACATTTTTCTTAATATATAATTTTTAATTTATTTCTCTTTTTTTTTAGTGGGTACACAATCAACTTGCGTTTTCTTTGCTTTTTACGGGATAATTTTCTATTAACATTATTTGTTTTATTCTATTTTCTTGTTTATCACATTTTAGACAAGATACTTGTGTTTTTTCAACCCCTAAAATTTATTTAAAGAAACATTTTCCGTAGATAGTGTTGAGATAAATGTGACTCGTGCCCTAAGCTGTAAACATATTTTTCTAACAAGTATTTTAGACGCCGTAGCAGGTAATATCCACGGGTCCCCTCTTACGGTCGCGGCATATTATCGTGCACGTATAGTTTCCGGCACGTAGCGTTTCCATTCCAGCAATTGGGCTGCGCGTTCAGATTTTCATACATAGAACGTTTCAGTTTGGTTCGGTGAAGATATGATCTCGCTTTTCTCGGCAAAAATTATGTGCAATTGCTCTTCTACTTAACGATGAAGAATGAAAAACTGTGTTAAAAAGAAGGTTTGAAGTACATCCAATGCTAAGAGAAAGGAAGAAGGAATGTGAATACTGGACTTTATATAAAGAATTAATTGATGACGATGAAAAATATTATGGATATTTTAGAATGACTAGGATTCAGTTTAAATATGTTTTAAATTTAATGTCACCTTCAGTTAAAAAACAAAATACTACATGTAACGAAGCCATACATATCAAACCAAAAAGTATTTTTAAAAAGAAGACGTATCACTTCCGCACAAAAGTCCTAATTGTTTATCACTTCCGTGATTAATTGTCACAAAGCAATAAAAATACATGCATAAATGACAAAATAGCCTCTAAAATTATTTTTTTAAATACTCTGTATCAAAATCAAACAAATACCTAAATAAACAACGGGGGAAAACGACGGACATCTAATTCACATTATCCTTACCAACCGGTTACGACTCGTTACGTAGCCGTCGGCATCAGTAAAATATTGTTTTCAAATATACTGAACGGAAACGTTAAGTGTCTGAAACGCTATGTTCCGGACAGTGTGCGTTGTTCATATTTAAAACCATTTAAATTATATTTTCGGAAACTAAACGCTATGTGCTGGAAACGCAACGTGCATGATAATATGCCACGACCTTTATACCTGCGACTGGAACTTTCCAGATGAGGGTCGAATAAAATCGTTGGCGTTCCGACCGAAGATCAATGACGCGGGCAGAAACTTCTAGATAAACAAATCAGGTATAAAAACGGACGATTTTAGATTTAAAAGGACAGTCTGAAACAAGTGTCGATTAAAAAATTGTTCGCGCGGCTATTTAAATTGTAACCGGTGTGAATGTCTTAAAATAAATTATATGTGTAAATAAACTTGTAAAGTGTAGATAGAGCATTTTATAAAAAATAAAGTTAATAAATTAAATTTATAAAAACAGTTCAATAGTCTAGGCTGTAGTTCCAGTATCGTTTCAATAAAAAAATTATAAACATCGGACAAATTTGCTGACTTAGTTTATATTTAATAAACAAAGTCTCATATCGGCCCTTTTTTATCGTTTTCTGGATATTCTTGTTGATTAATGTTTATTATAAACTGTATTCATGAATAAATATCGGAAATATAAATTGTTGAATCATCATTATATAAGTTTTATTTTACTGATCTATAAATAGAACACTGGTACTTAGCGTTATCAAAATGTAGTGTTTAATGTGCATGAATCTGTTGTACATCAAATGCCGTTTGCTAATCTTAAAACCATAGTCTCGACATGTGCATGTTGCAGTTTCGCAACGATATATAAACATTTATATAATGATAACAGACTTTGTGGTTGTTTTGATTCTCCCCGTATATCAAGATTCCATGTACAAGGGTGCATCTGTGTTAAAAACTACATATTACGAGACGGGCCATCTGCAAAATGACACATTTGAGATAAGAATAGGAAGAGTCGAGTTTTATCTCTCAAACCACACACTTGGCATCGGTCCTTTGACCGAGAAAGTCGTTTGATGCAGAAAAGTTGCATTAGGAATTTTGTGGTTCCTGTTATTCGTCGGTGAAGACATCTTTTGCGGTAGCCTTTTTTTTTGTATAATATTATTTCTATCTATAACGTGGTATATATACGAAATTATTTTACTGCTTTCGGTCAGTAATTTTTTTTAGAATCGACAGTTTTGTTTTGTTTATGGTTCTCTTTTTGTGTGTTGTTTCACATTAACTAATATTTAAGTTTGTACTACATATATTCTTCTTCTTTTAAGTAATATATTCTTCTTTATTTATAATTGTATATTGGGTTATGTATATTTATGTTTAATTTCACCTCTTTTTAAAATAGAGTTTTATACAGTCCACTGGTTTTCATTTCTTTTCTTTATTTGAATATACATACCCAATCTGAAAGGGGGAAACCAGCGAGTTCTAGATTGAACATAATATCACTCCCTCCCCCTTCAGGATGACCCCAATTGTTATATTGAGGTCATCGTATGTGCAGAACGCAACAGTGCCAATATGACAGGAGTTGGTGAATCTATTATTTACAGACTTCTTGGGCAGAGAAAAATGAAAATTGCATAGCTTTTATTTAATAAAGACATCTCAACACTTGACAGAAAATAGGTTGTGGAAAATATTACCCAAAATTAATTTTTTCTTGGGGAACTCTTGTATGAATAGGTAGGTACTAACAATGGGTTTCCCGTTTTGCCTATTGATGGATTAAATTTCTTAATGGTCCTTTAACGACTATCTAAAATTGTACTTCAGCCGAAACGGATTTGACTATTAGGTCATTAAAATAAGTAAGGTATGCAAAACATTTGTAAAATAAAAATGTTTACTAAAAATCTTATGGTCTAGATTTTACTTATTAGAAAATTATTAAAGTAATTTTCAGGTTGTTAATTGTCAGCATGTTACATGCCATATATTGTCTAAATTTTTCTACGTAATTAGACCTGGATTTTCATGCAAAATATTGTGGTTTGTACTTTTTCAGGATTAATAATATTCCATCTATAAGAATTATTAAAGTTTTAATTTGAGAGAGACGTAAGTTATAATTTTTACTCGACACAACTGTATAGATGGGTTTGACAGTTGAAATGTGTAGTATGAGACAAAATTACAAAAAGACACTCATCTAGGAATTCATCAATTTTTTGGTGGAAATATTTTTAAATAAACAATCAAAACTGAAAATCATTATTTTGCTCGTACTTAACTTAAAAACTTGTCTATTTAGAGATTTGACGTCAACTTTTGACGTTTTTGAGTGCATGAATAAAAATATACAAGGAACGACCAGATAGGTGACTCCCGGTCGTGGACTGTGTCCGTCTTAAATAGGTCTCAATGACCCCAATTAGGGCCCCACAAGCGAATCTTACGCACAGTAAGGCAGCTTTTATGTCCCCTTGATACAAGAGCCTGAGTAGCAGGGCCAAATGAACGGTCTATAGGGTGTTGGTGTAGAGCTTATATAAGCAGATCTGCCGAAGCTCCAAGGTCTTCTATAATGGTTTTTGAAAGATGTACAATAAGTCGATTGGCTGCAGTACGACCGGTGTAGAACAGACGGCTTCCAGAGAAGAAAAAAGTGCTAATCAAAACCGATATTGATCAAAAGTGCCTTATGAGTTTTGACTAAACTAATTGTAATCAGTGCATTTTAATCATGTTCATATATGTCTGTGTAACTTGTTGTGGTTAAACGCCAAACGTTCCAATCACATTAGAAATGGGACGATTTCGCATTTTTTAATCGTTTAGATTATTTAGTCGTAAATTTGAAACAATGAAATCAATGAATAAGTTTTTACGACTGATAAAAGACGCCACTGATAATTTGGCCGCCCCTGCAAATCGAAACAAAAACTGTAGATGTGGGGGGAATGTAGGAAAATCGAGTACGTTTTCTTTGTCCTGTAGGCTGAGATTTTATAAAATTCCATAATTTTTGTTGCACAAAAATCCTACACAGTAAAAGGATTATGTCCAATACTGTGTACAAGCATTTTGTCAATATAAAGTTTACACGGCGTAAATCCTCGGCCTTTTATTATAAATAGAGCTTGGAAAATTTGCAAATGCATATTATAAAGTGAGTAGGTCTATATTTTGATGATTTTGAATTATGTAAAATAAATAAGTTGCAGATTTCTTAACGGTTTGCTATTTCGGCAATGGCAATTATGCTCATTAATCGAGATTAAGAATTTTAATGTTTTTATTATTCGTAATTCCAATAATTTTAGTTTTTGACATAATATAATTTGATCTGGAAGCAAATAGTTGCTACATTTCATCTCAAATATAGGCCACGTATTCCTTTCTGTTAATATATGAGTAAACTAGGAAGTAGAAATCTTTGGCCGAAGTGGGGAAAACACTAGCTGAAGACTTGACTTTGTACTACTCTACTACTAATTCCCAGAAAAAGTCAAGTGTGCTCCTTCCACATTTCCTCTAAATACTTTGGGTTTATGCTGGGTGTAACTATCAGTGAATCAACAACAATCATTAGTTGATTTCTGAGATCCAAACCCATCAATAAGCTCTACCCTATCATTGGTTACCCCCGATATCAACAAAAGAGAAGTTGCTGGAGATCTGTAATAAAAAAAATAAATTGAAGACCCTCGACATTCATTCCATGATTACCAGCTCACATCAAGGAAAAGCTTTCTGATTAGATCAATCCATCTACAAGATCCATCAGAAAGAACTCGTGCAAATTAAAACAAGCTCCTCTTTTCTCTTCAACATCTAGAGCCTCGAGAAAGCAATCTCACCTGGTAACTTTTTCTATCCTGCGTGGAGGACTCTCAATTGCCTGCGAGTCGGACTGTCAAGTGTACAACCAAAATGGGAAAGTAGGGACTATTACCTGTTGACTCAGATACCCAATATGAATGTGGCGCGTTGAGATATCTACCCTCTATTGGAGAAATTCTAATTTCTAAATTTAAATAACACAGAGCTAGATTTTAAATGCAAATGTAGAAAGTAAGTAGGTAAGCTAACTAGAAGTTAATATATGATTTATTAGAAAGAGTGAAGCAGATAACACAGGTTTTAATATTGCACGTTGTGCTCCAACACCAAAACAATTAGGTAATCTAGGTAAGTCTACAGTTAAACGATATGCGACGCCTTATTTTATTCCTTTATTTTCCGTGCCCTTTGCACATTATGACTTGCATTTTTCCTCTTTTTTTATTAAAAGGGTCTATATGGCCAGCTTGGAACGAGATTGGTCTATGTAGCAAAAAGTAATATCGGAGAAAAAGCGACATTTGAATTTACTCTCTACTTAATATTTGAAATAAAGTATAAAATATTACACGATGTTGTTTCTAAAGGGTGTAAAAAACCAATATCAAAAAAGAAATAAAATTTTTCGTTAAAAATTATTTTATTAATAATTTTTTTCAGAAAATTGTAACACGGACATTGTAACATAGAATTTTTATTTCTTTAATCTTCATTTATTTTTTCACCTAGAAATGCTGGTATTAAACTCAATTTGTCGTCTACCTCGCCTCTCCGGTTTTCATTGGATAGAGACATGTAAAAGGGATGCTGAACTAGCGGTACATATTGAAGTCTTTTTTTGTCTTTCATTTTATTGAAAGACAGGAGAGGTGTGCTATTAAATAAAAAAGTCTGAAATAGTACACCTCCCGTTTATTAAGGTGGGGCAATAAAAGTGTCAGTTCTAAATCGAAAGTAACTAATATACTCGTACTTCCGGGCTGTAGGCATTCTATTTTAAAATCATTTAAGCTTTTTCTAGCTTTTGCAGTGATGTTAATGTGTTCTTTCTTTTTTTCTGTAATTTCTATACATTTGCCTCCATTTTTAAAATTTAAAACAATTTGAAAAGCATCACAAAATTTGCGTGTGTCCTTTTTGGGGATATAAAAATGCAAGTTAAATTCTGTTTTAAAAAATTTTTCATATAAACTTTTTTCAATATCAGTTTTCCGTTAGTCTCATATTTATTTTTGAATAAAATATAAATCTTTATTACAGTCCATGTAGGTTCTAAATACTTGAAATAGTATCTCCAAAATGGCTTCTGTATCTAGGAAAACTTTCTTTCCTCTCTGATCCGGAGATGAAGAGTGCTACCACGGCGACTTTTAATCCTTAAGGCGTAGTCCATTGTAACACTCGCAAAAAAAACTCTTGCAAGCCCTTTCGTAAGCTACTTCTTGTGTAATAAAATGTTAAGTGCACTGTGCCATCTTGTAAGTATTTCACTTTGGTGCAAACATAAGTTGAACAATTTCTTTATATTCTCTAATTTTGTTTCCCCAATATTTACGGATTCTATCTGTTGGTATATCAGGCATTAATTCCGATCCTTGGTTGACTTATCTTTTTTCTGAGTTTTTTAAGTTGCTGATCAGGGGTTTGTCGACTTCTGTTTAATTCTATATAAAAATATTCTACTATCCGTATTTAATTATAGGAAATAGAAAATGCAACATGAGTCATCAGAAGAGTTTGGGAAAATCACAGTTCTTATCTTAACTTATTATAATCACTTATTGGTTCTATAGTCTCTTCTACGAGGTTATCTGAAACCAAAATTTTCTCTTCCTTGTTAATTACATGATTCGCGGCATTTGTCCAGTTTTGGGTTATTGTTATCAATGAATGCTTCAAAGTTTATCATCATCGTTCATTTTAAATGCTTTGTATCTATCCACATAAACTTTTATTTGTGCCTACACCAACTTGATCGATAGCATTTAATTCACAGTGATATAATTTTTTTTAGTGGAACTTATAATTCAAAGCTACCTTTAAAAGCTCTTTTTTAACACGGTACCTCAAATGGTATATTTTAATCGATTAACCCGTTTCTAATTTCAGCTTTTCTTCAAGAAGTTAACAGAAGTTTTTGTGTTAATTTCAACAGCATCTAGCATGCTGTATTAATTAGTTGCGGCATTTTCCGACAGGATTTTTAGTCCGGTATATAAGCCTTTTATGAAATATTAACGAATGGTTTGAATACTGAATTTTATACTACCATAGTTTTTGAACTGAATGTCCTTCATTGAGCCATGTTTCATCTAGATAGTATATTTTTCCGCCCTCCTGTCTGTATTTTCAATATCCCTTAAATATTGCCATCTTCAACGTATTATTCGTTCGTTGTTTGTACTGAGTTGCGATTTTATTTCTCCCAAGAAAAATTTAATTTGTGTAATATTTTCCACAAGGTAGTAAATAATTTATAAATGTTCCTACAGATAATTGAGCAGCACAGGCCATGTCGAGTACTTAAGCAGACTCGACATATACTTCCACAATTACTTCAAACATAATTAGATTTGTACTCGTCGAGACATACATTAAATTGTTACCAATATTTCAGATCGAATGAGTAATTTAAATTACAGTAAAAATCAATACATTCCTTCTGTGAATTATACACTGCACGTTTCTCATTTAAAACCTCACGATTCTTTCGCGTGTCAACCATTAAGAAATAAAGTATAATATACTTAATAAGGTATAAGGACATAAATAACTGCGTGTTGAGTTGTTATAAGTACTTGCATATAAGCATACATACGTATATCTTTTGACTACGTGATCATTTATATAAATGCATATTTTGATTATTTTTTCTGCATATTTGCATGCAGATTTTGGGGTTTTTAGCACATATTTTCCAAGTTGTAATTATAACTGATAGAGCTGAAGGATTTTATTTTGAATGTTCGATGTGTTTCCCGTTCATAATAAAAATGACGCACGAGCATCTTATACCGATTCAACGGTAGTCCTCATAAAGAGAATATAAATTTTGTTGCCGTGAAAAAAAAAATTTGTAGAATGCACGAAAACAATGATCGGAATATCCAGCAACTTGCAATAACAGACAGTTCGTATCAGGTAAAAATTTCTAAGGATAGGAATGAAACACCTTCTAAGAAATTTGTTTAGACTCACAAGATCACTTTTAATCTAATACTAAATTTCATGATGTGATTTGTACGATATACAAGGTCATTTATAAAGGAATTTGATGTAGATGTTTTATAATAATTTATTTAAGACTATTACTGTTATTATCTGTGTTCTCTATTGATTAACCACAAGACAAAAAAGTATTATATAATTCCTTAACATTTCGCGTTTAATTAATACATTTTGTTAAAGTATATGGAGTTACTTGATTTTTGGTGTTTTTACTGTCCAAGATATTTTCAAAATTAATTACTTTCGAAACTAAAGGTGATTCAAAACGAGGCTACGCAATACGGCAAAACGGCAAGAGTTTCCGCAGATGATATAAAGTATATTTCACAAATTTGCGGCTATTTTGGATTAGGGATGAAAGTTTGAATTACAGGGTCCGCTGTGCTGAGAAAGTTAATAGCAAATTTTCTCAATACAGGGTGTCCCCGAAAATAGTGTGTTGCTCAAAGGTATAGCTAGAAGGCACCATTTAGAGCAAAAAAAGTCTTATAACTTTTTTTTCTAAATTCAACTGTTTGACCAATACACGAAAATAAATTTTGGTACGCAAAAATAAATCTGTCAACTACCTACGTGCAATACGAAAATCTAAACGTACACAGTCACAACTTCAGTCTGTTTTGGAACAACACCGCGAAAATGTTTTCGATTCGTGAGTACCATGATATTTATGTTGATTATTTATGGAGAAGCGCAGTGTAACAGTAATTTAACTGTCCAAATTTATGTCGGGAATTTATGTATATTGGAATGTCAAAAAACATTGTTCATAGAACATTTAGTGAACAACTTCTACATCCATACCACTAGCAAAGAGTACAAGATTTACAACAAGGTGATCTTCCTCTAAAATTAACATTTTGTAGGTGGTTTCAAGAAACACTCGTCAGAGAACCTGAATCCATCTAAAGTGTTATGTGCGGATGAAGCATGTTTCATGAGAAACAGTGTGTATAATTATCTTAATTGCCATATACGGGGTGACGAGAACCATTATTTAATACGTAGGACAAATGTTTAACAAAAATTTAGCATAAATTTAAGGGCTGGAATAATTAACAAGCATACAATGATTTATCGGACCATATGAATTACCCAGAACACTAAATGGAGAGGCCTACTATAATTTTAGTTAACAAGTAAACAAATTAGTGATAGTCTGAGCATAGTGTAAAAAAAATAAATTAGAATTATTAAACGTTGTCTGTTGTATTTAATTTCCACTGTAAACTATGTAATTCAGTTAAAGCCCTCGTCATTCAACACCTCGTTAGGCTAGAATGACAGGGTTCCAACTAACCACAACCTAGTTTTGAGAAAACAGTCCCTGTCCGGCTCACGATTAGTTTACTAGTTTACCGTGAGACATATTTGCTATAAAATATTATTTTATTAAATTAAAATAATATACGACAATTTCCATAGAACTATTTATTGCTTAACTATACATGTTTACAGAACTGAGTGTCGAATGCTACTACTAAAAATAGATTACAAAACTTATAACAGAAGCCCCTAGGGAAGGGGGGTCGTTTCTAAAAACTTTAAGATTTTATTTAACCTTTGGAAATAACGTACATTACAATTTTTTTCATATTGTCCTTATCAGAACCATCTACAGACGCAGCGACTGCGACAACAATAGCCGACGGATTTGCCGGGTACCTACTTTCTAAAGGGAGGGTTTAATCTACAAACTTTCACCAGAAATATGTAAAACTGACAAACATTTTAATATTTTAATAGATTTCTGGAAACTAATTTACCCAAACTTTACGAATTACGGATATGAATCTAAAATAATAAAATAAAATCGACAATAACATTAAGTGAATTATAAATGAGACGGAACAGTCCCCAAAGTTTAACCTTGACACCACACATTTTTGTGTACAAACTTCTTAGTTATATACATAAAAAGGTTTTGGCTGGTAAAAAAGAAAAAAATGCTCCTTGGTAAAAAATTTATAATTTTTTTTGTTTACAGTTGGTAAATTTTCTAAAAATAAAAATTTAACTATATGGAAAACAATGTATTTTTTTTTAAACGGTTAAGTTTACAAAAAAGTGTTAGAGGACTTTTTTGTTCCAAATTGTGTATTATATCCATACCTTAAAAGAACGCACTATTTTCGGGGAGACCCTGTATTTGAAGCATTGCACTGTCGAAGACAAGTAAAACACATTCATTAGTGCAAAAATAGAAGAAAATGAAAAATTCTACTGTTTCTAAATTGTAGTGGTAATTATTACTAATAAAATAATAACAATACCACTCAAAATTTTTCTTAATGAGAAAATGAAATTATATTACCTTATAGTGTAATTAAGAATTAGATCCACACTTATAATCACTGTCGTCGGTATCTTCATTGGGATTGTAAATAATCTAATCCCTAATCCCTGGGTATGATTTATTATTATATTATTTCCAAAAGTTTATTCAATTTTAAATAGAAATCGAATGATAAAATCAGAATTTTCCAAAACTCATTCTTTAGCATACAAACGCTGTCGAGAAAATTACAGTTCTAGGTCATGTAGAACTCGCTCTTTGCGTTGAGCTTTTACTTGCAAAACTTGCTCTTGCTCTAACACCAATGAAATTTGCTCGTTGGTTCACGTGACGAACATGCTATTACAAACGACTGTTTTTAAGAAACGGATTTTCAGTAGTTTAATTATTCAAGCGACTAGACAGTTGTTTTTCTCTCGAGTTAGGAGCAGTTTTTTTTATTTTTATGAAGTAAGTGAAAATGTTTATTTGGTTAAACCTAGTTCACAGTGAACAGGACGCAAAAAGTTCTTCAGTCAGAAACACATAAAAGGAATGTTGATAAACTTTCTAGGTTAGTACTTCATCTCAAAATGTATGATTTTATACTTGCGTGGCAATCGTTTGGACTTTTTATGCTGTTTCGCTTTTTTTTTCGCGTTATTCTAAAGTTGAGTAGGGCTACACAAAATGTTTACCAAAAGAGTTGTACTGTTACAGAAATACACCAAAAGCACTGCCGGCTTTTCCAACTTGTGGTCATAACAGACGACCCAGATTGCCGTATTAATGTATCACACTCACGATGAAGCAAGTGAAAGATTTTCATGCCTATCTTTATCAGTCAAAAGATAAAAGTAAACAAGACCTTCTGATATTGGCTTGTTGTAAGGGACAAAAACCGAAAAGATGTAAATCTAATCATGGTGCAGCGTCGATAAAATACCATGTACGTTTGAGTGAGGATAAGAAGATGAGTATGTTCCAAGTCATTTCTAGGAATCACAAATTTAAGCAAGAACCGCATACAAAGAATTTAAAAAAAATGTTGTCACCGGAGAGTACTTAGGGAACTTAGTGAAGCTTAGTTATATTCGAAAATATGTGAATGTTAACGACAACATCGCTTTTGAAACTCCGCTGACTGACTGTTACTCTACTTATTTCAGAACAAAGGAGCGGTTGAAAGTAGTAGCAACTTAAAGAGCTAGAGCTAGCTAAAGCAGCAAATATACTATAATAATTTTTCAGTTGTGGCTGGAACTTCTACAGATAAACCAAGACCAAGAAATGTGTTTTCTTACCCATGGACAGAAATTGACTTTCCAACAGATTCTACAATAGCATCAACTTTGCAACATGCACTAACGACTTTTGATTTTGATGTCAGCATAGAAACAGTACGTTTGTTCGCTGATGGTTGCGGCGGACAAAACAAAAATACGAATATGATGGCAATGTTGGCTTACTGGCTTCTGGAAGAATCGTCAAAACATATTAAACAAATTGCATTATTTTTCCGATCGTCAGTCATTCCTTTATTGCCCTTTATTCCTTTATTGTCATATATAAAAAATGCCTGTTATCGTGTAAATATAATAATATAAATATGATGTGATGACTTATTTTCAAATTAATTAATTAATTATTTTCAATTACTGATTAACTTATGGACTAAATTATCGACTTCCATATCTTCATCTTCACCTGAATCAGATTCGTTCTCCACTAATTTTGAGTGATAGCTGGAGTTATCGAAAACAAAAGCATAATTTGGTAGAAAATTCAATACTTCATAAAAATAATCCTCAAACCATTAGAGTTTAATTCTTAGGGTACACGTAAACTAATCACCAATTAGAATAAATTGATGAGGTTTGATAATTTGAATGAATAATCCCAGTCCGTATGGAAATAAAATAACGAAGTTGGGGACTACTTCAGATATAACCGGAAATAGCACATGCTCACACATTTTTCATTAAAAAGTTCACTATTAAAAACCTATGCAGTTGAATTTTCAGATTTCAAATAAGTTACAACAAGCAATAATCTTACGCTTGCAACATTTGCAGATGATACTGCTTTCCTAACATCTCATAGTATTCCAGTAATAGCATCAGAGATACTACATCTAAACAAAACTAATGCATGTTTCAAACTCTGGAGAATTAAAGTAAATCCATCAAAGTCCACACATATTACATTTACTCTAAGAAGAGGTATATGTCCAAAAGTTAACCTCGATGGAAATCCTTTACTCCAAAAGGATGACGTAAAATATCCAGGCATTCATCTGGACAAACGATTAACATGTACCAAACATATATGGACGAAAAGACTACAACTAGCAATTTTATACAGAAAAAAATAAAATTAAAGACAGTCAAGATTTCCTTTCACGCAAAAATAGTCTATGTATCTGTTGATACGTATTTCGCTTTAATAAAGCTCATCAGAACAGTTATTCATAGGCTTTCTCAACGTGAAAATTAATCTTTTCCTGTCTTTGTGAAGCAACGATAAAATGGCTTCGAAACGGACGCAATAGCGACATCTGATATTAAATCCGTAAAATAGTTTCGAAACACAATTCAGATAACTGCCTTAATCTGAACCTTCTATAAATGCAAGGTATAACAGACGCTGATAAAGATGTTAATAGAGACATGGGGAATCTAAAATTTGCATTCCACGACATGTCTCCTCAGCTAAGCAGAAATCGTTAGCGAATTGGTTTCTTGTACTCATACAGAGTAGATCCGAATAAAAATAAAATTAAAGACAGTCAAGATTTCCTTTCACGCAAAAATAGTCTATGTATCTGTTGATACGTATTTCGCTTTAATAAAGCTCATCAGAACAGTTATTCATAGGCTTTCTCAACGTGAAAATTAATCTTTTCCTGTCTTTGTGAAGCAACGATAAAATGGCTTCGAAACGGACGCAATAACGACATCTGATATTAAATCCGTAAAATAGTTTCGAAACACAATTCAGATAACTGCCTTAATCTGAACCTTCTATAAATGCAAGGTATAACAGACGCTGATAAAGATGTTAATAGAGACATGAGGAATCTAAAATTTGCATTCCACGACATGTCTCCTCAGCTAAGCAGAAATCGTTAGCGAATTGGTTTCTTGTACTCATACAGAGTAGATCCGAATAAAAATAAAATTAAAGACAGTCAAGATTTCCTTTCACGCAAAAATAGTCTATGTATCTGTTGATACGTATTTCGCTTTAATAAAGCTCATCAGAACAGTTATTCATAGGCTTTCTCAACGTGAAAATTAATCTTTTCCTGTCTTTGTGAAGCAACGATAAAATGGCTTCGAAACGGACGCAATAGCGACATCTGATATTAAATCCGTAAAATAGTTTCGAAACACAATTCAGATAACTGCCTTAATCTGAACCTTCTATAAATGCAAGGTATAACAGACGCTGATAAAGATGTTAATAGAGACATGGGGAATCTAAAATTTGCATTCCACGACATGTCTCCTCAGCTAAGCAGAAATCGTTAGCGAATTGGTTTCTTGTACTCATACAGAGTAGATCCGAATAAAAATAAAATTAAAGACAGTCAAGATTTCCTTTCACGCAAAAATAGTCTATGTATCTGTTGATACGTATTTCGCTTTAATAAAGCTCATCAGAACAGTTATTCATAGGCTTTCTCAACGTGAAAATTAATCTTTTCCTGTCTTTGTGAAGCAACGATAAAATGGCTTGCATTTATAGAAGGTTCAGATTAAGGCAGTTATCTGAATTGTGTTTCGAAACTATTTTACGGATTTAATATCAGATGTCGCTATTGCGTCCGTTTCGAAGCCATTTTATCGTTGCTTCACAAAGACAGGAAAAGATTAATTTTCACGTTGAGAAAGCCTATGAATAACTGTTCTGATGAGCTTTATTAAAGCGAAATACGTATCAACAGATACATAGACTATTTTTGCGTGAAAGGAAATCTTGACTGTCTTTAATTTTATTTTTATTCGGATCTACTCTGTATGAGTACAAGAAACCAATTCGCTAACGATTTCTGCTTAGCTGAGGAGACATGTCGTGGAATGCAAATTTTAGATTCCCCATGTCTCTATTAACATCTTTATCAGCGTCTGTTATACCTTGCATTTATAGAAGGTTCAGATTATGGCAGTTATCTGAATTGTGTTTCGAAACTATTTTACGGATTTAATATCAGATGTCGCTATTGCGTCCGTTTCGAAGCCATTTTATCGTTGCTTCACAAAGACAGGAAAAGATTAATTTTCACGTTGAGAAAGCCTATGAATAACTGTTCTGATGAGCTTTATTAAAGCGAAATACGTATCAACAGATACATAGACTATTTTTGCGTGAAAGGAAATCTTGACTGTCTTTAATTTTATTTTTATTCGGATCTACTCTGTATGAGTACAAGAAACCAATTCGCTAACGATTTCTGCTTAGCTGAGGAGACATGTCGTGGAATGCAAATTTTAGATTCCCCATGTCTCTATTAACATCTTTATCAGCGTCTGTTATACCTTGCATTTATAGAAGGTTCAGATTAAGGCAGTTATCTGAATTGTGTTTCGAAACTATTTTACGGATTTAATATCAGATGTCGCTATTGCGTCCGTTTCGAAGCCATTTTATCGTTGCTTCACAAAGACAGGAAAAGATTAATTTTCACGTTGAGAAAGCCTATGAATAACTGTTCTGATGAGCTTTATTAAAGCGAAATACGTATCAACAGATACATAGACTATTTTTGCGTGAAAGGAAATCTTGACTGTCTTTAATTTTATTTTTATTCGGATCTACTCTGTATGAGTACAAGAAACCAATTCGCTAACGATTTCTGCTTAGCTGAGGAGACATGTCGTGGAATGCAAATTTTAGATTCCCCATGTCTCTATTAACATCTTTATCAGCGTCTGTTATACCTTGCATTTATAGAAGGTTCAGATTAAGGCAGTTATCTGAATTGTGTTTCGAAACTATTTTACGGATTTAATATCAGATGTCGCTATTGCGTCCGTTTCGAAGCCATTTTATCGTTGCTTCACAAAGACAGGAAAAGATTAATTTTCACGTTGAGAAAGCCTATGAATAACTGTTCTGATGAGCTTTATTAAAGCGAAATACGTATCAACAGATACATAGACTATTTTTGCGTGAAAGGAAATCTTGACTGTCTTTAATTTTATTTTTATTCGGATCTACTCTGTATGAGTACAAGAAACCAATTCGCTAACGATTTCTGCTTAGCTGAGGAGACATGTCGTGGAATGCAAATTTTAGATTCCCCATGTCTCTATTAACATCTTTATCAGCGTCTGTTATACCTTGCATTTATAGAAGGTTCAGATTATGGCAGTTATCTGAATTGTGTTTCGAAACTATTTTACGGATTTAATATCAGATGTCGCTATTGCGTCCGTTTCGAAGCCATTTTATCGTTGCTTCACAAAGACAGGAAAAGATTAATTTTCACGTTGAGAAAGCCTATGAATAACTGTTCTGATGAGCTTTATTAAAGCGAAATACGTATCAACAGATACATAGACTATTTTTGCGTGAAAGGAAATCTTGACTGTCTTTAATTTTATTTTTATTCGGATCTACTCTGTATGAGTACAAGAAACCAATTCGCTAACGATTTCTGCTTAGCTGAGGAGACATGTCGTGGAATGCAAATTTTAGATTCCCCATGTCTCTATTAACATCTTTATCAGCTTCTGTTATACCTTGCATTTATAGAAGGTTCAGATTAAGGCAGTTATCTGAATTGTGTTTCGAAACTATTTTACGGATTTAATATCAGATGTCGCTATTGCGTCCGTTTCGAAGCCATTTTATCGTTGCTTCACAAAGACAGGAAAAGATTAATTTTCACGTTGAGAAAGCCTATGAATAACTGTTCTGATGAGCTTTATTAAAGCGAAATACGTATCAACAGATACATAGACTATTTTTGCGTGAAAGGAAATCTTGACTGTCTTTAATTTTATTTTTATTCGGATCTACTCTGTATGAGTACAAGAAACCAATTCGCTAACGATTTCTGCTTAGCTGAGGAGACATGTCGTGGAATGCAAATTTTAGATTCCCCATGTCTCTATTAACATCTTTATCAGCGTCTGTTATACCTTGCATTTATAGAAGGTTCAGATTAAGGCAGTTATCTGAATTGTGTTTCGAAACTATTTTACGGATTTAATATCAGATGTCGCTATTGCGTCCGTTTCGAAGCCATTTTATCGTTGCTTCACAAAGACAGGAAAAGATTAATTTTCACGTTGAGAAAGCCTATGAATAACTGTTCTGATGAGCTTTATTAAAGCGAAATACGTATCAACAGATACATAGACTATTTTTGCGTGAAAGGAAATCTTGACTGTCTTTAATTTTATTTTTATTCGGATCTACTCTGTATGAGTACAAGAAACCAATTCGCTAACGATTTCTGCTTAGCTGAGGAGACATGTCGTGGAATGCAAATTTTAGATTCCCCATGTCTCTATTAACATCTTTATCAGCGTCTGTTATACCTTGCATTTATAGAAGGTTCAGATTAAGGCAGTTATCTGAATTGTGTTTCGAAACTATTTTACGGATTTAATATCAGATGTCGCTATTGCGTCCGTTTCGAAGCCATTTTATCGTTGCTTCACAAAGACAGGAAAAGATTAATTTTCACGTTGAGAAAGCCTATGAATAACTGTTCTGATGAGCTTTATTAAAGCGAAATACGTATCAACAGATACATAGACTATTTTTGCGTGAAAGGAAATCTTGACTGTCTTTAATTTTATTTTTATTCGGATCTACTCTGTATGAGTACAAGAAACCAATTCGCTAACGATTTCTGCTTAGCTGAGGAGACATGTCGTGGAATGCAAATTTTAGATTCCCCATGTCTCTATTAACATCTTTATCAGCGTCTGTTATACCTTGCATTTATAGAAGGTTCAGATTAAGGCAGTTATCTGAATTGTGTTTCGAAACTATTTTACGGATTTAATATCAGATGTCGCTATTGCGTCCGTTTCGAAGCCATTTTATCGTTGCTTCACAAAGACAGGAAAAGATTAATTTTCACGTTGAGAAAGCCTATGAATAACTGTTCTGATGAGCTTTATTAAAGCGAAATACGTATCAACAGATACATAGACTATTTTTGCGTGAAAGGAAATCTTGACTGTCTTTAATTTTATTTTTATTCGGATCTACTCTGTATGAGTACAAGAAACCAATTCGCTAACGATTTCTGCTTAGCTGAGGAGACATGTCGTGGAATGCAAATTTTAGATTCCCCATGTCTCTATTAACATCTTTATCAGCGTCTGTTATACCTTGCATTTATAGAAGGTTCAGATTATGGCAGTTATCTGAATTGTGTTTCGAAACTATTTTACGGATTTAATATCAGATGTCGCTATTGCGTCCGTTTCGAAGCCATTTTATCGTTGCTTCACAAAGACAGGAAAAGATTAATTTTCACGTTGAGAAAGCCTATGAATAACTGTTCTGATGAGCTTTATTAAAGCGAAATACGTATCAACAGATACATAGACTATTTTTGCGTGAAAGGAAATCTTGACTGTCTTTAATTTTATTTTTATTCGGATCTACTCTGTATGAGTACAAGAAACCAATTCGCTAACGATTTCTGCTTAGCTGAGGAGACATGTCGTGGAATGCAAATTTTAGATTCCCCATGTCTCTATTAACATCTTTATCAGCGTCTGTTATACCTTGCATTTATAGAAGGTTCAGATTAAGGCAGTTATCTGAATTGTGTTTCGAAACTATTTTACGGATTTAATATCAGATGTCGCTATTGCGTCCGTTTCGAAGCCATTTTATCGTTGCTTCACAAAGACAGGAAAAGATTAATTTTCACGTTGAGAAAGCCTATGAATAACTGTTCTGATGAGCTTTATTAAAGCGAAATACGTATCAACAGATACATAGACTATTTTTGCGTGAAAGGAAATCTTGACTGTCTTTAATTTTATTTTTATTCGGATCTACTCTGTATGAGTACAAGAAACCAATTCGCTAACGATTTCTGCTTAGCTGAGGAGACATGTCGTGGAATGCAAATTTTAGATTCCCCATGTCTCTATTAACATCTTTATCAGCGTCTGTTATACCTTGCATTTATAGAAGGTTCAGATTAAGGCAGTTATCTGAATTGTGTTTCGAAACTATTTTACGGATTTAATATCAGATGTCGCTATTGCGTCCGTTTCGAAGCCATTTTATCGTTGCTTCACAAAGACAGGAAAAGATTAATTTTCACGTTGAGAAAGCCTATGAATAACTGTTCTGATGAGCTTTATTAAAGCGAAATACGTATCAACAGATACATAGACTATTTTTGCGTGAAAGGAAATCTTGACTGTCTTTAATTTTATTTTTATTCGGATCTACTCTGTATGAGTACAAGAAACCAATTCGCTAACGATTTCTGCTTAGCTGAGGAGACATGTCGTGGAATGCAAATTTTAGATTCCCCATGTCTCTATTAACATCTTTATCAGCGTCTGTTATACCTTGCATTTATAGAAGGTTCAGATTAAGGCAGTTATCTGAATTGTGTTTCGAAACTATTTTACGGATTTATACAGAAAACTTTACTGGATTCTGGGAAAAAACTCACATCTATCGATCGACAACAAGCTGCTGATAAACAAAGTTATAATAAAACCCGTTTGGCCGTATGGTTCGCAGCTCTGGGGATTAGCTACCAAATCTAATGTTATGATAATACAAAGACTTCAATCTAAAACTCTGAGAACAATGGCAATGCCCCTTGATATATCCAGAATGACGCCTTACATAGAGATCTGCAGGTACTAACAGTCTCTGAAGAGTGCAAAAGAACTTCTGAACAACATTAAAACAGGTTGCGCGTGCATCGCCCTGATGAAGAAGTTATCGCCAAAACTCAAGCCTATTTTAAAGGCAAAGATAAATCGTCTTACAACGGCGGCATCGAAAAATTATAAAAGCGTTGGAATGATTGTATCGCCGCGCGCCGCTAAAGTAGATTATTTTGATGAATAAAGAATAATTTTTGTAAAAAAATGTTTTACTGACAATATAGAAATGTGTGACCAGCCAAACTATGTACATGTAAAACTACGGCCGGGTTTTATTTTACACTGATGACGTTCATTGTGGATACAGCAGGGCAAGATAACGTACAAGTATTTAAAAGACGAAATATTTGATAAAAGTTAGTGAACCTAATACGGATGACATGATTAAGTTGGGAAATATGAAAGTAAAACAAATGAGTCAATATTCTATGACGGATAAAGAGGATGATTCTAACCTAATAATGACGTTTATACATAGTTAACGTTATTCATTACTATGTGATGAATTTGATCGTTACTCATTACTTTCTACTCATACATGCATTAAAACACATACACCTAGATCCCAAGGATATTAATTGAATCAAAAATTTATACTAAAATCAAACGGCACAGCGGTCGTAGGGTTGGATGATATATTAAGACAAACGAAGTAGAAATTCAAAGGCAAATTATAAAATTTCAAATAATATTTCCGGAGGCATTATGTGAAAGAATTGAAGGTGTAAGGATCCTAGGGAGCATCATTAATAACATAACAATTGCAGACGATACGCCAATCATGGCAGAAAATATAGACGATTTACAAATTCTTGTAGAAATCATTAACAGAGAAAGCAGATGGGGCTAACAATAAATATATAGATAAAATTCAATACATGGTATCTCGAAAACCCCTGTTGATAATATACATCTGACATTGGAGGGTAAACCATTAGAGAGAGGGTCGACAAGTATAAATATCTCGAAGCAATTATAAACTCACTGTTAGATCAAGATGAGGAGATAAGGGTCAGAATTGAAATAGCTCGAAAAGGATTAATAAAATACAAATCAATGTTTACAAATAAGAAATTGAGTATGGGTATCAGATTAACGTTCTTTTATGTATGGTCGCAACTGCTATTTATATGGGGTGGAAGCTTGGACTCTGAAAGCCCAATCCGTAAAAAATTGGAGGAATTCGAAAGTTAGCTATATAGGCGTATTCTGAAACTTCCTTGGGTTGCAAAAGTCTCAAATGAACAAGTGTTAAGGCGAATTGGACACGACGGCAAGCTTATGAACACAATTAAAATAAGAAAAACATCGTATCTCGGCCACACACTGCGAAACGATAAATATACTCTCTGCTACACTCATCATTCAAGGAAGAGTAGGGGGAAGAAAAGGCTTGCGAAGAAAGGAGAAATCTTGAATGAAAAATATCAGAGATTGGACTAATTTCAGTGTTGAACAGATGTTTCACGTTGCAAAAAAAAGAGAAGCGTTTAAAGAAATGATTGCCAACCTTCGTAAGAAGACGGCAGAATCAGAAGATCACATATTATATCAGTTCTACCAGTTATCTAGGTAAGTAATTCTTCAATATTTACAATTTTGTTAATTCCTGTATTCCTAACATATAGTTTTTTAATTTATACTCTTTGAAATGAACATTTTTATTATGTTTTTTATAAAATGCATTTGATAACTCTTTTTTTTTAATGCTTTTCGCCCTATTCTCAAATTCTCTGGTAGATAATGTCTTGTAAGTATTGAAATTATTGTTTGGTTTATAATTTATTGAACAGACTCGGGAGTGAATTATTGGGACCACGTGTCTTGTTTTCTACAGTATATTTTCTTTGTTTTTTGGTCCTCTGAGAAAATCCAAAAATATTTCCATAACCTGCTAAATAATTCTGAGGCACTTATCATCAGGCTCTTCGGAATAACTTTTAATACACGTCGCGGCCAGAGAAATAATTTTTTAGAAAATTTTTACTACTTTGTTTATAATTAAATACCAGTGAACACGAAGTGGTTAAAGATTATTTTAAAATTTGTTATACTCTGTTTGCAACTGGCAGCTCATTACAAATGCATATCTTCAAATAGAGGTTAAGGGTTACTGTCAAAGCCATAAACCACTGCCGTACGGATGTAATTGAAACCAATAAGGTGTTTTTTGAAATATTACGAGTTATGAATTAATTTGTTTAGTTACATATACTTTAAAAAAAGACTTCCGAAGACCAGTGGATTTGGTAACTTTAACATCATAATATTTACCACCACATAATGTAAACTATATTTAAAAAACAACTTTTAACGGGTTTTTACCCACATATTTAGTGGCTCAATACATGTATACCCACCTAGTGCACTGATGATGGAATATGGATTCCGAAAACGTTTTGTGATATAGCCCGATTGGGTTTTTTAAAATTATATACCTTTTATAATGGATTTTTAATAAAAAAAAATTTTAACTTAAAAATGGCTATTCTCGGAGAAAAAAACTATTGTTAAATGTTCATGACTTCCTTGTATATCTACAATCTTTAACAACGGTTAATAATGTAGTGACTATGTGCTTCGGTATGAGAGGTGTTAGTGAAAGAACCATTACAGATTGTTAAGCGAAAGAAAACAAGGAAACGCTACTGATCCAAAAAGACATGAAGGGAAACAACCAATGGAAATTTATGACTTTCGTAGAAAAGTCCTTCAACGAATTTTTCTCACTTTAACCGAGATAAATTATCGAATTTACTTACCGAAATCGGCTTTTGCTATGAAAATGAAAAAAACACCTATATTGAACGGGTTTGAACTACAGAAGAGATTGTTTGTTGACGAGGACAATATTTGAGAACGATAAAAAGATTTGATTAGAAGGAAACTGCATTTTCTATTTAGATGAAACCTGGCTAAACGAAAATCATACCGTTTCAAAATTATGGGTAGATAAAAATAATAATAATAATAATAATAATATTGTATGGCATTTTTGCCGGGGAAATCCTTTCGGACAGGTTCCGGTGCCATTTGCATCTTTAACCCATTTCAAGTAGCTGGTGTCGATGCACACACTAGCCCAAGGAGACCAATAGTTTAACGTGCCCTCCGAAGCACGGTGAACGGCTCGTATCATTTTTAGAAATGAAAATGTCGTGCGCTCTGGCTTCGAAGGACAGTATCTTGCCGCTAAGCTACGGCTGTCCACAGAAAAATATTACAAGTTCTCGACAAGCCTTCCTAGAAGGATGTTCTACTTGTTTAAATGCTCCCGCAGGAAAGGGACGAAGATTAACAATCACGCACAATGATAGTGAATATAGTTTTGTGGCGAATGGTTTATTTGAGTTTGTTTCAAAATCCACTAAAGATTACCATGAAGAAATGAACTCCGATGTTTGTGAAGATTACGTTTCTCAGGTATTTAATTTTGATTCCAAATAATGCTGTCGTTGTTTTCGATAACACCAGCTAGCACTCGAAATTAATAGAAAAGTTACCGACGGTTTCATGGAACAAAGTGGATACAATTGACTGGCTCCAACGTAGAACAATACCATATGGACAGATTAGGCTTAAAACGGAGTTTTTAAGAATTGCAAGGCAACATAAATCGTACCATAAAAAATATGTCATTGGCGAAATGGCAAAAACAAAAGGAATAACGGTATTACCACCTTATCACTGTCAACTAAATTCAAAATAAGAGTTAATATGGGCTCAAGTAAAAGATGAAGTGGCCAGACAAAATACGACTTTTAAATTAAAGGATGTCAAACAACTTTATTAAATTGCATAAAAAAAAAACGTAACGAAAGATAACTCAACAACGTAAAAAAGGAGGAAGAAAGATTGTGGACTGATGATAATAACATTGAAGAACTTTGTCAATTTATAATCCCGACAACGAATCTGATACAGAAGAGGAGGAAGAGGTCGAAATTCATAATTTATAAGTAAATCAGTAAGTTTCTAATTTATGCACATTGCTTAAATGTTAGATATCAATACGATGTATCCACTACAACATTAATTTTATATAATATATTAAAGGTGTCCCTTTTTGATTCTCTAACACTGGCCCATGATTTGTATACTTGTTAGGTACATAATCCATGGGTTTGTATTGTTATTTCTATGTGAACAGGGTGTACTCTTTGAAAAATAATATCTAAATCTACGTTTCAACAGGAGAGGATATTATTTTAAGTGATTTGCATTTGTAATGAGTTGCCAGTTGCAAACAGATAGACTTCAACATATTACAATTTATATACTTAATTGAATTACTTTTTTTATAATTATACAAAGTTTATAACAATTAATTTGTTAAAAATATATTTGTAATGTTTTTCAATCAACAAAAGTAATTGTAAAAGTTTGTTTTAGTAGTTCTAAACCTAAAGTTATCTTTAATATAAATCATAAAAAATCTAAAGATAATGGATTTTGACAAGAGCTATGACCTTGTAAATAACAGGTAAACTTGTGTACTGAATCGGCATGACTCATATCTCTTATTAAAATCCATTATCTCTACTAAGAAAAGCCATCGTTAAGCTGACACACCTAGTAAATGCTGCTTTTAGATTGAGATATGTTCCTAGACTCTGAAAAGTAGTCGAGGTCATTATGATCGCCAAACCAGGTAAACCTCCTAATGAAGTGACATCCTATCGACCAATATCACTCCTTCCGGTGATGTCAAAACTATTTGGAAAACTTATATTGAAAAGATTAAAACCAATAATATAACGAAAAAATCTTAAACCAAATCATCAATTTGGTTTCAGACATAAACATGCCACTATAGATCACGTTCACAGAATAACGAATATAATAGAAAAAGCATTAGTAGAAAAGAAAGTCTGCACTACAATCTTCTTGGACGTAGCACAGGCGTTTGAAAAAGTCTGACATGAGGGTTTAAACTATAAACTAAGAACGTTAATTCCTAAACAGTATTCAGAAATCTTAGAATCATACATTGCGAATAGATATTTCAGAGTAAAACAAGAAGAAGTGTACATCGATTTAAGGGAGATCAAAGCTGGCGTGCCACAAGAGAGTGTATTAGGTCCGGTCCTGTACCTATTATATACGTGTGACATTCCAGATCTAGATCAAAATACTATTGCCACCTTCGCGGATGATACAGCCATACTAGCGATAGGGGACACTTGTGAAGAAGCGACTGATAAGTTGCAACTATCAGTAAATACAATACATACCTGGACCAGAAAATGGCGAATAAACTGCACACATTAACTTTACAAATAAAAAAATAGAAAATTTCCCAGTTAGAATAAAAGATACCCAATATTGTTCTGAAGCTATTTTCTTGTGGCATTTTAAATTAATTAATATTTAAATGGGAATAAGCCACAATTAAAGGTTAAAATACATTTATTGACGTTTCAATTTCCACTTCGGAAATCGTTCTCAAAATACAAACATTAGTAAATTGAAAGTGAAACGTCAATAAATGTATTTTAACCTTTAATTGTGGCTTATTCCCATTTAAATATTAATTAAAGATACCCAAGTTTCTTACGCAACATCAGCAAAAAATACTTGGGCATCACCCTAGACGCCAGGCTGCGCTGGAAAGTCCATGTCACAAAGAAAAGAGGGGAACTTGATATTATATATAAGAAAATGTATTGGCTGATTAAAAAAAAAATTCAACATTATCCATTCATAATAAATTATCCATTTACAAGCAAGTACTGAAGCCAGTATGGGTATATGGGTGCCAACTCTAGAGCTGTACCAAAGCTAGTAATCTACACATTATCCAGAGATTTTAACACAAAGTACTGAGGAACATTGTTGATGCTCTTTGGTATATCCGTAACAGCAACCTCCACCAGGACCTGGGTATGGAAACTGTAACCGAAGTTTTCAAGAGAACAGCAGCAAGTCACGAGCAGAGGCTGCATAGTCATGTGAATGTCGAGGCAATCCAGCCTCTTGACAACACTGAACTAAAGAGAAGACTCGTAAGGACAAAACCATTTGAGTTAGTGTAAATGTGTAACAGTTTAGTGTAAAAAGCAGAGCCAAGTGCTGTGATGTTATTATCAATATCATAGGGATTTATCCTCAGTTTTTTGTCGGGCTATCTTTTTTAAAATGCCCTACATCCGTTTACTATTCGATAATTCGACATAGCAATAAAAGGTACCCTGTACAATCTAACAATATAAATTGAACAAATCAAGGACGTGAAACTGACGCGATACGAAAAATCTTTTTTTTTAAATATAATGTATACAGTAAAAGCTGAATTTGTTATTTACAGACACAGACACAGACCAAAACTTTGTATTTACTATGAAATAAGCAGCAACAAAAATATGAATAGAATGTGTTCTAAATACTATAAAAACGTACACATGTTATGCAAAACCTTATCAATCTTAATTAGTAATAGCAACAGATAACAAAAGTTGAATGAAATTGTGTCATTTGTTTTTATAGTAAATAAATAATAGGTATACTGATAAAAACAATGACTTGAATGTTAAAAAATTATTCAGACAGCGTCAATCGAAAAAAAGCATATGAGATGTCTTGATGAAACGAAACTAGTCAATATCAATATTAAGAACAGGGAAAATAATTTAAAACTGCTTTTATCTTGTTTAACTAAATTATTTTGACTATCTATAAAACAAACAAACTACAAAACTCAAATATTTAATTGTATGATACTATTATTTCTATATCTACATACATAATTTCTATATCAGCTAAGGACACAGTGGTATAAAAGGTCACGTGAGGTGAGATTGTTGGAAACAAAAATGAGAAGCTATATTTATGATTTATGAGCTCAAATGATTACGAATTTCAGAAACACTGTAATGTAGATAGAAGAGTCTTAAAGTTTCGTTAATTTAAAATTATGTTACAATAAATGTGATATATGATACTGGAAATCCTCAGATTACACATAAAAATTTATTATGTAATTAATATTTATTGTGATACATGCAGTGTCCCCTAGAAACATCATGTAAATTTGTAGAGACTATTCTGTCCGAGTAGAACCGAGAATAGTGACCGCTAATATAGTATCCTAAAAATTACTATAGAAAGCGGTCTTTATGAAAATGGCATTTATTATGGTATCATATTTTGCATATTTTTCCTTTTATTTCGTTTATTGTGCATATTTTGCCACATTTTGGATATTATAAAATATTTTATTTATCAAATCTACTTGTTTACTTGGTCTATTTGATGAAGAAAGCCAATAAATACACTGTTAGGAGTGAGTACTAGATGCTGGCCCGATTCATAGACAAATTAATTAATTCTAAACTTAATAATTATCTAGTAAGGTGCACCACGTGAAAGTGAGGTTGAAAATTGGGTTGGCATATTTATAAATGATAAATATGGCTATGGATAATGGCCATCGCACCTTCATCATCATTAATCCGTTCTCATCCACTGCTCAGCCTTCCTCAGTTTCTTCAAATGTTCTCTACACTGGGCCTCTTGTAGCCAGTTTTTAGCTACCCTTTTCACTCGTCGAGTTCTTTTATAGTTTTTGGGCCTCCATTTCATGATTCGTCTTGTCCAGTGTTCTTCTTATATCCACGCTAAATGCTCTGCACAGTTCCACTTAAGCGTGGTGATTATTTCTATGAAGTTTTGAACGCCTGATCTTAGCCTGATTTGTTAGTTTATGTGGTCTCGAAGGCTCACGCCCAGCATTGTACGTTCCATGGATCGTTGTGTTTGCGAATTTTTGCGTCAAAACACATTGGTTATATACCTTTCGCTTGAAACACATGGGAATTGAACTTATTCATCATCATTTATTGTAGTTTAACCATTATTCATACGACAGTGTAGTTTCAGTTGACAATCACTATTTGCGATTTTTTAAAATGCCGAGGGATAAAAACTATTTAATAACCTACATTTGATTAAATATTTACCCGCACTGTTACAAAATAACCGGGAAGAAGACGCATTTCCTGGCTTCAAAATTTGCGAAAGTGGTATAACACGACTACCACTGAACTGTTCCGCGCTGCAATAAGCAAAGTGAAGATAGCCGTGATGATCGCCAACGTCCGGAACGGATAGGCACTTTAAGAAGAAGAAGTTACAAAATAACAAAAATTTAGACACGATTTTAATAATTTTTATTTAATATACCAAATACAGTTAACTACTATAATAATCTGAGTTGTTTGGACTAAAGTGTGTATGTAAGAAAAATACATTAACACAATATTTCAATCAAATTCTCAGTTAATTTTTCTCTCATTCTATTTCTATTCTAGATCTCAGTCTATTTCTGATCACTTATGATCGTAATTTTCAAGTTACAAAACATATTGCTATAGAAGCACATAAAAGAAAAATTAAACAATTTATTAAACGAAAATGATAGTAGAAATCTCTTTGAGGAAGGCATTTCAAACACGGAACAACAGAAATGAACAACAATTGCGCTGAGCTTCTATTTCTGTCAATTCAAAGTACCGGACGAAATTACTGCGCAAATATTATGTAAATAAGGAATACATGGAAACAATCTAAAATAGAACACAAGTTATAGTCCAGTCGTCCGATATAATGATCCCTAAAAACGAGACGAACAAGTCAATTTTGGAAACCCAAAAAAGATGCACAAAAGTTTGCCACTTCTACTACCGGACTACGATTATATAATTATATTTATCCACTAGAGTTGAATCGATTCCGTTAATTGCTAATTCCTAGTACCGGTCATAGGCGTCCGTTTTGGGTACGTAAATGGTTATTTTAACGCAACTTTTTTCTTTTTAACTTTTAAGCATTTTTGATACTAGATTATTAGATTTTCAGGTATTCTAGTACTAGAAGGTACTCTTACTTTGAGTCGGTAGGATACACAGTTTTCGAGAAAAATCGATTTGAAAATTTTTGGTTTTTTCATCATGAAAGTTAAATGAATATTTTTTGCATTAGTAGGCTTTGAAGTCTCAACAGAAGTATAACCTACGTTTTTCATTGTCAAATTGTTGTCAGTTCGTGACGTTTCTCTTTTAGTTTTTACTTTGTAGCATTCAAATACAACAATTTCAATTAAAAAAAAATGCTTTTTACTAGTGAGGAATACGCTGATATGCATTTAGTTTATTGCAAAATGAGGTGTAACGTTCGAGCAGTAACGTAGATACGTTGAAAAATTTCCCAAATTAAGTTCAGTGTTCTAAAAAAATTATGAAACTGGACATTATAATGTAACAGCAGCACATGAAGATGTAATTTTAATGAAAGTTGAGAAACATTTAGAAATTAGAGTTCGAAGACTATCTGCCATGTATCCCACAATTTCAAAATCTTCGGCAGAAAATATCTTACGCAACGAAAATGTATATCCTTTTCATTTAACAAAGAAACAAACACTGCTACATTATAATGTAACAGCAGCACATGAAGATGTAATTTTAATGAAAGTTGAGACACATTTAGAAATTAGCGTTCGAAGACTATCTGCCATGTATCCCACAATTTCAAAATCTTCGACAGAAAATATCTTACGCAACGAAAATGTATATTCTTTTCATTTAACAAACAAACAAACACTGCTACAAGGAGATTTTCCGGCTCGTGAAGAAGTCGCTATATGGTTACAAAATCAGAAAAAACAAAATGAGTATTTTTTAAAATCCATTTTGTTTTACGACGAAGCTACATTCACAAAATTGGAATTTTTAATGTACATAATGCACATTATTATTCGTACGCTGGTGACAATCCCCACGTTGTTCAAGAATTTAAACATCAGCATAGGTTTAGCATAAACGTCTGGATAGGAGTAGTTGACGATTATCTACTTGGGCCCGTGGAATTGCCTGCTTGTTTAAATGGTGCTATTTATTTACATTTCCTGCAAAATATTTTACCTGATTTTTTAAATGATGTGCCTTTAAATATTCGGCAAAACTTATGGTTTCTCCATAACGGATGTCCGGCCAACTTTAGTAGAAATGTACGAGAATGATAAAAACTAAGAAAGTCACTGGATTGGAAGAGGCGGTCCAATTGCTTGGCCAGCAAGGTCGCCGGATTTGAATCCTTCCGATTATTGTATTTAAGAATATATAAAAGAGACTAACGGTCATCACATTGAGCATCTTTTGTTACTATCTACCTTTGACACTTGTTCTTTTGTGTTACTCGTAGTTTCGTTCATCGTAATAAATACTTTGTTTTTAAAAACCATTTAAAAAAAAATTTGGTTTCAAATTGATTTTTTGCTTCTTTTCTCAAACTTTTTAAGGAATTGTGTGCAGCATTTATTGAAACAAAAGGTAATTTATAAATTTAATTAAGGTACCTATTAGTTTAACTTTTATGACGAAAAAACGAAAAATTTTTAAATCGATTTTTCTAGAAAACGGTGTATCCTACAGACTTCAAGTAAGAGTAAGTTGTAGTACTAGACTACCTAAAAATTTAATAATTTAGTATCACAAATGCTTAAAAGTTAAAAAAAAAGTTATGCGTTAAAATAACCCTTGATCTACCCAAAATGGACGCCTATGAACGGTACTAGAAATTTGCAATTAATGGAATCGTTTCAACTCTGAAGGATAACTAATCGTACCAGTTTTCGTTTTTCTAAATAGAAGGGTTCTGGAGGTATTCGAAAAAAACTACTTACAAGGCGCCATCTTCAAAGATCTCTAGCTCCCTTATGAAGCATTTTCGGACTAGGTGAATTGGGTTAAATCGTCTTAAAATTATCTGAGAAATCCCCGGTTTTCGTTTGTCAGCAGAGTTTCTGGACACTCTGTAGAACAGACGAATACTACCAAAATGAAAATAATTCCATTTCCATTGTAAATAAACCAGAAAATGAATCGATTTGCAGAAGTTACCAATAATAGCAAATAAAATTCGATGATTAAGTTACGTTGTATATAGAAAAAGAATCGGTTACGCAAGATATTCGCATTCATACAAAATGCAATAAAAATAGTAAAAGTTGAAGGGGAGTTGAATGTAATTTTTTTTTAATTCAAGATCAGCACTCGCTACCGTCGCGCGTCGTGGCACCATTTGTAAATGTCTAAAAAAATTGATAATACGAAATAGTAAATCAAGGAAGGACAAAAATATATATAGAAATACCAAACATGTTTGATACGTCCTAGAACGACCGACGTCCCAATTCTAGGCGATAAACAAACATTATCTAATACATATAAACCGGATAGCATATTGTTCGAAAGTTGTTTAATACTTGTGCCATTTCAGTATTTAAATTATATATCTGAAAAATATCACAAGACTGACCTTTCGACTATATCGGAAGACGCTTTTTTCAAAATAGAATTAACATACCTATAAGACACTTTGACAAGGGCTTCCTATTTAAAAACTGAAACGCAGCTTTTATAATATAATATTTTTTCGCTTTGCCCGATAATATTTTTTTATCCGATTTTTAAGATCTATATATTCACTTACCAATGGAAAATATCAGGATAATTGCATACACATCAATCAAAATTATATTTAGAAAAAGAAATTATGTTTATAATTAAATAATTTACTAGAAAGTTAACAAGCTTATCGAAAGCCATTGATAAAAAAAATATATACTGACATTTGACACGAGTAGTTACGGTGTATTTTTTATGTTACGTATATGGTGTAAGATAAATATATATATATATATATATATATATATATATATATATATATATATATATATATATATATATATATATAGATTGAACGAATTTAAAACGGAACATACGAAATCAATGTATTTCGGATCAACTCCGCTCTAGGTGGTTGGCCAACAAAAGGTTGTCAAATAATTATATTATAAAAATCCAATACTTCAGCGAACTGCTGGATTCTGAATTCATTCACTGTGAAAACTAGACTACACAAGCAGTTATTATGCTGTCAAACCACTTATCGCTTCCTTATAGTCCAAGAGATAGAGCCGAAATTTTGAACTGATCAGTAATATGACATTTCTCTATTGGAATATATTCATTGTAACTGGGTTAAGACTTTGCCTTACAGGCGGACGCCCCCCGTGGTACAGGGGGTGGCTATACAGGGATGAAGTTGTAATTTTTTTCAGAAAAATTAACGATCGATAATATGGCTGAAAATTTGCCCAGAGTAAGATCTTGGTAGAACCAGACGAAATCCCAAAGGGCGGACGCGAGAGTGGATACATAAGGGGTGGCGGACAGTGGTGAAATTGCAATTTTTTGGGGAAAAATTAACGATAAGTAATATGTCCGCCATTTTCATGGCTCATTATTTAGCCCCTAAAAACTCTAAATCCAAAAGGGCGGATAGCTGGGTTGGTACAGAGAGCCATAAAACGGGTTCAAATGTACCACTTGCCTGCGCATTTTAGGTCCCGGTAACAATTTTCAAACTGATTTTATTATGATATTTTTATACCGATTGATTTGAAAATTTGTATGCTTACTTCTGTTACTATTCTGAGAAGCGTCAAGTAGAGTTTTCCTCAAAATTTTCCAACAAAATTTCCGTAAATGAAAATTTTCGTAATTTTTTGAGGTAAAATCTAATTTATAGAATCCTTTCGATTTTCTGTAAGTTATACCATGATTTTTTTCCAAAAATTTTCAAACGATTTTTACGATAAGAAAAATGTTATTTTTTTCAAACTAGTCATATTTACTTTACAAATCACATTTTTTTCTTAAATATAAATATTTTACGAATTAATTTTTAATTGAATAAATGTTTGATATTTGATATTTTATTAAATTAAAGTAATTTTATAATGTTAACTATTAAATATTTTTGGTATAACAAATAGTAATTTTACTTATTTTTTATTGCAAAAAAAAGGTTTTTAAATTTATATTGCATAAATAATGGTTGTTCAGCTATAAGAAAAATTTGATTTATTATTACATTAATAATCAAATACAAAATATATTATTTCTATTTATCAATAGGTAAAATTCAATTTGTAGAATTCCTTTAACATTTTACAAATAATTATTAATAAAAATCAATTTAATAGTGGAATTATCAATTTTTTAAGTTTTGAAATTTACTTTGTACTTAGATATTTTCAATATTTTTTTTAACTTTCAAATTGATTGAATTTTTTCTTTTCATTAGTTAATTATAATTTTACAAATTCTGTTTGGACATTAATTTTGAATCATTATTATTTTAAAATATTAAAATAATAATGATGCGCGTTCCATTTAGATCAGTAATTCTAGACGCATGCGCTAAATGTAATAAGTATCAAGATGCTTTTATCCAACTTGGTGAAACTGACTTCGATTGTAATGAAGTTTTTGAAACCTTAGAAACTTTCATATGTCACTTATATGGAACAGAACTGACGAGAACAATTCCAAAAAGAAAAGTAAACGATGTCAGATTTTCACTATTTAACCGGCAGTATAAGTTGCATGATATGAACGAGCCTTTAAAAAAAAACTAAAAAATTTCGATGCTTCAAGCTTACCACCATGTCAAGATGAATTACACCAACATCTACTGCGAGCCCATTATATTTCAAATATTTGGACAAATGCTCATAAAAAAGTACCAACAGAATTGATTGTTGAAGAACATGGTTGGGAGTTTGAAGATGAAACATATAAATTCAAATGGTTTAGTGGACCTCAGATACCAGAATCAATTCGAGAAGTAGTGATTGAAAATAAAGCAGATAATGAATGTGATATTATTGAAAGTGAAAGTGACGAAGATGATGAATATGATGACATCAGTGAGAGTGAGAAAAATGACGAAATTTTTAAAGTTTTTCTAATTTTTTTTTTCTTATCGGAAAAATCGTTTGAAAATTTTTGGAAAAATTCATGGTATAACTGACAGAAAATCGAAAGGATTCTACAAATTAGATTTTACCTAAAAAAATTACGAAAATTTTCATTTACGGAAATTTTTTTGGAAAATTTTGAGGAAAGCTCTACTTGACGCTTTTCAGAATAGGAACAGAAGTGAGCATACAAATTTTCAAATCAATCGGTATAAAAATATCATAATAAAATCAGTTTTAAAATTGTTACCGAGACCTAAAATGCGCAGGCAAGTGGTACATTTGACCCCGTTTTATGGCTCTCTGTACCAACCCAGCTGTCCGCTCTTTTGGATTTAGAGTTTTTAGGGGCTAAATAATGAGCCATGAAAATGGCGGACATATTACTTATCGTTAATTTTTCCCCAAAAAATTGCAATTTCACCCCTGTCCGCCACCCCTTATGTATCCACTCTCGCGTCCGCCCTTTGGGATTTCGTCTGGTTATACCAAGATCTTACTCTGGGCAAATTTTCAGCCATATTATCGATCGTTAATTTTTCCGAAAAAAATTACAACTTCATCCCTGTATAGCCACCCCCTGTACCACGAGGGGCGTCCGCCTGTAAGACAAAGTCTTAACCCAGTTACAATGAATATATTCCAATAGAGAAATGTCATATTACTGATCAGTTCAAAATTTCGGCTCTATCTCTCCGACTATTAGGCAAGCTCCTCTTTCCTTTAAAGGAGACAGATAGTTGAACGATATTTTATACAATGTCTATCACCGGGTATGGATTTATTTTTGTCCAAGTTTTATATTGGTCCACTATTTCAAATGCAGTTCAAACAGACATATATTAAATTGTATGTTCCGTTTTAAATTCGTTCAATCTGTATATATATATATATATATATATATATATATATATATATATATATATATATATATATATATATATATATATATATATATCGGGCAAACCAGTCAATTGCTTCAATCCAAAATTCGTTCTCACAAATATGACAAGAACAACGTCACTGCGCTCACAAAACATGAAAATGAGAAGAAGCATAAATTTGACTTCGAAAACATGAAAATTTTAAAAACCGAACAAAACAAAAAGAGGAGGGATATATACGAATCAGTAGAAATGAAAAGAAATACCAACGCAATCGATGACAAAAAAGATACACAGAACCTAAATAAAATATATTTCGATCTGATTTAAATAATAATAAATATAACACCATAAAAAACCCTTGAAGTCATAACATATCTCCACTTTACTTTTTTTCGAAAACCCCAACGATACGCCGATATAAAAATAATTATATACTAATGACAGTAAACCATGAGATATCAGATATCAATTTTATTTCAGTCAATTAATTAATGTCAGTGTCCCGTTTTATGTTTTGGTAAATTCCTTATATATTTTAAAATAACTTCTTGTTCCTAATCTTGTACATTTTAGAATCTTGACAAAGGCAAGGGTTTCCTGCCGAAACGTTGAGTACAATGGAAAATTTAGTTCCAAAAATATTACTTATTGAACCTAAACCCAAGAAATACTAATATATGTTATATAATATATATATATATATATATATATATATATATATATATATATATATATATTCTTGTTATATTTGTGAGAACGAATTTTGGATTGAACCAATTGACTGGTTTGTCCGATATAGACACCTTCACAGTTAATACATGGTTTCTCGTAAACAACATATGATTTTTTGAGCTTTGGAGTTTGTGTTTTTAATTTAGTGAAATATTTATTTAAAAGGTTGTTGCCTGTGTGAGCCACGGTTATGTTATGTTTGGCTAAAAGATTTTTTAATTGTTCGGATAAACCTTTTGTATATGGAAGAGTTGTATACGTACTCTTTATACTTTTGGGTTTATTGTTATTTGTATTGTTGTAAAATTTATTAAGTCTTGATTTTAAAATAGTTTCGATTAAATGTTCGGGATATGCATTTTTGCTTTTTTTATTGCAATTTTTTGTTACGGCTTTGTGAGTAAATATGAGAATAATTGCCTCTAAATTAAATAATTGTATTATTTCAAGTTAGAAAATAAACATCTTATAACGTCTTGTGCATACAGTAGCGAGTTGATAATATTAATCGTTTAAAAAAGGGTAACTACAGTTATAAAGATACAAACATCTCACAAACAACTCACGCAAACATTATTAAGGACAGGAAATGCAAGAAAATCCGAAAAATTGGAAGATTACGTTTGGCATGAAAGAAATAAGTGGAAGAGAAAAAGTCAGGTACGAAAGATAACATATTCTTTATATGATGACCAATGTGGAACCCAAAAGAGGGAGGAGGAAGGTACGGTAAGAATATAATTAGCAGAAAAACCTTGAGAGAAGTTGTCCCAATCACCGAGTTAAACTTAAAAAGGCAAATTCACAAAAATATCAATTATAAATGCGTTGGGAAACGGTTGCAACAATAAAATGTTTCCTGGCATAAAACTAAGCAATAAATTAGCAATTAGTTCATAGAAATTCACTTTTCTGGTTTCAAATTTTTTGGTCGATATCTCGATTTTTCCAGTGATGAGTTTTGCGCTAGGTGGATGATGGGATAGTTTTTGGGGATTGGTCAATGTACCAATCAACAGCAATAAATTAACAATAAAATATGCCGCCAAGATGAGCCCTGTAACCCTTTTCATTGCCGAGATCTAGCTATGGCTATGCTAACTTTACTGTAAAGTTAGCATAGCCATTGTTTCTCGGAAACGGTTGCAGCAATATATTGCTTCTTGGCATAATACTTCGGCAATATAAATTAGAAATCAATTCCTTCTTCTTATTGCGCCATCTCCTTTCGAAGGTTGGCAATCCAAATGGCAATAATTGTAGCTTTGGAAACTGCTGCACGAAAGATTTCTGAGGATGAGCGGTCAAACCAACTCCTCAGGTCTTTCAGCCACCAGTTCTGGCGTCTTCCAACTGATCTTTTGCCCTGCACTTTACCTTCCATTATGATTTGGAACAATTCATATCTTTCACCTCTCAACACAATCAATTCCTTGCGGTTCGTTTTTTGGCCGATATCTCGGTTTTACAGGGTGTGTGTTTTGAGCTAGGGGATGATGGGGTAGCTTTTGGGGATTGGGTAATATACCAATCAAAAGCAATTAACTAACAATAAAATTTGGCGCTAAGATGGGTCCTGTGCCCCTTTTACTTGACTAGATATAGCTATGGCTATGCCAGCTTTACCGTAAAGTTAGCATACCCACTGTTTTTCAGAAACCGCTACAGCAATAATTTTTTTCTTTCCGTAATAAATTAGCAATGAATTCTAGTGTTAGTCTGAATTCGGCCTTATAAATTGTAGATATTCTAAGTTTACATTAGTCTTGTCACGCGGTCTAAACACCATCTTAAGAATCATAAACAATGGGGAGCACTATTTGCTTTTGTTCTTATTCAAAGATGTTTAGATAATAACCAAGACTAAGATTATATAATATTAATATCAAACATCTAATACAATCAGCTAACAATAATAAAAATTGGGCGTTAAATATCCCAAAAAATGTAAATACTGAGAGGAGTCAGATAAGGATGCATATTGTTAACTCTATTATTTAACGCTTACTCTAAAGAAGTCGTATTCTTGAGAGTGGCGCGATCATTGTCATTATTTTTTTGTTTAGCCGCCTCTTATAAATCGGTCGTCTGTAGTCAATTGGCTTATTGCACATCTTCCATTTATTTAGTAGTCTGGACTGTACCACTCTGTAGAGGTCTAGTGCCTCAAAATCATGCAACATGGTTGAGTGAGCAGGTTCTCTACTACAGCGTCTACAGCCTAAGGCTCAATGAAAGTCTCATTGTATGAAGGCGTCCCTTGACTAGCGTATGTCCAGTTAGGAATCTACTATGGTTTTTAGCTGATTCCTGCTTGTTTTCCATATTACTTCAGCCCTATTAGCGTATGTCTGTCCAACACATTCCATATGCTTGACTGGCTATACTTTACCAGCATGAGTTATGTTGTTTTTGGATTCAGGCTTTTTCCGGCTGCAGAAAGTGCTTTTTGGCATTCCTAAGGCTGTCTCTGGACCTTTTTTTAGCAAGATTATTAACTCTTTCGTTTCAGTGTATTCCTCTATAACCTGGCATCCATACCACTTTGACAATTATGTGCCACCAGTCTATTGAGTTCTCGGAATTTGCCGCTAGTCTAAACAGTACCTTAGGGCTCTTGAGAGTTCCAAAGCACTCACGTTAATTTCTCTTGCACAATGCAAGATTGCCTAAATCTCTGCCTGCAACACAGAAATACAATCATTAACTGGGAATAGAGATGCTTACATGTAAACCACTACTATAAATGAATACAGCCAACCCTTCTACATTTCTTCTATCCCATCTATGTCGTTGACGGATGTCCACAGAGAAAGATACTTTAGAACTGCATGTGATTAACATATTATGGTCAGAAGTCGACATCCATATATATGCGGACATCCGTATACATCCATATGATACGGTGATATTTGTACTGCGACTACTGCGTCCCCCAAATCCTGATGTAACATAATCGTGCACAGGGCATGCATGGCACACAATAAAATTGAAAAAAGAGATGGCCCAGAAATAAGTTAGTTACTCATCCACAAATAATAATATAAAAGAAACGAGCAGGAAGGTCGGATTATTTCTGTCCCAAATAGATCACAATAACCCCACTCAGCGTCTTGCAAGAGAACCTGCATTACAGACAGGCAACTTACGCAGAACCTACGATTATGATAAAGTTAGATCTCGCCTTGATACAAGAACTCAGGGCATATCAAGAACTCAGGACAAGAACTGGGTATATCAGGACTAAATTAACAGCCCATGGGTTATTCGCGGAAAGCTTAGGAATATGCAACAGATCTGCTGAAGTCTCGAGGATTTGTATAAAAGTTAAGAAGATGTACAATAAACTAATTAGTTGTAGTACGACCGGTATAGAACAGATGGCTTCAAGAGAAGAAGAAAAAGAACAAGAAAAAACATTTATAGGAAACTGGCGAATATGTATCGAACGTATGCTAAGAAGATGAGGCGGTCGTACATGAATGAATACATACTTACTACAAATTAAGCATAACACATACACATAATTTAAAGTATTTCCATGCGAAGCCCCCGTTTTTGAGGATTATTGCTAAGTAATACAATATCATTAATCATACAAACATAAATTTATTTACATATATTTCGTAGATTAGTTATAAATTCTTAAAATAAAAGCTTAGATTTTATCAGCCGGTTTTAATAATTTTTGATCACATTTCTAACCTTTAATAGTTCACTTTACAGCAACTTTGAGAATCAATCCACCCTTAAGGAACTAAAGAGAAAGCCAATAAAAGTCGTACAGGTTCCGGTCTTAAACGATGAGTTTCAAGAAAGACACGAAAAACCAGGAATACAAATTGCACCGAGGAATACATGGCTAACCAGAATATTATATTCGAGGGTCAACGACCTACATTCAACTGTTATTTGGTAACTTGGCCGGAACGAATTACAATGAAAATGCATACCGGCCGAGTAACAACTTTAGCTACAACGGGTGACAATGTAATCATTTTAATATTCAAAATATTATTTTATATACGACATAAAATAGATAAAAATTTTTAGTACTAAAATACCGACTTGTTTAAATCACTCGAAAAATTTTCATTAATAGCTAGAAATAAAGAAGCGAACGAAAAATATTCCAGATAACCAACGAATTAAGGGAAGCAGAAAAAAGAGTACCGTAAATAAGTCAAACTAAAATTAACAACAAATTACTAGAACTTGAAAAAAGAAAGAAAAAAAATGTTTTAATATAACAAATATTAATTTTTAAAAAAGTTTCTGGATCAAAATAAGTCGATCGCCCAAATTAAAGATATTAAATAAGAATTTTTCAACGTTGCAACTGGCAGCTCATTACAATTCCAAATTTTTATGAATCTTTTAACAGAAGGAAAGGGTATGTATTCAAACCCACGATTATATAACTACTTAATACAGGTATGGAAATAAACATAAACGATCAAGATTTTTCGGAGATTCAAAAAGGAGATTTTAGAGAAGATTATTATTAAATAAAATTAATGCTAAGGAGGATAAATCGTATTAATGTTTATTTACATATATAAAATTTAGGCAATGTAGGTAAATTAAAAATTTACTGATCAACGTATATATCATCTCTTCATCTTCATTATGACTCTATATAAGTTGTTATCTAAGTGGCCACATTATAATTATCCACACAAACTATAAGGAATACTAAGCACACGTGTATACAAACTTAACCACTGTAAATACGTGTTACTTCTGCCGAGGTTGAGACGCTACAGGTTATTAGATACTCATGAACAATTTTATGCTTTTCAGGAAAAATCATGTATTTAGTAATTAAGACCAGTTCATACATGGGTTTTATTTAATTTATTGATGCAGTTAAACGCCAACAAATTTGTTGCTTCACCCTTTTCCAAAACAAAAAAATTATTGTAGCTTCATACTTAAACTATGATAGGCTAAAAATGTTAAAATTTTAGTCATAAACACAATAATAATAAGACTACTAAATAAACACTCAAAGTTTTGTTTTGGCTCTGATTGTTATTGTTAATGTTAAGTAGAATTTAAAGGGCTTTAACTAGAACTACATTATATTGAATCAGAGTATTGTACATTTAATTGGGAAGTTTTCATAACAGGATATGGTCAATTGTTCAATTTCGATGTGCAAATGAAACCGTGTGTTTTCTTTAATATTAATAACAATTTTTACTATACTTTTTCATGTATGCAATTAACTACTTTTAACGACTGATTTTAATATGTATTTTGTATTGTAAATGTAAACAGTAAATGTAAACAGTAAACATTTGCTTTATTTTGTTCAATCAATTTTTCGCAGCACTGAATTCAATATAATGTTTTTATTATCATACATGTATGGTGAAATCTAACAGAATTCAGTGTAAGGTTCTAGAAATAAAAGTTTTTTAGAAGTCAATTTTAATTTATGTAAGGCAGGTACACAACAGCAATTTTTATTATAAGACAGCTAATGGATAAATTTAGAGTGTAAGAAAGATTTGCACATAGTATTTAGTATTCTTGGGAAGGCATATGACAAAGTTATCAGAAAGCTATTGTTGTGGACATTAAGTAGAACAGGAGTGCCGTCTGAATATCTCAGAGTAGTGCAAGACATGTATGATAGGTTTACAAATAGTGTTAGAACGAATGCAGGTGACTGTGAAAGTAGGGCTATGTCCACAGAGAAAGATACTTTAGACCTGCATGTGATTAACATATTATGGTCAGAAGTCGACATCCATATATATCCGGACATCCGTATACATCCATATGATACGGTGATATTTGTACTGCGACTACTACATTTCAGAATAAATTACTTCATTCCAAGATTAACTGAATTGATTGATCTAAGGCTGACTGATTGATTGAATAATCTGTTTTCTTTAATTGATTTATCCCTTTATTCTCCCAAATTTTACAGTCATGTTTCATAGGTGAAATTTTGTTAAACATTCTCTAAGTAACAGAATGATTCTAAATGTTAGTACAATAGACCTTGACTTATTTCTGTGGGCTTGGAGAATATTAGTAAACAAAGTGTAAAGTGACTATTGTAATTTTTTCAATTTTGCTATCTTTCTGTTCTTTACATGTACTGCACTATATTTTTTTTTGTTTTATGTATTATTTTGTAATATTTTAAATATAATTGTGTGGTAACCAATAGTAAATAAATTATTGTATTTTCTTATATTAAATGTATATTTGTATATTATGTGTGGATTTCCTTTATTTTGTGGATGTATCTGGATAATGCGAATACTGAAGAATAATTATGTATATTCATTTCATAATATTCCTTCTTTTTTTATATATACTACTTTCTATTTCTTTTTTGCCACACAGACTTTCCCAGTCGTTTTTAATAGGGAGTTTTTGTAACTACCTAACGTAACGTATCTCCCTATACGTAAAGAACTAACGTATCGAAGAAGATGAACGTTAAATTGAGAGTTAATGTTCTGTACGCAACGTAACGATGGTGTTGCCCTCATCGAATTAGTGATTAACTAATAAATTGTCAGTGCCAGTCTTGTCCTTGTCATTTAACCCTATTTTTGATATTCAAAAATAAATAACAAATATTTTTTTGAACAATTTTTAATTTTTGAGATGGACGCGATATTAAATGTAGGTGCCTTTATTGATGATGAAGAAGACGAAGACATAGAAGATGCCCTTCTTCTCCACATCTTGCACGACTATACGGTCGATTTAATTATGATACTGTTACGGACATACTTTTGGCATGGCCCACGTAACGGTTGCATTGCATCTCTAATACTCTTCTACAACATTTGCGATGTATCGAGTGCGAGAGAGAATAACCGGTCACGTAGGCGAATTAGAGGTGGGACAACACCAGAATATTCTAGAACATAGTAACTTTGTTATATATATGTAACGTTTTTAGGATTGAGTTTAGTTGATAAGAGAGTACCGAACTGTAAACTTATAAATAAATATATGTATATAAATTCGAACCGCTCGTTTTATTTAATCACGCTACAGTGGTGTTACGGTGTGAGTAAAAGAAATTCAGCAGTGACTTTTGAAAAAGACTTTTGAACTTTTGAAAAGTATTGTTCGTCGGGAACATCCGCGTAGTTCGGTAGTGATCTTTGTACGAAAAGAACATTTAAAAAGTACGTGTGTGCCTGACCAAAGATGCTGCTAGTACAACTTTCAGTAAAACAGTTGCGTGAGCAACTGGAAGAACGCGATGAAGACTGCAGCGGGTCCAAGAAGATACTCCAAGAACGACTAAAAACTGTTCTTAACAAGAATGGAGATGACCCAGAGACATTCCATTTTCAGTCAGCAGAAGAAGCAGTTTTAATGAAGATAGAAGAAACTTCTAAAAAAACTGATGATAAATTCGAGACTGTTTCCAAAAGATTCGATGAAACGTCTCAAATGATAGAAGAATCTTCTCGAAAGAATGATGAAAGATTCAATGAAACGTCTCAAATTATTAAAGAAATAGCTAGACAAAATGACGAGAAATTTGAAAATGTGTCTAGAAGATTCGATGAGACTTCTCAAATAATTAAAGAAGTATGTAATCAAAACAATGAGAAATTTGAAGAAGTCTCAAGAACATTCGATAAGATACAGAAAAATGTAAACGACAAGATAGAAGACGTAGAAGAGAAGATCAAACAATTAGAGACCATGATAACTAACACAAAAGTACTACCACCAGTTAATACAATAGCCTTAGATCCGGTAGTGAAAGAAGAATCACCTCGAGACGAAACGACACATAATATGAGATTCAAATTGCCACCATTTGATGGAAAGTCTTCTTGGTCCATATACCTTAGACAATTTGAAGCTATTGCGACAGTCAATCATTGGACAGAACAAGAAAAAGCTGTTTCCTTGACTGCTGCTTTACGAGGTGATGCTGCAGATATCCTAAGATCGATTCCTAAGGGTCAAGAAAAATGTTACCAGACCTTGTTTACCCGACTAGACAAACGTTATGGAGATGCCCATCTACAACAAGTCTACAAGGCGCAACTAAGAAGTAGAATTCAACGAGCAAGTGAAAATTTGCAAGAGTTTGAAGCAGATGTTGCTCGTATAGTGCGGTTGGCTTATCCGGAGGTACCAGACAACATTTTAGAAGAAATTGCTGTAGATACCTTCGTCAATGGGTTAAAAGAAAGCGAATTACAGAAAGCTTTACGACTAGCAAGACCGAAAGTTCTAGATGAAGCGCTCGCTATTGCCTTGGAACATGAAACAGCTAGTCAAACTTCACGGAGTCATCGAGTAAGAACCATTGAAGAAGGCGACGAACCAAACGATGAACGTCTGGAAGAAATGGTACGAAAAGTAGTTCGTAACACGATGCCGAAGAGACGCGAGCCCAGATGTTGGAATTGCGGTGACGTAGGTCATATTCGCCGTAATTGCAAGAAAATGATACAACAGTCGGAAAACTAGAACGGGTCGACAACAAGGGGCAACTGCCGACCTCGAGAAACACAGCCCCCATAGTAACTGTGAACATTACGTCCTCAGGTGGAATTCATAGCTTGTACATAGAGGGTCGTATCAATAATAAATGTAGATCGTTTTTGGTAGATACAGGTGCAACGAGAACTATTGCACGGCCAGAAGTAGTACGAGGCCATCTTAAATTATTGCCTGCAACAGTAAAGCTTAGAACAGCAACTGGTGAGATAATTAATACATATGGCGAGGCTAATATGTCAGTATCCATTGGCCAGACCACAGTGAAACATACAGTATTAATTGCAGAGATCTCCGATGAGTTCATATTGGGGATGGATTTACTAAGGAAAGTTGGGGCTGTATTGAATGTCAAAGATGGAGTTCTCGAGATCAGTGGTGAAGAGTTGCCGTTTCATGAAGACAAAGAAGATGTTATCAGCTTAATAACTACTTGTGACGTAACAATACCCGGTAATAGTGAGAAAATTTTGATGACCAGACCTGATGGTTACTGCCGAGAGGGAAGTTAAAGGATGGTCGAAGATGTGAATAATGCCGAGTTCCTAACAGCAAAAGCTTTGGTGAGAATTCGAGATGTCGTTCCTGTAAGAGTTATGAATTTAAAGGGAACTGCTATTAAGTTAAGTAAAAGAACTTTGATCGGACAGTGTGTTCCCGTGGCTTCGATTTGTTCCATGAATACTAATGAGAAACCGTCGAAATCTAAGTATCCAAAGGAGCTTGTTGAGACGATGATTAAAACGTGCCAAGATCTTGATGATGAACAAACTAAAAAAGTGAAGTCTATGCTGATAGAATTTCAAGATGTTTTTGCCATGGATAAGAAGGATAATGGCAAAACAAGCATAGTAAAGCATAAAATTAATACCGGAGACGCTCAGCCAATCAGACAACAACCTAGACGACTTCCATTTGCGAAAAGAGATGAAGCCGAAGACATCATCAAAGATATGAACAAACAAGGGGTAATTGAACCATCAAACAGTCCATGGACATCACCAGTAGTCCTAGTAAAAAAGAAAGATGATTCAACACGTTTTTGTATTGACTACCGACAGCTCAATGCAGTAACTAAAAAAGATAGTTATCCGTTGCCCAGAATAGACGATACTTTGGATACACTTTCTGGTTCTCGTTGGTTCTCCACACTCGATCTGAAAAGTGGATATTGGCAAGTAGACATGGAGCCAGCTGATCGTGAAAAAACCGCATTCTCGATAGGATCAGGGCTTTGGCAGTTCACAGTTATGCCCTTTGGTTTATGTAATGCCCCGGCCACATTTGAAAGATTAATGGATGCAGTTTTAAGAGGTCTAACATGGAAAACATGCCTGGTTTATTTGGATGATGTAATTGTAGTTGGAAGATCCTTCGATGAACATGCTAATAATCTAACAGAAGTCTTTCAACGATTGCGGGCAGCGAATCTGAAGTTGAGTCCGAAGAAATGTCACTTGTTTCGACGAGAAGTGAAGTACTTGGGACATATTGTAGCAAGTAATGGTGTAACAGCTGATCCTGAAAAACTTGCAGCAATTAAGGATTGGCCAGTACCAAGAGATAAACACGAAATTAGAAGTTTTCTTGGCCTATGTACATATTACCGCCGTTTTGTCAAAGGATTTGCCAATATCTCCAAGCCATTAACAAAGTTGACAGAAGAAGGCAAAGAATATACATGGAGCGAAGAGTGTCAAAGAGCTTTTGAACACTTACAAATGGCTCTGATTAGCGCACCGATATCCTCAATCAGACGGAATGGTCGAGAGAATGAACCGAACAATGGGTAAACACCTATCCAAGGTTGTATCAGAACATCAAAGAGATTGGGACCAGCATATTCATTTATTCCTAATGGCCTACCGCTCGGCCGTGAATGAAACTACAGGCCAGACTCCAACCTGCCTGATGTTAGGTCGTGAAGTTCGTTTGCCCTGCGACCTAGAGTTTGGCTGCAGACCTTCCGAAGAACATGTTGCAAGCGAAGAACATGTTGCAAGCGAAGATTATGTCGACCGCCTGAAGTTAAGAATGAACAACATTCATGAACTTGCCCGACAACACATCCAGATAGCCAGTGACAGAATGAAAGATCAATATGATTCTCGATGCAAGAGTGAAAGTTATGAAGTAGGTGATCTTGTTTGGCTTTATAATCCACAACGTCGTCGAGGCTTGTCTTCCAAACTACAAAGACAATGGGAAGGTCCGTATGAAATTAAAAAGAAAATAAATGACGTAATATACCGAATTAAGAAGTTGCCGAAAGGTAAACCAAAAGTAGTTCACATAAATCGTCTTGCACCATATGCTGGCTAAAATGAAACAAAAGAAGCACGAACCCTTCAACATGAGATCAAAGATGACCGGCGACCAAGCTTTAATGAATTTATGACAAATTACGCAGAGAGAAAGAGTGCTAGATTCGGCGTAACCACAGAAGTTCAGCAGGATCTTTTTAGTGTTCCGCATAACGTCTCTCTAGCCCACTGTGTTGCTCAAGATCTTGAGATGACTAAAGGAATCTCATCCGCATTTTATAAGAAATTCGGTCGTTTGGACGAGTTAAAAAACCAGCAGCCTAAAGTTGGAAGAGTACTGAGATTAGAAGATGGTTCTCGATCTTTGCTGTATATGGTGACCAGGAAGTCTTATACAGACAGGGCAAGCTACGAGGATATATGGCGTGATCTAACTAATTTGAAGAAAATTGTGTGCAATTACGACATCAAGAATTTGGCCTTACCCAAGATAGGCCAGGTACTAGATAATCTGGACTGGAAGATTGTCAGAAGCATGCTTGAAGTACTCTTCCGAGACACCGGCGTACGAATTACTGTGTGTTGCATTAACCCGATGAGATCGTATCCTTCAAAGTCAGTAGACTGTTATTTCTTTCTAAAGGGTTCATGCAGAGCTGGAGAGTCCTGTAGATTCCGCCATCCTGTGCCTACCTATAGAGTTGCTGATCGGGACGATCAGATTTAAGAGGGGAGCAGTGTTACGAACATACTTTTGGCATGGCCCACGTAACGGTTGCATTGCATCTCTAATACTCTTCTAGAACATTTGCGATGTATCGAGTGCGAGAGAGAATAACCGGTCACGTAGGCGAATTAGAGGTGGGACAACACCAGAATATTCTAGAACATAGTAACTTTGTTATATATATGTAACGTTTTTAGGATTGAGTTTAGTTGATAAGAGAGTACCGAACTGTAAACTTATAAATAAATATATGTATATAAATTCGAACCGCTCGTTTTATTTAATCACGCTACAATACCATGTCTGATATAAAATGTAAAAATATTTTTCGATTTTGGATTAAATTCCACCTTTCTGGATGGTCGTAAGGGTTCTTGCCTACGGCTTCCTTCAACAAGAACAAATCATCTTCATTGCTGTTGAAATGTGGATGTTGAATGTTGATATTTTGGTAATCGGGTAAGATCCCCTTGTGCATTCGGTTACCTTCGGCTCGATAGGGATGCGTATGAACGTAACGTACCAGCCCGTTACGTTAGGTAATACGTATCTAGATACGTTAGTTCAACCATTAATGCGCATACTTATGTCAAAAAGATACGTTACGTATACGTATTTGCTTGCACAAAAAATCTCTAATATCACAGTGAATTGTCCCTAATTTTTTTATAGATGCAGTATTACATAATAAAAGTTATTGATTCATTTATTACCTCAGTATTTGAGGTTTAAAATGTATTTAAAATTATATATTTTTATGTGATCTTTAATAACATTATCGATTAAACCTATCTAGTTTCCCACACTATTGAAAAGTGAAAAAAGAAGTTTTAAAAATGTGATTATTTTCAACATTTAAACAATTCAGCTGACAAGTGTATTCTTAAATAGTTGACATTTTAAAAATTCCTCACCTATTAATAATTCTGATGTTTTGGCAACGCTGTGGTGCTCTGACATCGTAAATCTTGAATGACGTGAATTGATTTTTATATGAAAAATTCTATAAAATAATAGGTAGTTGATATACAAGCTAATTAAAATAGCGTAGGTAGGTCCTTAAAAATTTTTCAACCATCTTGAATGGTTCATCCTATATGTTATAATATACAAAATAATTATGACATGAATAAAATAGCTATATTGTTTATTTTTCATATCTACCTTTCTCGATTAGAAATAAATTTGTTAGTCAATGGAAACATTTTCAATGATAAATGAAAAGTACAAATCGATTTTTCTCGAAAATGACACGTCATGTAGACGTCATATAAGAGCATAATTTTTGTATAAAAAATCTAAATTTGTTAAACATTATGTCAAAATTTTGAAATTTTGAAAGACAAAAAATCTATGAATAAAAATGTAAAATATCCCTTCGTACTCACTCCGAACGATTGGGTACATTCCACTAAATAAATTTACAGAATGTTAAAAGACAATCCTTTTGGAGATATTTGAATTAAACAGCTGTAGTTAATGCGCCATCTTTAAGGAGCTTCCAGTTCTCTTAGGAAGCAGAATTTCTTAATTTAACTATAATTTGGAAACGTCGAAACATCAAAAACAAATGTAAAATGTAATTTCCATTACAATCAATAATTGTTGTGTAATCCCATATAAATAGAATATTTAAGGGAGCTGTTATACAAACAGGGCGCATAATTAGTGGCGACAAACAATAAGAATCCTTAGGCGCATAATACATTACATAAAGAATTAAGACAATGGTTTTTGTAATCATCTGATGATGAATTTTACAAAGATGGTTGTTTTTCAATTTCCTTGATAAGTTCACCATCGAGGTGTTCCTTCACATATCGATACCCGTCTGTAGGCTAGCAAAAATAAGTTCCTATTGAAGCATGATACTATAACTAACAACTAACAAGATAGTCAACGCGCATGTTCTTGCATCTCTCTCGCACACCTGTGACGTAAACCCGAGACAACTTTAATGATGCCAAGTTAAATGCTCTATCTGTTGCTATCCTGTGTGCTTCAAAACGTAGTGAATGAGATTTTTATTTATTCATTGATGTAGTAAAGACTTTGTATATTATATTGTTATATAAATTTTGTGGTGAAAACATTCAGTTTACTGTGTTAATATCACTTAATTTATATATCGTACGCAACTTCCTCTCGACTACCTGTAGCTACTTTATAAAGAAGTATAATATTTAAACAATTATAATAAAAAAAGTAAATCTTTTTCGAAGTGTCGTTTTTTTGTGTTTCCTAGAGACAAACAAATGCGTAAAGTATGGGTCTTCAAGTGTTTTCAGCGAGACAAATTTAATGTAGAAACCGCGAGAATATGATCCAAACATTTTACAGAAGCTGACTATTGTTTAAAAAAAACTATAGTGGAATATTACTACTAATAGTATAATTAATTATGAAATTGTCACTGAAGAGATCTTTTCCTCGCTAAACATTCCTAGTGGTGATGCAGAAATTAATCCTGAAGATTTAATTGACAGTCATCAAGATTTTATTAATTCGAATATAAAAGAACTGGAATGGGATGAATTGTAAAATTTAGCCGGTTTCATTGCATTTAAGTTACAAAAAAAAAAGAAATACTTGGATATATTCCGGACGCTAACGATAAATCGTTTACTTGGGTAAACCACGTTTCTGAGGGTGGTTTACTCAAACCAACACTGGAATTTATAACTAAATGTAGTGAACTGGAATATATTTTTAGTAGTTATAATGGCAACAAATTAAAAATAACTAAAAATTATTTAAAAACCCAAATAGAAGCTGCAAAATATGTAAATGTTGCGAAGATGTAAAATTACTTTTTTTATATGTGAAATGTATTTTAAAATACTAATTCTAAATAAAAATATTAAAGATAATTATAATATCCGCAAGAGAAAAATCACGAAGATTGTAAAATAAATGTTTAAATGATATTCATAAAGTCTGAAGTATGACCTGCTTTTCCTTATATTTCAAATTATTTACATTTTACCGATTTTTTATATTTAATTTATGTTTTGTAGTAATATCTATTTTGTTTGTAATACACACAATCAAATCGAAGATTCATATATTTCTTTAATTAATTTTACAAATTACTAATTAATTTTCAAACCACGTTGTCACAGAAAGTAACTTGTTATGACTTCTTAGTGCAAGATATGACATCGAGGTATACTTACCGTTAATTGTTTAAGTTTCGAAGTTGTTCATTACAGTAATGGAACAACCTTGCCATATGATGAATCGTTAAAATAAGATCCACACAAGTCCCCTATCTTTGTCTCGCTATGACGTCATGCGCAAAGTCGATTAAAATTAGAACGGCAAGTGAGCATACCTTGTTTGTTATAGTATCATGCTATTGAAGCATCAACGACAATAAACGCGTTGCATAAAAGCACCAATTTAATTCAATCTACTCATAAAACGCCTGTCGCGACGCGTTTTCTAATTCCGGGCGACAGAATTTGAGAACGCCGCAACACAGGCATCGGACATTTCACCGACGTTATAAAAGGGCACATATAATATTTTTTGTCGCCGGTCGCGTGGCAACAAAAACGTGGCGTTCTTTAAAGGAATTGTCTTATACATATATGTACCTTTTATGAATCAGCGTCGATGAGCCGCTCGATGCCCGTGTCGCAGTGTTCTCAATTTCAAATTCTGTCGCCCGGTATTAGAGAACGCGTAGCAACAGGCAGGCGTTTTATAAGTGCGTTGAATTAAATTGATGCTTCGATACGATCTTATATTGCTAGCCTGCAGATGTGTATCGATGAGTGAAGACTTATGTTACCATGGAACACCTTGATGGTGATCTATTTATCAATTCATCATCAGATGATGATTACAAAAACCATTGTCTTAATTCTTAACCCTAGATTACCGGACATGGGTAAATTTTACGATCCGCATACTGCTTTAAGTATCTTCGGCTACTTACAGTCACCGCTCGGTCCTGGCCGCTCGTTACCTTCTAATTTAGTCGTTAGCTAGATAGTGTTGTGTGGAGTTGTACTATTTAAAATTTCTACAATATACCTAGTTTTCACACTTTCGTCGTCAATTTTACGAAGCTCCGGTATCTACGATAGTTTTATTAGTAGGTGTACATTTTTTTGGCTATTTCCATCGTCTTCGAATAAATTTCATAGAGGTAAGTTGTTAGCTCATTATTTTATTTTGTATCCTTGTATTAAATATAAATTTTGGAATTTACTATTTTATTTGGGAATGCAGCCAAAATTTTAGTTTGAAATTAACTTATTTGACGTTTCGACTTCCACTTTGGAAATCGTTTTTTGTAATCGGTATTTTGATAACGATTTCCGAAGTGGAAGTCGAAACGTCAAATAAATTAATTTCAAACTAACATTGTGGTTTTATTCCCAAATAAAATAGTAAATTACATAAGATGACCCAAAGAAATAGCTTCAGAACAATATATTTTTTTATTTCAGTAAAATGGATTCCAAAAGGCCACTGACAGAAAAAGAACTGGAAGAAGAGGCCGCGCGTATTATGATTGGTGAAGACTTTGACTCAGATCCCTTCGAAAACAGTAGCAGCGACTGGTAAGAAGATAATCTGGAGATAGAATCTTCACACTCAGATAATGAAGCTGTCGAAGATTTGATTGTATCTCCTTGTTCTAATGAACCGGCAGGACAAGGTGCCATTTCGGATATTGAGAAAGTTTCTAGGTCGATATCTGGAAAATCAAAGTAGGTAGTGGTCCCAACAAAAAAAAGTTTTAAGGGTAAGAATGGTCATAAGTGGTCGACCGAAGTTCCCCATAAATCAAGAAGGACAGCTGCAAGGAATCTTATTCACTTCGTATCAGGTCCCAGAGGTACCGCTAAACACTGTAATACTTTTAATGAACACTTCTTACATTTCTTTCCAAACATGCTATTTGAAATTATTTTGCAACATACAAATTCAGAAATTGTCAGACAAGCCGAGAAACATAATAATCATGAAAATGTGTCTCAAATATCAATTGAAGAATTAAGAGCCTTACTTGCAATTCTTGTCCTTTCTGTCCCAAAAAAAGATAACCATTTATCTGCAAAATATATGTTTAACACCTCCATTTCAGGAACGTTTTACAGAGCGTGTATGAGTTGTAATCGCTTTACATTTCTACTAAATTGTATAAGATTTGACGAAAAGCAAACAAGGCAAGAGAAACAAGTAAATGATCCTTTCACTCACATCCGCGAAATATGGGATATTTTCATTGATTTATGCCGCACTTCATATACTCCATCATATCTTACAATTGATGAGCAACTGCTAGGATTCCGGGGAAGATGTCCTTTCAGGATGTAATCCCCAATAAACCTTCAAATTACAGGATTAAGATTGTTATGTTATGTGATTCCTCCAGTAAATATATGTTGGATGCAAGTCCCGATTTGGGAAAAAACTAATACCAATGGTTTTCCACTAGCAGAGCATTATGTCAAAGAACTAACATCTGTCCACGGATCAAATCGGAACATAACCATGGACAACTGGTTTCAGTCAGTGAAACTAGTCGATTAACTGTTACAAGAGCCATATAAATTAACAGCATTTAGGTACTCTTCGCAAAAACAAAAAAGAAATTCCCACAGATATGTTGGCACTAAAAGATCGAAATGCAAACTTTTCGATGTTCTGTTTTGATCACAAGAAAACTTTATCTTACGTCCCTAAAAAACAGAAATTAGTTTTACTGCTTTCAACTTTGCACCGCAGAAGTACCAGAAGAAACAGGCAAGCCTATAATTATAAAAAATTACAATAACTCAAAATCAGGCGTAGATACTTTTGACCAAATGTGTTCCAACATGAGCTGTAACAGGAAAACCCGAAGATGGCCGTTGTGAGTATTTTATGATATGGTAATATGGTTAATATAGCCAGTATTAATTCCTATGTCATTTACACATACAACACATTAAAACGAGGTAAAAAGCCCGTCTCTCGGTACCAGTATATGGTTGATTTGAGCCAGTCTCCTGCCGAACCATGGATGAAACAAATATTCGCAACCGCTACTTTGATGACAACTATATATTGCCAAGTACGCAAGCATGCGATATGCGGTGAGCATCGTGGAAAAATTTGCACCGAGTGTTTAAAACATTAACCAATTCTATTATTTATCGTTTAAAATATGTTATTATAGTGATAAAAAATCTCTCCTGTTCAGATTTTGAATATACGTTTTGTAATTTACAAGGCATTTTTTATAGGTAGTAAAATTTATGATAGTCCGGTAATCACGTGCGGCTAAACAAGTCCGGTAATCTAGGGTTAATGTAGTGTATATGCGCCTAAGGATTCTTGTATTATTTATTGGGTGAACAAGCATATATTTGTATACCAAGTATATAACAAATGGATCCATTTTTTTATCAATACATACTTATTATAGCGCCTAACGGTGGTCACTGATCTATTTATTTAACAAATTTTATCTGAAAAGCAACAAGCACCAAAAAACGCCTTTTTTTTATTCCATTAAATTTTTCCATAAAATTAATCTTTTAATAATTTCCATAAGAATAATATACATTAATCCATATTTTTTATTCCATTAAAAAATATGTTTTTTTTTATTTTGTTGCTCAAAATTGCTCCATACTTACCTCTAAAAAATAAAAAATGTGAAGTTTGCCATTTTTTAAATACTTAAGCAATTGCAAGACAATGAATGACCTCAATATTAAATCATTGTAATTTTCAAATCACGACCTTCAGTTAATTACTTTTGTCAATAATAATACACAAAAATAGTTGAAAAACAATATTTGAAACTGATTACTATACTAATGACTGTTTGTGGTCAAAATAGAGAAAGAAATTAATATGAATATGTTTATATTGTAGGAAATAACTTATAACAAAATACAAACAATGGAACTTTTATTGTGGTTTATTCCCATATAAAATATTAATGAAAAAACATGCCACAAGAAAATAGTTTCAGAACCATAACATACTAGACAGTGAAATGTTTACAAAACATTTGTTTAGTAAAGTGATTTAATTGTTAAATATTTAAACCTTGAAGTATCTGATGATAACATTAAATTTAAATTTTAGTATAATATTACTCTAAAGAAGAAAAAGTGCAAATAAAAAAAGTTACCAAGAGGGTGAAGACCCTTTATCTTTAGAATGCTATGAATGGTAAAATTTAAAATAAAAGCAGACATAGTTTTGCCACACAATCCAGTTGTTATAAAGTTAAAGAAGACAAAATAATGAGGAAAGTGAATAAAATAGAGATTCGTAAATTGCAGTAATTTAGATATTCATATTAAGGCAATTGTTACCAGAAATCAAAAATTAAAATTCTGATAAACTATATATATATATATATATATATATATATATATATATATATGTAATGTATATACAACCGACGGTTCATTTATACTGTCGATGGTGACCTGATTGGCAGGTGGAGCAGAAGATATTTTCATTATGATCTCCATGTCGAAGGTAACCATATGCCGTCATCTCTTTTATTGAGACAATTTGTCCTTTTTTCAATTTCTATGGCTTTTCGAATAATTCTTGGTTTATAGAAGGGGTTGGGGGCTATGGGTCCAGAATTTTCAAAATCAATTTTGTGACCTGTATGAAGATGGTGTTGACCTAGAGCTGAAATTGAATCGGAAGTCTTCTATAAAGATATTGGCAATTACTGGAGATAGTGGAGAGCCCGTTGGGGCAGAGCCCATTGGGGCACCATTTATTTGCCTGTAGAATTGATTTTGGAAGATGAAATAAGTGTTGGACATACAATGTTTAATGAGAGATGAGTGGTCTTGCTGGATACTGTATTTGGTTTTCATTAATGTTTAGAGTTTCGTCTATAGGAATGTTTGTAAAGAGTGAAGCAATATCGAAACTTACTGGAAGACATCAATGAGGATGTTGAAAGCTCAGGACAATGATAATCAATACTGTTCAACCCCGAAGACTGTTGAGATTAATATTAATTCTTGTAATAGTACACTTGAGTGCAAAACAATCGACTCAAAAGCAATATTTGAGATTACACTTTCTGTTTCAATGTAAGAAGTAAAAAAATAAGAAGATGTAATGTGCAAACAATAAATTTATTATTGAACTTACAAAAACTGCTATTGCATTATTTGGAAGAAACATTATAAAAACAATATGCAATATGAACAGAGTTTCCAGATATTCATCATTGGAACTAATGCAAGAAAGACGTTATGAACAGAGAAATCATCAATAACAAAATGAATTTTTTTATTTTTCAGTATTTGATATTACCACCACTACTCCTAATTACACTTTCCTATCGATTTGGCATGGATCGGATGACTTTTCTAATAAATTCTTGAGGCATTGCTTCCCATTCATCATTAAGCGCAGCTCTCAATTCTGTTATCCTCCTTGGTGCATGATTCCTGTCCCGGACCCTTTGTTTAAGCTCATCCCAAACATGCTCTATTGGATTTATGTGCGGGCTTAACGCAGGCCAATTTATTGTGGGTATACTGATCTCAGTCAGATAGGTGGTGGTGACTCGTGCGGTATGACATCATGCATTATCGTGCATTAAAATAAAGGCATTACCAATAAATCCCGCGTATGGAACCACATGTTCCTACAAAATGTCTCTGATGTAACAATCCGCCGTTAAACCGCCTTCACGTCCTCTAGCAGGCACGAAAACTAACTCAGTTTTCCCATCCATGGAAATGCCTGCCCAAAACATACAAGAACCGCTTCAATATGACATAATTTCTCGTATACAAAATTGAGCAAATCGCTCTTTTGGCCTTCTATAGACTCGACGCCTCTTGTCGTTGCATTGTAGACAGATCCTACTTTGGTCGGAGAATAATACCTGACTCCATTGATAGTCGTCCCAATCCAGATGTTCGCGAGCAAATTCTAATGGCCATTGCTTCTGGGCTGCAGTTAGCTTGGGGCCCGTAGGTGCCCTTTTTGGTATCAGGTTGGCTGCCTTCAGTCTCCTTCTGACTGTCCAAACGCTGGTAACCAAACCTCGGACCTCTCTAAGCTCTTCTTTGAGATTAGTACCAGTCAAATGTCAATTTCTCAGAGATTTCGATACAAGAAATCGATCAACTCTCTCTGTTATTATTTGTTTACGGCCTTATCCTTTTCGGTGGACATAGTCACTAGTATCGTGGTACCGACGATACACTCAGGACACAGCAGATTGACTTAAATTTAGTCGATTTGCCACGGTCCTCTGGCTCAGGCCATCTCTCAATAATGCTACTGCTTGAGCTGCTTTGACGGATGTGGTGTCCATTTGTTATGCATTTGCGAACTTAAGTGACTGATGTGTTAGTGGATTGCTATGAAAATTGATGCGTACGATGTTAACCGAACACGTTAAGTCGGTGCATGTCGATTTCAATGAGTCAAATTCTGACCCCTCTCTGTGTCGCATTATTTATTTATAATACGTCATCCGATTTACCAAAAAACAAAACTTTTTTAAAACTCAATAATGAGGTTGATGATTGTACAGTAAATATTTTTAAATTTACATTTTTTAGATTGAAACAGCAGATGTACTTTCGCAAAATAATTTTGAGTCGATTATTTTGCACTCAAGTGTATTAACCTTAGCTCTAGGTTATATATATATATATATATATATATATATATATATATATATATATATATATATATATATATATACATATGTATTTCTATTTTTATCAAATTTCAATTGTGAGTAAAGTTATAAGCTGATTACTTCAAAACTGCCCAGTCTACACTTACATGTTTACTTTTGTTCCCTTAGATTCTTGGGTTTTGAATTTTGTATTATTTTATTTGTTTTATTTTATTGTCTGTAAAAACGAATGTTCTGTGTAAATATTATTGGACTAAATATTTTAGTCTGCATTGGGGCCGATGACCCGATTTCTTCCCTCATTCCATGCTTGATATTTTGGTGGAATATTTGGGCTACCATCTTGACAAAAACTGGTGAGATCAAAACAAAGAACCTAAGGTTAGCAAATAAGAAAAATATAACATTTAACCAGTTGTTTACTTTTAAAATTCCTGTCTGAAATATTTAAATAAATTTCCATTTATTACAAATCAAGATAATTTGTCTTTCTATTGTCAATCATCTAATATCTTACATTACAATTCTGTGGCTAAAGGACTAGTTTCCAAGCCAACTCTCCAAACACACACACACACACATATTGTCAATCATGTCCCCCTAATCGAGAAGTTAGGAAACACCAAACAGAAAAAGAGGGAGAGTAGGGTCGATATTTCGAAACGGTATCACCCACTGCGTTGATAATAGCTGTTAACATAAAAAAAACAGATAACATAAAAGACTGTTACTTTCATTAACATGAACAAATTACCAAAAAAAAAGGATTTAAATGTCTCGCATGTTCTATATTTTACTCATTGCCCAAAAATGAAAATGAGCAAGATGGAAAATCAACGTCTAAAATGACAGCTCAAAGCCCACCTTGTTTTTGTTACATTATTAATGATTTGTACCTCTACAAGAATAAAAAATATGTCAAAATAAACAAATGAATGACTGACATTCCGTACGCACATGCATAAAAACACGATTTACCGTATTTATAACACCCTTTCGACCAAGGACACACATAAACTGTCATCAAGTCCACTTACCCAAAATGAGGTTAATCTCGCTTTTTTCGCCAACGTATCACTTTCGGGACATGTCCCAGATCACAAAAGACACTTGACACATCCATTTTGCACCCCAGTATCCAACTTTAGGTTAATATCAACAAACAAATAACAAAGTTTTTATTAATTTAGAATAGGGCGAAGCCAGCGCTTAGAGCACGTACGCGCACTATCCGTAAGATCATATTTTGCCAGATGCGCATGCTCTTTTCCAGCTGATATGCGGGCTGTGTTGACAGATTTAACCGTTGTATAAGAATTCTTTATGGATAAAATGTTTGGTATTCCAAATATTATAGTTTAATCTAAAAATAAAATATAGCATAACTTTAATAATAATTCAACATTTATTTTAGTTATAAATATTTTCAATATAAATATCCTCTTTGATTTTTATTAAATACAACATTCTCTTGTCTGGCTGACAGCGCTTTCAAAAAATCAATAATAGCCTTTTTGTCCGCTCTAGTGAGTACCTATATATGTAATGCTTATTTTTAGTTTCTGTTTGCTTTATGATTATTTGTCTTTCTTAGGAAAAACCTAGGAAGCTGTAGGTAGCCTAGAAACCTGTAGGAAGATTTTCCTAAACTGTCTCAATCTTTACTTTGTCTAATATAAATACCATTGATTTTTAATTCAATGGTTTGTTCTCAATCAATTCAGACGTACATCTAAGGATTTTCTTTTCTGAAACCAATGTTTTGCAATATGTATACGTATCTTAAATTTTTAATAATTTAATTTTTCTATAGTCACTTCGTTCCGACTTATACGTACCTATATACTTATACTGCTACATCTTCATCGTCAAACGATCTTTCTTGATATTTGGGCTTTAAGTACCTATGTATATAACTGAAAAACTTTACTTGATAGAAATCCATCAGTGTATGAAATAATATTTGAAAAATGTCCGTTTTGTTGACTTATATGTAACATATTTCGCCGCGCTACGATTTCTTCAGATATTAAGGTACCTCTTTTTTCTGGAATCAGTTCTCTATACCGCTCACCTTTCAGCCAATTAAATTATGCATTAGGTACCTACTTTTAACATAACATTGAAAAATACAATTTTATGGTTGGGCAATGAACTGATAATAGCGTGTATATTGTTATATCTGGTATTTGTCCTACTTCTAAAATTCTATTGGACAAATCTATGAGCTAAATTTTTCTAACTCCTAGACTGAACCTAAAAATAATCATTACTAAAATAAAATCATGTTTCTCTTAGTTTGTACTCACGTTTGTCTATAGATTCATTCATGAGATTTCACATTTTTTCATGTGAGTAACGGAAAACAACAACGCAGTAATTAAATATATTCTTGTTTTTAGAGAGTATTACAATTTGCCTAGATCTGTTCGTTTCTTTATGTTCTTACTGTTTGTTATTCTTTTTGTGCACTGTTATTATTTTAGTCTACTTTTAAATGTACTTTTTTTCTAATTTTCTGGTTTCATCATTCAGTTCTTTTAACTTGTATATATATATATATATATATATATATATATATATATATATATATATATATATATATATATATATATATATATATATATATATATATATATATATATATATATATATATATATATATATATATATATATATGTAGAATGTAGAAGGGAAGACAATCTCGTCAAAATAACAAGAGATACATTACCGCACGGAAGAAGGACGATAAAATGCAGAAGATAAAAACGATCAGAAAGTTTACCATTTATATTGTCTGTACTTACCTTTACAGCACAAATAAAATGCATACACATTTATTAATTATGTAGCTTTGTATTTTAAGTTTTTTAAGGTACTATTACCAATAAGTTCAAGACAAAAATAGCAAATTAATATATACAAAATATTTTTTATTGATGTTTGAAATTGTTTGGATTAAATTATATTTATAGCTAGATCTTCAAATAATATCTGATTATTGGCAACATCGGCAAACGCCATCATTGAACATTGACTGGCGAATGCATGTGCATTCTTACGTAGACATTGCATGAGGTTTATTCAAATTTCACGTTGTTTACTATTTATCTGTTTATTTATTTCATTTCTTGTATTTATTCCATTCCTTTTAGAATTCTACTGCATATACCAGAACTTTGGTATCGCACAAACAAATAATTCAGTTGATTTTACAGAAGATGCACACTTTTATTTCGATTAGGTATACAGGATCGTAACAAAAAAGTTATATGAAAGTTAAACAATTTTATTTAAATATTAAATATTTTAGTAATAAACCTTTTGTTTAAATCTATTTTCATGATGTAGATGGACACCAAATTGAAATCGAAACAAAAAAAGCAAATTAAAATATCATTTCATTGGGATTTCTTTGTGGTTGTTGACAAAAACTTGATGGTTCTGTTTTTTTTTTGTAAAAGGAGGCTTATACTTGTCCTATCCATTTTACTTTGTACGTGTTTGTGAAGTAAAAGTTTCATCATATGGTATTTACTTAAGCGCTTCCTATCTTTAAATTTCAATAAAACAAAGTTACGTGTAAGATATTATCGAAATTTTTTAATCGTTTAAATGGCCTCACAATGCTATTACCCATGGAATATATCGCTCCATTTATTCAAGAACGTCATAACTCAAAAATCAACATTGTGTCAATATCGTGGTTTAAAGATTATTGGTTTTTTTACTTGCTGATATTCCTTTAATTTTGCAAACAAATTAAAAGCTTTTATTATGGTTTGATGACTTAAAGGACACTAGTTAACTGGTACTAGAGACTTTCTCTTGGATTGACAAACTTTTGAATGACAACTATTTGTGTCTTTCCTCTTTAAAAAAATATGCATTTTTTTATTATTATGGTAAAACTTTTTCGTCTTATATTAAAATGTGACTTTCTGTAAAAAAAATATTTAAATTGATTTAATAATGTGACACTAAAATAAAGTTAAAATAAACAAAAAAATCTTTTATTTTTTATTAAAAAAGTACAAGATACAAAGTACAACATACAAATAGTAAATGGCACTTACAAGTTATTATAAAAATCTGCAAACATGAGGGAATGCCTACATTTTCCCGTAATCTTGAAGATCACACCTCTTACGCTCACTAACTTTTATCTTAGATTTGTATGCAGGATCAATGTCACTGTTTTGATAGTCATTTCTGAAAAGTCTGCCTGAGAGTACGAAGTTTTATAAAAAACTGTAAATGGATCATTTTTATCAATTTTTATAATTTTTATATCGCTTATTTTTTCTTCACCAACGAAATTTCCAATCCTTCCCTGTAAATCTTTTAGATCGAAAAAATCCTTATAAGTTCGAATTAAAGTTGTGTATTCGTTAGGTAAGTATATAGGGCTTGATTTTAAGTAACGCTTTACTTGCCGTTCGATTACAAAATGAGCACAATCCCCCTCGTTCTGCGTATGTCCTGTTACCAGGAATTTATGACATATAGATTTAATATTCGGATACTTTTTATCATCGCAATTATCTGAGAAAAAAACAAGTTCAAGATCATCGCATTTAGATCTATCCTTTAATATGTGCTCTATATAGCTTAACAAGCAAGATCCTATCTCATTTGCTCCTCGATTGCCATTTGTCTCATCCCAGACATAACAGAAACATTCATCTAAATTTGCGTTTCCTTTCATTTCGTAAATAGTAAAATTTAAAACGTTTAATTTGTTGCCGAATATATAATTGTTGCTAATTTTTATTTTATCGTTGTTTTTCTCTAATCGTGACAAATCCTTTTCCATGATATGGTTTTCGTAGTCAGTCATTAGTTCCTCTTTTTGAGTGTCTGAGGCATTATCATAGGAAACACACAACGAACATTGGTCCTTTTTAGGAGTGAAGAAAGAAATATTAAAGTTGTTGTTAAAAACTTGGTGATAAATAAGATACTGTTACGAACATACTTTTGGCATGGCCCAGGTAACGGTTGCATTGCATCTCTAATACTCTTCGAAAACATTCGCGATGTATCGAGTGCGAGAGAGAATAGCCGGTCACGTAGGCGAATTAGAGGTGGGACAACGCCAGAATATTCTAGAACATAGTAACTTTGTTATATATATGTAACGTTTTTAGGAGTGAGTTTAGTTGATAAGAGAGTACCGAACTGTAAAGTTATAAATAAATATATGTATATAAATTCGAACCGCTCGTTTTATTTAATCACGCTACAGTTGGTGTTACGGTGTGAGTAAAAAAGAAATAAATTCAGCAGTGACTTTTGAAAAAGACTTTTGAACTTTTGAAAAGTGTTGCTCGTCGGGAACATCCGCGTAGATCGGTAGTGATCTTTGTACGAAAGAACATTTAAAAAGTACGTGTGTGCCTGACCAAAGATGCTGCTAGTAGAACTTTCAGTAAAACAGTTGCGTGAGCAACTAGAAGAACGCGATGAAGACTGCAGCGGGTCCAAAAAGAAGAAGGTTCAAGAAGGTTCAAGAAAGACTAAAGACTGTGCTCAACAAGAATGGAGACGACCCAGAGACATTCCAGTTTCAATCAGCAGAAGAAGCCGTTTTAACTAAAATAATTGATGGAAAATTCGAGAATGTTTCTAAAAGATTCGATGAAACGTCTCAAATGATAAAAGAATCTTCTAAAAAAAATGATGATAAATTCGAGACTGTTTCCAAAAGATTCGATGAAACGTCTCAAATGATTGAAGAATCTTCTCGAAAGAATGATGAAAGATTCAATGAAACGTCTCAAACTATTAAAGAAATAGCTAGACAAAACGACGAGAAATTCGAAAATATGTCTAGAAGATTCGACGAAGTATGTAATCAAAACAATGACAAATTTGAAGAAGTCACAAGAACATTCGATAAAGTAGAAGAGAAGATCAAACAGTTAGAGAGCATGATAACTAATACAAAAGTGCTACCACCAGTTAACACAATAGCCTTAGATCCGGTAGTGAAAGAAGAATCACCTAGAGACGAAACGACACATAATATGAGATTCAAATTGCCACCATTTGATGGAAAGTCTTCTTGGTCCATATACCTTAGACAATTTGAAGCTATTGCGACAGCCAATCATTGGACAGAACAAGAAAAAGCTGTTTCCTTGACTGCTGCTTTACGAGGTGATGCTGCAGATATCCTAAGATCGATTCCTAAGGGTCAAAAAAAAATGTTACCAGACCTTGTTTACCCGACTAGACAAACGTTATGGAGATGCCCATCTACAACAAGTCTACAAGGCGCAACTAAGAAGTAGAATTCAACGAGCAAGTGAAAATTTGCAAGAGTTTGAAGCAGATGTTGCTCGTTTAGTGCGGTTGGCTTATCCGGAGGTACCAGACAACATTTTGGAAGAAATTGCTGTAGATACCTTCGTCAATGGGTTAAAAGAAAGTGAATTACAGAAAGCTTTACGACTAGCAAGACCAAAAGTTCTAGATGAAGCGCTCGCTATTGCCTTGGAATATGAAACAGCTAGTCAAACTTCACGAAGTCATCGAGTAAGAACCATTGAAGAAGGCGACGAACCAAACGATGAACGTCTGGAAGAAATGGTACGAAAAGTAGTTCGTAACACGATGCCGAATATGTTGCCAGATGTTGGAATTGCGGTGACGTAGGTCATATTCGCCGTAATTGCAAGAAAATGATACAACAGTCGGAAAACTAGAACGGGTCGACAACAAGGGGCAACTGCCGACCTCGAGAAACACAGCCCCCATAGTAACTGTGAACATTACGTCCTCAGGTGGAATTCATAGCTTGTACATAGAGGGTCGTATCAATAATAAATGTAGATCGTTTTTGGTAGATACAGGTGCAACGAGAACTATTGCACGGCCAGAAGTAGTACGAGGCCATCTTAAATTATTGCCTGCAACAGTAAAGCTTAGAACAGCAACTGGTGAGATAATTAATACATATGGCGAGGCTAATATGACAGTATCCATTGGCCAGACCACAGTGAAACATACAGTATTAACTGCAGAGATCTCCGATGAGTTCATATTGGGGATGAATTTACTAAGGAAAGTTGGGGCTGTATTGAATGTCAAATATGGAGTTCTCGAGATCAGTGGTGAAAAGTAGCCGTTTCATGAAGACAAAGATGTTATCAGCTTAATAACTACTTGTGACGTAACAATACCCGGTAATAGTGAGAAAATTTTGATGACCAGACCTGATGGTTACTGCCGAGAGGGAAGTTAAAGGATGGTCGAAGATGTGAATAATGCCGAGTTCCTAACGGCAAAAGCTTTGGTGAGAATTCGAGATGTCGTTCCTGTAAGAGTTATGAATTTAAAGGGAACTGCTATTAAGTTAAGTAAAAAAACTTTGATCGGACAGTGTGTTCCCGTGGCTTCGATTTGTTCCATGAATACTAATGAGAAACCGTCGAAATCTAAGTATCCAAAGGAGCTTGTTGAGACGATGATTAAAACGTGCCAAGATCTTGATGATGAACGAACTAAAAAAGTGAAGTCTATGCTGATAGAATTTCAAGATGTTTTTGCCATGGATAAGAAGGATAATGGCAAAACAAGCATAGTAAAGCATAAAATTAATACCGGAGACGCTCAGCCAATCAGACAACAACCTAGACGACTTCCATTTGCGAAAAGAGATGAAGCCGAAGACATCATCAAAGATATGAACAAACAAGGGGTAATTGAACCATCAAACAGTCCATGGACATCACCAGTAGTCCTAGTAAAGAAGAAAGATGGTTCAACACGTTTTTGTATTGACTACCGACAGCTCAATGCAGTAACTAAAAAAGATAGTTATCCTTTGCCCAGAATAGACGATACTTTGGATACACTTTCTGGTTCTCGTTGGTTCTCCACACTCGATCTGAAAAGTGGATATTAGCAAGTAGACATGGAGCCAGCCGATCGTGAAAAAAACGCATTCTCGATAGGATCAGGGCTTTGTCAGTTCACAGTTATGCCCTTTGGTTTATGTAATGCCCCGGCCACATTTGAAAGATTAATGGATGCAGTTTTAAGAGGTCTCACATGGAAAACATGCCTGGTTTATTTGGATGATGTAATTGTAGTTGGAAGATCCTTCGATGAACATGCCAATAATCTAACAGAAGTCTTTCAACGATTGCGGACAGCGAATCTGAAGTTGAGTCCGAGGAAATGTCACTTGTTTCGACGAGAAGTGAAGTACTTGGGACATATTGTAGCAAGTAATGGTGTAACAGCTGATCCTGAGAAACTTGCAGCAATTAAGGAGTGGCCAGTACCAAGAGATAAACACGAAATTAGAAGTTTTCTTGGCCTATGTACATATTATCGACGTTTTGTCAAAGGATTTGCCAACATCTCCAAGCCATTAACAAAGTTGACAGAAGAAGGCAAAGAATATACATGGAGCGAAGAGTGTCAAAGAGCTTTCAAACACTTACAAATGGCTCTGATCAGCGCACCGATTTTAAGCTACCCTAGACAGGCAGGAAAATTTGTGTTGGACACCGATGCAAGCAACAGTGCAATAGAAGCTGTTCTTTCCCAAATCCAAGATGGGCAGGAGAAAGTCATCGCTTACTTTAGCAAAGTCTTGTCAAAACCAGAAAGAAACTATTGCGTTACTAGGAGAGAATTGCTAGGCGTAGTGAAGGCTTGTGAGCATTTCCATAAATACTTGTATGGCAGAAAGTTTCTTCTTCGCACTCATCACGCTGCTCTAAAATGGCTCCTACAATTTCGTAATCCAGAGGGCCAGATGGCAAGATGGTTAGAACGATTACAAGAATATGATTACGAGATCGAACACAGGGCTGGCAGAGTTCATTCAAATGCTGATGCCCTTTCGAGACGACCATGTAGTGCAAATTGTAATCACTGTCTTAAATTAGAAGAACGACTTTGCCCCGTGAGACGAACCACCGTCATTAATGATCAATGGCAACCTCAACAGCTACAAGACGCTCAAGCAGATGATCCATGTATAAAAAGAGTATTAGATTGGATGCGTCGAAGTGAAAGACCTTCTTGGCAAGACATTAGTGCATGTAGTCCGGAAGTCAAGTGTTACTGGAGCCAATGGAATTGCCTAGTGCTGAAAGATGATCTTCTGTATAGAATCTTTGAGAACGATGATGGTACAGAAACTAAGCTTCAGTTGATTGTACCTAAAAGTAAAGTGTCAGAAGTATTGCGTCAGTTGCATGACGGTGCATCAGGTGGACACTTTGGTATCACGAAGACTCTGCAAAAGGTTCGAGAACGGTTCTATTGGGTGAACTGTAAAGATGATGTAAGAAGATGGTGCCGGAAATGTGAACTGTGTGCAACCAGTAATGGTCCAGTTGGTAAAAAGAGGGCACCCATGAGACAGTACAATGTTGGTAGTCCTATGGAAAGAGTAGCAATCGACATTGCAGGTCCACTTCCAGAGACAAATGATGGAAACAAATATATCCTGGTAGCCATGGATTATTTTACGAAATGGACTGAGGCCTATGCGATACCAAATCAAGAAGCTGCTACCGTGCAGAGGTACTTGTTAAAGAATTCTTTAGCCGATTTGGTGTTCCTTTAGAGATCCACTCCGACCAAGGGCGAAACTTCGAGTCAACCCTTTTCCAAAACGTTTGTAAATTGATTGGTGTCAATAAGACCAGAACGACACCCCTGCATCCTCAATCAGATGGAATGGTCGAGAGAATGAACCGAACAATGGGTAAACACCTGTCCAACTGTCCAACTACAAACATTTTTGTATTTTGAGAACGATTTCCGAAGTGGAAATTGAAACGTCAATAAACGTATTTTAACCTTTAATTGTGGCTTATTCCCAGTTACATAGTAATTAATTCCCATCGACTCGCCTCGAACTTTCGAAATGTTGTTTTTTTTGGAAGCTTCCGTTCAGGTCTCGCACAATCTACAACATAACAGAATTAGTCATAATATTTACAGTTATTTTAGGCCAGGATATTTATCGTCGTAACAATATGTATATAAATTCGAACCGCTCGTTTTATTTAATCACGCTACAATACTTTCCATAAGTAATGTTCTTTTGTTTACATTCCTCAACATAATCGCGATATAAATCAGCAAGCGACTTACCACCTTTTATGTACTCACCATTGGACCGACTTCTTGTATAATGACTTTCGATCCGAGGAATGCTATTTATGTGGCGTTTCATTTCTTCTCTAATGTTGTCATGAAGTTTTCGGTGGTTTTTATGTTTACCTCTACGATCATTTTCTAATATTTCAATTTCCGTGCGCTTTTATACAACTGTACGAATTGGTCTGTCTGTGATATTCATCTACAAAAACATGCTTTCAGTATAAAGAACCAATTTTTTACTTTTAAGATCGTTCCTGTCATTACCAGAAGAGCTTGATGTTGACTCGCTACATTTTTCTTCAAGTTCAACTTTTTTCCAAATACTATCGCCGTCTACATTTTTGTCGAAAGCCAACTTTATCAATAACTTACTAAATATAGCCGACTCTGTTACTATCACCGTTTCCAAGATAGCAACCTAGTGGCCAATAAAATAGTTGCTTCCCTGTATATAAATTTAAAAAATATGTATAACAGAATTTTAGTTTATTCTGTATCTTTGTACATTAAATCGGATAGGAAACAAGACACAATTTATTAAAAATACCAGTTTTTATAAAGAACAACGACAAAATCTAAATCAATTTACAGTAAGCATAAAATGTAGTTACAATTTACAAGCATTTTTACGAAATAAATACCACATTAAATTTATTCCCAAGCGACCCAATTGTTTTTATGACGTACTTCCACAAAATCACTTTAACACTTGTTGTACCTTAACGACACTTTTTTGTGTTGCGACTATATTCCATAAAATTAAGTGTGGAACAACAGCTTCGCTTGCGAGTTAAGTTAGAACTGTCGCTCTCGCTCTCGCTCTTCCGCATGACGAATTAGTTCATTCAGTGACATCTGAGACGACACTATTGCCATCTGTTGGTAATGTTACGATAAATATCCTGGCCTAAAAATAACTGTAAAATATATGATGACTAATTCTAATATGTTTTAGATTTTACGAGAGGCTTCTATGTACCTGAACGACCTTCCAGAATAAGGTCGAACCGATGCGAAGGAAATCCAGTTTGCCTTTACCGTTTCGCCGTCGTCTACTCAAGAAAGTTTTAGACTTTTCGAGTCTAACGGTACTGAGTATATAACAGGACATTTTATTTGGAAGAAGTTAGTTAATAAAGAAGATTCGCGCCCGCGATAAATGTTACGTTCGCTTTTTAATAAATTATGCTTATAAAAGACATTATAAATTAAAGACATAACAATTAATAAATTCACAACAAGTGGTGCAGAAGTGTGATATAAAATAAATTGTGAAAATGGCTACGATTTATGAGCTCACAGTTACGGATTTAAGAAGGCATCTTGAAGATAGGGAATTAGCTTCTACCGGGAAAAAGGCTGATTTAGTCCAACGACTAAAGAACGCTTTAAAAGAAGAAGGTTTGGATCCGGAAACTTATATATTCGAAGACAAGCATGATGCTGTCCTCTCGTCGATTTCGAAAGTTTCTGGTGATGTAGCCAAAGTTTCTGGTGACATCGCATCATTAGAGAACAAAGTTTCTGGTGACATCGCATCATTGGAGAACAAAGTGTCCGGCGACATCGCTTCTTTAGAAAGCAAAGTTTCTAACGAGATTTCTTCGCTGGAAAGCAAAGTCTCTGCTAATATCTCTTTGGAAATCTCTAAAGTAACTTCTGAGATGTCTGCCCTCGACGATAGAATGTCTTCGCTAAAAAACCAAGTTGCTGCCGATATGTCGGCCTTCGAAGAAAAGATTAAAGAGATAGAAAGGAAGATGGAGGAAACCGGGACAGCAGAGAGAGGAAACAATCCAATTACAGTGGAGACAAAAGAAGACGAGACGAAATGTAAGTTGGAAACACGGCCGAAATTTGAAGGAAGTGGAGGTTCTGTCCATGTGAAAGTCCCAACTTTCGACGGAAAATCATCATGGAACAACTACATGAAACAGTTCGAATCAGCCGCAAGAGCAAATGGATGGTCTGAAAAAGAAAAGGCTGTAAATCTGACTATCGCTCTTCGAGGAGATGCCTTAGATGTGCTTCAGACCATAGCCCTAGAGGAGACCGATGATTTCGAACAACTGAAGAAGAGGTTAAATATGCGATATGGCCACGAACATTTGGAGCATGTATATCAGTCACAGCTTAAAAATCGTAGACAGAAGAAAGATGAGGCTCTTCAAGAATATGAGGTAGATATTGCCAGATTAGTACGATATGCTTATCCAACAGCTCCCGAAGACATGATGGAAAAATTGGCCGTTCAAACGTTTATTGATGGTCTTCGTGATCATGAAATGCAGAGAACACTGCGATTAGCTCGTCACAAAACGCTGGTTGATGTCTTATCCGCCGCCCTCGAATACGAGTCAGCTACGCAGGCCTCTGGCGGGTACAGTAAAGTTAGAACTGTAAAAGAGGAAGGAGATGAAGATAAACTTTACCAGCTCGTTAATATGATAAAAAGCATGACATACAAGAAAACGAAGACCATCAGATGCTGGAATTGTGGCGAAATAGGACACGTACGAAGCTCCTGTAAGCACCCTAGGTACGACGCAAATCAAGAAACTCACCATCAGGAAAACTAGAACGGGTCAGCCTTAGGGGGGCAGCTTCGACCCAGAACTTTTTCAAAGACCCTCTCATACTAATAGCTTCTTTGAAATGTCGTGAAGATAGTGTATATGTAGATGGAGACATAAATGGTAAAAAGCATACGTTGTTGGTGGATACCGGAGCGACCAGAACCATTATACGCCCGACAATTATAAACAGCCGAAAGAAACTGTTACCAACGAGGTTGCGACTTCGGACCGCTACAGGTGAAAATGCTAACATTCATGGAGAAATCCAGGTACAATTGGGAATTGGAGCAGAAAAGTTCGTCCATACTGTTATAGTTGCTGACATCGAAGAGGATGTTATATTAGGAATGGACGTAATGAATATGCATGGATTCCAATTGGATTTTAAGAATAAGGTAATCAAAGTTGGCAACGAGGAGGTATTTCTCCATCCACATAATGACAACACTGTGCAAGCAGCCATTACAGAAGATACAGTCGTGCCTGCGAGAAGCGAAACGATCATAGTAGCGCGGCTACAGGGATTTGTGGACGAAGGGAGACCTGTTATGATGGAGCCTTGGAACCACGACGATGAGGTTGGCCGTGGAATCATAATTGGAAAGGAATTGGTAACTTCGGCTAAGGAAATTCCTGTGAGACTTATCAATGTCAACGACTACCCAGTGACCATAAAGAAAGAGACAAAAGTAGGAACTTGTGTACCTGTGACATCCATAATCCGTCAGGCGACAACATCTGATAATTCCAACGATAAATTCGACCAAATGGTTGCAGTTGCAGGACAGTCTCTAAATCAGATGGAGAAAAGGAAATTAAGGGAATTTCTTCGGCAGTATCGTGATATTTTCGTACCGAAAGGAGGAAAGACGGGAAGAACTACGGTTGTTAAGCATAAAATTGATACTGGTAATGCTAAGCCAATTCGTCAAACAGTTCGACGATTACCACAGGCGAAAAGAGAGGAAGCTGAAACGATTGTTCAGGAAATGAAGAAAGACGGGGTGATAGAACCTTCTACGAGCCCATGGGTCTCTCCGGTGGTCCTGGTTAAGAAGAAAGACGGAACGACGAGGTTCTGTGTGGATTACCGTTTGCTGAACAACGTTACCAAGAAAGATAGTTATCCTCTGCCTCGGATCGATGACACATTGGACACATTGGCTGGAAGTAAATTGTTTTCTACTTTGGATTTGAAGTCTGGATACTGGCAGGTAGAAATGGACCCAGTAGATAAAGAAAAGACAGCCTTCACCACAGGATCTGGATTGTGACAATTCAACGTTATGCCATTTGGACTCTGTAATGCTCCTGCGACATTTGAGAGGCTTATGGAAAATGTGTTGAGAGGGTTATCTTGGAAAACATGCCTGGTTTATTTAGATGACATAATCGTCTTGGGGGAGACATTCGAAGATCATTTGAGGAATTTAGAAAACGTTTTTAATCGACATAAAGCTGCCCAATTGATGCTAAACCCCAAGAAGTGCCAGCTATTTCAAGGTAAAGTCAATTATCTGGGTCATATAGTCAGTAAAGAAGGAGTGGCCGTGGATAAGGGAAAAATCGATTCCATTAAGGAATGGCCAAAACCAACTGACAAATATCAAGTGAGAAGTTTTCTTGGACTATGTACTTACTACCGGAGGTTTATTAAGAAGTTTGCAGATATCGCTAAGCCATTAACGCGACTTACAGAGGAAGCAAGAGAATACCGCTGGGATATAGACTGCCAAAATGCCTTTGAAACGTTGAAAAAGCATTTAATAACAGCACCAATTTTGGGGTATCCACTGCCAGAAGGAGAGTTCATCTTAGATACGGATGCAAGTAATGTGGGAATTGGAGGAGTGCTGTCTCAGATTCAAGGAGGACAGGAACGAGTCCTCGAATATTTTAATAAAGTTCTTTCAAAACCTGAGCGGAATTATTGCGTCACGAGAAGAGAACTTCTAGCAGTAGTTAAATCAGTAGAGCACTTCTATCAATACATCTATGGCAGAAAGTTTCTAATCCGAACCGACCATGCCGCCCTTAAGTGGTTGATGCAGTTTAAGAATCCAGAGGGTCAGATAGCCAGGTGGATCGAACGACTCCAAGAATACGATTTTAAGATTGAGCACCGGGCCGGAGTTAGCCACAGAAACGCTGATTCTCTTTCCAGAAGGCCATGCTCAGCAGAGTGTTTCCACTGCAACAAAACGGAATCCAAGGAAGCAGCAGTGCTAAGAACGACGATTGTCAACGACGACTGGACGCCTACTAAGATCAGGGAAGAACAAGAGAGAGATCCAGAAAAATACAGAAAATCCGAAAATGGAAAGAGGAAAACCGTCGACCACCTTGGCAGGAAATATCAAACCTATGCTCAGTAGTTAAGACGTATTCGGCCCAGTGGGACTCATTTATCATCGAAGATGGCTTGCTTAAACGAGTCCTGGAAAATGATGACGGTTCAGAGAAGAGAAGACAGTTGGTGATCCCAAAGAGCAGAATAGCCGAAGTACTTCGTTAGTTACACGACAGTCCATCGGGAGGGCATTTTGGTGTAAGGAAAACCCTTCAGCGAATTCGGGAACGGTTTTATTGGATGAACAGTTCCGACGACGTAAAAGACTGGTGTAAGAAATGTACTATTTGTGCTACGAGTAACGGGCCTCACCGAAAAAGGAGAGCTCCTATGAGACAATATAATGTTGGAAGCCCGTTTGAAAGAATAGCTTTGGACATTGCAGGGCCATTTCCAGAAAGTGAAAATGGGGGCAAGTACATGTTGGTAGTAATGGATTACTTCACTAAGTGGGTCGAGATTTACGCACTTCCAGACCAGAAGGCCGCCACCGTTGCAGATAAGTTGATCCAAGAATATATCAGCCGATTTGGAGTGCCTTTGGAGATCCATAGTGACCAAGGCAGGAACTTCGAAAGTGATCTATTCCAAGGAATATGTGATAGACTAGGCATGAAGAAAACAAGAACTACCGCGTATCATCCGCAATCGGATGGTATGGTAGAACGAATGAATAGGACAGTTGGCAAGTATTTGACAAAGATGGTGTCCGATCATCAGCGAGACTGGGACCAATACCTTCCGTTCTTCACAATGGCCTACAGATCTGCTGTTAACGAATCAACAGGCCAGACACCAGCCAAAGTCCTATTCGGACGCGAAATGCGACTACCTTGTGATCTCGAGTTTGGATGTCGACCTGGAGAAGACGTAGCAGGTGAAGATTATGTTATCGAATTACGAAGAAGAATGGACGATGTACATGAGTTAGTCCGTTCCCACCTTCAGATCGCTAGCGACCGAATGAAGAAACGGTACGATACACAAGCCGAAAAGGGTTGCTTTAAGAAGAACGACAAAGTATGGCTGTATAATCCCAAGAAGCGAAAAGGTTGTTCTCCCAAATTGCAGCAGTTTTGGGAAGGTCCATACCTCATTATGGAGAAGATCAACGATGTCATCTACCGAATAAGCAAGATTCCGAAGGGAAAGCCGATGATAGTACACCATAACCGGCTGGCGTCTTTCGAAGGTGACCACGACGTAGATGAAGAAGTGGAAGTAAACCAAGTCCAAGACGTGTCTGACCTCACGTTTGAGGAATTCATGGGTGCCTATGGAGGTACCGGTAAAGCAAGACATGATGTTACCACTGAAGAAAAGCAAGATCTACTCGCGCTCCCCGATGACTACTCGCTGGCCCTTACCATCCCGGCCAGTATCAAAGACGCACCAGGGTTGGCATCCGTCTTTCGAAGGAAGTTTGGTCGAGTTGCAGAACTTCAATGCCAGGTGCCAGCTCCCGGTAAAACCTTGAAACTCCAAGATGCATCACGTTACCTTTTCTACCTGGTAACAAAAGACACTGCCCGTGACCAACCTACCTACTGAGATGTATGGGAAGCCTTACTTCAATTGAGAGAGCACGTACTAGAGGGTTATCCGAAATATGGTGGAGGAGATCTTCAAAAACACCGAAGTCCAGGTGTTAGTCTGTTGCAATCCGCATAGTTCCTGGTGCGGAGAGAAAACCGTCCCTTGTCATTTTTATACAACTGGAAGTTGTAAAAGAGGGTCCAGTTGCCGATACCAGCATACAGTTCCGGTTCCAGTCCCGACAAGGTTCCAGGAGGAACCATCTTTTAAGAGGGGGGCAATGTTACGATAAATATCCTGGCCTAAAAATAACTGTAAAATATATGATGACTAATTCTAATATGTTTTAGATTTTACGAGAGGCTTCTATGTACCTGAACGACCTTCCAGAATAAGGTCGAACCGATGCGAAGGAAATCCAGTTTGCCTTTACCGTTTCGCCGTCGTCTACTCAAGAAAGTTTTAGACTTTTCGAGTCTAACGGTACTGAGTATATAACAGGACATTTTATTTGGAAGAAGTTAGTTAATAAAGAAGATTCGCGCCCGCGATAAATGTTACGTTAGCTTTTTAATAAATTATGTATATTTAGTGATAAATAAATTAATATCAGTTATTGTGCTTTTTAATAAATTTAGATAAGAACCTTTTGATAAAGACATTATAAATTAAAGACATAACAATTAATAAATTCACAACAGTAATATTGTTATGCATATGTTGTGATGATCTTCCACATAAAAGTAGGTTACATTAGCAACTGTTTTTATACATTATCTGTAAAATATAATTTTTTGACTTATGACGTTCTTCTATCAATGGAGCGATATATATATATATATATATATATATATATATATATATATATATATATATATATATATATATATATATATATATATATATATATATATATATATATACACACAACGCAAAAGTCTAGGGATATTTTTATAAATAGACGTATTTTGTTTATCTCTAATTAATTTAAAAAAAGTAATACAAAATTTGTAGTTTAAATTGTTGTTTAATATGTCAAAAACCATAAATTGCAAAAAAAAACAGAAAATTGGAGGAAAAAAAATATATTGCAAATCACCCATGTTTCACATACCACCATAAAATATCAAAAATACGAAATAATTAAACTTAAAATAAAGTATGGCCACCACGTTGGTTTATCACAGTTCTACATCTACTGTTCATGCTCCGAATCACATTGTTAATGTCTGCTTGAGGTAGTTGTGTCCATTTTTCTCTCAGAAGCTCTTTTCATTGAAACTCATTGTAGATATTGCCCATATGTGGAGTAATTTTTCGTTGGAGCATGTCTCATACATGCTCAATGGGATTCAAGTCCGGTGGTTGTGCTGGCCACGGCAATACATCAATACTCTCGTTATCCAACCAGTTTGTTACAATATGCGCAACATGTGGTCGAGCGTTATCATACATAAAGTAAAAATTTTCTCCAACAGCAGCAGCAAACGGGCGCACAACAGGTTCAAGAATAGTTTCCAAATATTACTGACTTGTGAGAAAGCCACGTGGGAAAATGAGGTCAGTTCTTTCGTCAATCATGATTCCGCCCCATACCATTAATGTACCACCTCTGTATGTATACACTTCTTGAAGATGTCGTAATCGTTTTCCATTTCCGGGTCGTCTCCAAACTCTTGTCCGACGGAAATCTGAATGAAATCCATATCTAGACTAGTCTCTAAACATAACTGTGGCCCAGTCATTGTCAGTCCAATTCTGAAACTTTTGACACCAGATTCCTCTTGCAGCGCTATTGCCTCTAGATAGAGGTGGACATCTCAGTGGTCGCCGACTACGAAGATTGGCTTCATAGAGACGATTCCTTACAGTACTGCTGCTAATTGTTACATTATGTGCAAGCTGTAATTCATTAACCAGCTCGGGTGCTGTGATTGTTGGCTGCCTTCTGGCATTTAAAATTGAATATCGGTCTTGAGCGACGGTTGTAGAGCGACCACGTCCTGGATGTTGCTCGGCTGGACTCCCAATGTCTCTAAACTGATGCCATAAACGACTTGCGACGCTTTGGGAGACACCCAGCTGGTCAGCAACTTGAGTTTGTCGCATACCAGCTTAAAGGAGGCCCACGGCTCTATTCATCTTGTCCAATGTTAAATGTTGTCGTTGCATTGCAAAAAGACAATATCTTTAACTCACCTAGTAAGCAAGAGTGGTATAAAGTGACTAAAATTAAAAATAAACAAAACATAAAAATGTAGATTTTTTTGTCCCTTATAAAAAACATTCTAAAATACGTATTGCTATCAGTTTTACAATTTTTTTTTTTGATAAGAAGTGACTGTCTGTATCAACAATTATAGTACAAGCAAATTTATATGGCCATGAAATTTCTGTCATTGGTATTGTCAAATTATTAAAATATCCTTAGACTTTTGCGTTGTGTGTATATATATATAACATCGTTCAAATACCCTATTTTTAAAAGTTGTTGGTTTTTACCAAAAGCATGGGATTTCTTGGTAGAGTTTACTGAAATATGTCCCGAGTGATTTAGAAAGAAGAAGAGAGAAATCCCCGTTTTTTATAGAAAGCAGATTTAAGTTAGTACACTTGGTTGATGGCTTATCAAGACTCCTTTATGAGCCATCTACATACGTTCGGGATAGTAACAAATATGTATTATGTAAACAAAAATAAGAGTTGGTGGAAATCTGTTGTCTATTTGTGAAGCTATTGCTGGCCAGTGTTTCTACTAGCTAGCTAGCTAGCTATAATACAGAAGATCTTGAACATCTTGAAGTCAGATTTTTAGGTTTTAGATGAATTTAGCAAGATGAGCTTCAAAGAAGAAAATTATTTGCATAGAAGACATGAAGAAAAAAGGACAAATGGTAAAAAAATTTAATGAACGACAATTGTAAAAGTTTTATGAACAAATAGTAAGGAAATATCATTGAAATTTATATTTAATAGAGAAATGCTAAATGTAATGTAGTTATGTGTACTCCCCTCAAATTTATTTGATGATGACGGAAGAAAAATTTTAACTCATGAATTAGGATACATAGTAAAACTGATATGCCACCAGGAGAATAAGTAATAATGCGAATGATTTAAACCGATTTATTAGTATACAGATAACTGGTTGGTCTGTGAGCACACTACGGTCCATCATAGCTTGTAGATTCTTAAGAACACTCTCAGCGACATACCTATTGATAATAAGGAAGATGATTGAATCGGAGAAATTCTAGGTTTTTAACTCTCTCAGCGATATATTGATAATAAAGAAGATGGCTGGATTGGAGAAGTTCTAGTTTTTTAGTTCTCTTGATATAGTATCTTTCCTATTGAGTCAGGTTGTTTCTTATATTCAGTTGCAGAAAGTGCTTGGCAGCCCCGGTTAGGTGTTGAATGTTTTCTTGGGCTTAACATCCACATCGGCATTTGTCCTTTTGGATATGACATATTTCTCCATGATCTATTTCAGGTAGTTTTTGGTCGGAATAACCTGATCTTGAATAGCAAGCAGGAAATCTCTAGTTTCGGGATACATCTTTGCTAATATCAACTAATTGATCGTTAATGGGCTGATAGCTAGACTCAGCAACGACAGGCATTATGTCCTGGGTCATGCAGGTGACCTAGTTATCTTAGGCCACGGTAAATTTAATTCATTCAAGTTTCGAGCGTAACATAAGCCCCAGAAGTCCAAAATCATGAAATTTACCAAAAGGGATTTAATAGAAGCCTAAATGGTACACATCTAAATCTGCTGAGTGAAGTATCTTGGAGTAATATTAGAATCGAGTCCTACTTGTAATCAGTAAGTGGAACGAATAACCAAGAGACTGATAACTACGTTAATGGTGGCCAGCCGCACTTATGGAAAAATGTGGCGATTAGATTTATTGTATGGTGGTAAAACCAACAGTTACATAATTATGTATGCCATCCTTAAACTAAGCAAGGAGCAAAGATTTGTTTGTCACGGAATCACTGGGGCTATGAGAGGCACACCAACAGCAGCTCTGGAGGCCCTACTGGACCTCCCTTCTTTACACATAGTTATAAGGGAGGAAACGTTGAGATATTATAGACTGCGATAAAAGCTGCGCAACCTACCAGTTAGATTAGAACATAGTAACATCATAAATGAAATTAGGGATATCGATTGGATGATAATTTCTGACCATCTGGTACTCAGATATAGGCCTAAAGTATCTTGTGGACATTTGCTTACAATAGGGATGGAGCTGAAGAAACATACTGTATAGTTAGACCTGGTACACAGACGGGTCTAAAACTGCAGAGGAGTCGGGTGTAAGAATATTTGGAAGTGGTGGAAATTTAAACATTTCCATTCCACTAGGAGAATATACCCCTGTGTTTCAGACAGAGATTTTTGCAATCTCACATATTACCAGAGAAATTAACATGAGGGCTTTCACACCGAAGTGGATCAATATAGGCATAGATAGCCAAGCAGCCATGGGGGCTTTTATAAACCCTAAGGGGGACTCTAAGCTAGTATGGGAATGCCGAAATCGACAGACTGGCGGAACATAACAGTGTTACACTGGTATGGGAGCCAGGTCACCGCGGAACACAGGGCAATGGAAGACCTAATATACTTTTCAAAGGAGCATCAGCTACAAAATACTTCGGTCCAAAGCTGGCCGTGGAAGTGCCAAAAAGCATCGTCAAACACATGGCAAAATATATATTGAACGGACATATGCTAATAGGACTGAAGTACTGCGGAGAAAAAGTAGGAATCAGTTCAGAGTCAAAGTCATAACATTCATCCTGACATCCATATATCATATATCTCATACTGGATATACGCCAGTCAAGAGACAAATTGATTATTTCATTACAGACAATAAATCTATATTTAAAGGTTTCAAACTCCTTAATAAACTCTCAACAGTTACCATAGGATGGCCAGAGCAATCATTGAGACATCAACTCATTTAGATAGAAATCATATACCTACTCATAAAATGAAGCAGAATTTATAGAACAGAAGACGTTAATGATACTCTTTGACACTATATACAAAAACGATGTAGATGAGTTGAATACACAAATAGGTGATACTCTTAAATTCTATTATGTCAATAGACTAAGCGAAATCAAAATATTACTTTAGAAAAATTCCAACTAAAAGAAAAAAAAAATTAGAAAGTGAAGGAAACACCGTCTCACGATACGTAAGAGCACTTTTATTCTCTGGAAGCCATTTGTTCTACACCGTTGGTACTGGAAGCACGGAAGCACACACTAATCAAAGATATTTCCTTTCAAGCACATGAAATTATCTCATCTAAAGACTTCCCTCAGTTTTTCATACGCTACCATATATGTTTTATTCTCCTGTTTAACTCTGTTGCTTGGTTGTCTCTTTCTAATTTAATCTCGTGGCCTATATACTTATTGGTATACACTTGTCCAATTTGCGTGACATACGCTGAAATGTTTTTGGCCAGTACAAGGTTGGTCACGTATTATGTTTTGAAAAATTAAATTTTAAGACCAATTCGTGCACAAGAGCTCTGAAAGTCTTATAGAAATTGGCATGCATGATCTACCCGGTCTGCAATAGGGATTATATTGTCTGCAAACCTTAACTTGTTCAGAAACTCCCTATTTACGTTAACTCCAATATTTTTTTATAATTGTTTCTCATAGCACTCTGCAATAAAGCGGTGAATAGTTTAGCATAGATGGTTTTCTCCTTGCCTAATACCCTTTTCCAATTTTCCAAGAGCAATGTATTTATCTCAGTACATTCTGACCACAGCTATTGCTAATCCCGCTTGTGCTAGTGGTTTGAGAAAATTTAGTATAGGTCCCAATCTGCCAGTAATTATTATTCTCATAAAGAGCTTATATAGATGAAATAACATGCTGATAGGTATGTAGTTTCCAATTTCTGTTACATCTCCTTTTTTATGCAATATTATCATAACGGCACTATTCTATTTTTCTGGTGTAATTACTTCCAAGGAATTATAAAGAGTTATTAAGGCTTATATGATGCATTTGCCTCATGGTTTATTAATTTTACTTTCAATGCCATCTTCTCCAGGTGTTTTGTTGTTCTTTATAACTTTTAAGGTTGATTCACTTTCCTCTTCGGTTATATCCGGAAGTTCCTCTGATCCTTGGACTTTGCATTACCCAAGTTTATTTGTTTGCAACTGGCAGCTCATTACAAATGCAAATCTTCAAATAGTGGTTAAGGAGGGTTACCGTCAATGCCATAAACCATTGCAGTACGGACGTAGTTGAAACCAATAAGGTTGTTTTTGAAAAATTACAAGTTATGCATTAATTTTTTTAGTTACATATACTTTAAAAAAGGACCCCATGAAATTAAAAACTCTTTAACACTAATAATAATAAGAAAATAAAAAGCAGAAATTTTGTCAAAGTTGTATCTTAGGCATATACATAATTAGGTACATGTATTTTCTTTCTGCTCTTTAATTTTTTCACGAAGCAACTTCGATATATATATATATATATATATATATATATATATATATATATATATATATATATATATTATTGTGATATTTAAAGTCTTGGTGCGCCAAGCAATAATTAGCTAATCAATTTTTTTAATTAATTAAAATTATTTAAATGATATGATTATGACTCTATCACAATTTTTAATTCTTTTATCTCAGGGTTAAATTCGTGCTTCAATATCTATGCTATTACATGTGAAAGGTAAGGTCCAGAAAATACCGGAATAATAAAAAACACATATGATCTAACACTATATATTGAAATAAAAATAATGAAATAATTCACACTCAAAAGTTTTCAATAAACAAATCTCATATAAGGATTCTCTAAATTTTGTTCTCCGTACGTGAACAATCAAAATTTATGGTACAAACAATATTAATTGAAATCTCAAAATTCCGAACTATTCTAACTCTCCTAATCAAAATATTTATATCCTTTCTAAATTAAGTGTAAAAATTGTGTTATCAATAAAAGAAAAAACTGCAGAAAACAAAATATCTCTCTCTGATGATGAGTGGTCCAAATCCTTGTTCCTTGTAGACTATATTATCTCCTCTCAGCCGCTCCCTATGTAATCAGCAATCTTACACAGATTGTTGCAAGTATATCGTCCTTAATGATCTCCTTCAAAAACAACAATCATTCAAATTATGATAGCCTTTCTCCTCTCGATAAACTGAATCTCTCGTTGGCCCGAGTGAAAAATGACTCTTGGAATATCTTCTCTTTACGATAAACTGAATCTCTCGTTGGCCTGAACAGTGACTCTTGGAATATAAGTAGAGAAATATGACTTACAATATTTTGCTGCTTCAGCTTCTGTCAGATACACTAACTCCACAAAAACTCACTAACATTCAACACTACTGCTTGCTACATTTCAGGAACCGCCAGAGAACAATCACTGTTCCTCTTACAGATTTGGAAAACCAACTGATTCTATCTTTTCTCTCTCCTCAATCTCGCTAAACTTTTTCCTACATACTTATCCAACCTTTTTCAATCTCCGCCAATCAAAACTCGTCACAATTCCCCCATTTTTTCATTTCGATAACAAACAAATTTTTACCTATAATTATAAAATTTCCTAAAACTTATTTACAAATAATATTTTCTATAATTCTTAAAACTAACAAAAACCACTTTCTAAAATCTCTTCTATTTGTCTCTAATCACTGCATTAATGTATTTTGGAAAACCCCGTTCAATTGTCTTTTTGTTTTCACTTAAAATTATGCGGGTCACTCAAGTATAACAAAGAAATAATTTATGCAAAGCTTATATTTTGTTTAGTACAGGTAATTCAAGAAATTAATAACTCTCCTTCTTCGAAATGTTTGTTGGATATTATCCTACTTATCTGAATTATTTTAATGTTATTGAATTTTGAAATATTTTTAAACAAACCAATATTTTTCTCGATTTTACATATCATAACAATATATATATATATATATATATATATATATATATATATATATATATATATATATATATATATATATATATATATATAAATTAATGATCATTCGAAGAGTGGTGGGTTTTTCGGTCAAAAGGTGGAGAGAAAAAAGACAAAGAAGGTGGCTACTTCATCTATTTATTGAAGACGTTTCGCTTTCTAATCAGAAAGCATCATCAGTTCATCTATAAAGAACAATATGAAAAACCAAACATCCACAGAAAAGTTATTATAAGTGTGTTACCTTAAAAAGACGTAGCAGTCAATGATATTCAATATGTAAAGAAGCTTACGACAATGGACATTATAAGATTATGTTGTATACACAATTAATTGAAACTAAATACAGTTTACAAATTGACTTAAACATAGCACAGCAAAAGACCATAAGGTAATTGTACATGTATATAAAAATTATGTAAAAAAGCTTAAATAAAAAACATTAATTTGCAGGGAACTAACAAGATCATAAGATGCACTTCCAACAGTATATTATTAGTTAAATTTAATTTTAACTTTAGGTAACATTATTAAATTGATTAAGATTGAAATATAGTAATATTTAAAAATATAATGAGGTTACCACTCTTAGCTTCTTAGCGGCTGCCGGTTAAATGGAAGCAGAATATATATCCCCCTGGAAGCAATAAGTAGAACCCATGCTAAACAACGAGAAAAGACAGTGGCCTTGAGGTCAAAAATGACAGAACAGCAAGGCGAATTACCAACCTCTAGTGCAATAGAGCGGTAAATGTAAAGAATATGATAAATTTGTGTGACAAACAACCTGTCAGTAAAAACCAAAGAATGAAAGAAAAAGGTGGTTAAGATAACTATTTTCCCCCCAGTGATTGGTTAATGGAGATAATAAACAAACAAGTGAGGTCAATCCAAAATATCATATATTAAAAATAGTCTACGTTGTGGCTGGATAGCCAGCCACAGGTGAAGATTGATTCAACTTCCAACAGTCCAAGGTTCACAACATTTGGAATTGAGACTAATAAAGATTCTATGAATCAATTTTAATTATAAAATTTTATTAAACTATTAGGTGGTTAAAGGCTGGTAAGGGGTCTTGGGGGCGACATGAAGCTGCCGATGCTTTTGTCGTAACAAAACGCTAAGAAATGCCCACTGTTTTCCAACGAATGGGTTGGAGGTTTTAGGAATAAAACTCAGCTCTGTCAGCAAATCCTACTCTCACGTCCACGAAGACATACCATGTCGCGTAACCACTGGGTGCATGGCGTACAATGGGAGTGCGTTATGTAGCAGACGAGAGAGGGTAAAAGGCGAGTTTCTGGCGCCTAAAAACTGGAACATATCGGCTAGGGGAATGAACCTCAATAGAAAATTCGGTCCTCCAAGGATGGGGGTTAAGTCGTAAGGCCAGCGACCTTACACTTGTGAAAATTCTACAGTGCTAAAATACCCAATGAGCCTCGGTTACCGGACGGAAATTACAGTAGACGAAAACAGCAACGAAAATGGACAATGAATTACGGAATCTGGAATATACAGGGAATCCGGAACAAACAACAAGAAATTATGCAGGAATTCGTAAATCGAAAATTAGATATAGCCATTCTCTCTGATACCAAGAAAAAATTAAATGGAAGCGAAAAATTAAAAGACTATGTACATTTCTTCTCAGGAGTGGGAAAGGATTAAAGAGCAAGAGCAGGGATATCAATATTCGTACACAAGAAATTCGAAAAATATATTAAATCTTGGGAAGCATACAACGAACGTTTTATTAAAATGACGATTCTCCTAAGAGGAACACAAATAACAATTCTGGGGGTATATGCCGTAAATGATGACTACTCAGTGCAAGAAAAGGAAGCTTTTGAAGAAGACTTTAGAAAAATCCTGAAGGAAATTCCTAACAGCCATGAGATTATATGCGGAGGAGATCTTAATGCCAGAGTAGGAAAACAAGTTCAAAGTAAAGTGGTAGGCATGCATGGAGAAGAAACTGTTAACAACAACGGAGAAAGACTCATAAATATATGCCAACAATATGAGTTAAAGATTTTGAATGGTTTTTTCGCCAACAAGAACATACATAAATACACCTGGTATCGGCACACAAGAGGTCTAAAATCAATAATAGATTATTTCATAACAAGACAACAAACTAAGTTAAGAGTACAGGACGTAAAGGTGAATAGAGGAGCAGAGTGCGTCTCGGACCACTGCCTGATAATAGGAAAAATATATACACCATTCGTAGACAGGAACCACACAGACATCAACAAAGAACACAGAGAAAAAACAGAAAGAACTACGTACACCTTAGATAATCTAGATAACGAGAGCACACAGTTACTTTACTCCTGGAGACTAACACAAAAACTACAGGTATCACACAGATCAACGACGGATGAATACGAACATATAAAAAACTGCATGAAAGACGCAACGCTAGAAGCCTTAGGGCCACAGGTAGGTAGAGTAGATAAACCATATTGGTGGGATAAAGAAGTGGAAGAAAAGATAAAAAGAAAGAAGGAAGTATATCTAAAGTTATTACAACAGGGAGACGAACATACAAAACAACAATATAAAAACTTGAATAAAGAAGTCAAACGAGAAGTGGTTAAAAAGAAAAATAGTGCATAGGAACAAAAATGCCATTACCTAGACAACTATATAGGAGGGACAAAGAGCTCTGAAGCCTGGAGAACTATAAAAACGATGAGAAAAACGACAAAAAACCAAGTCATAATAAATAGAATACCAGAGAACACATCGGTAGAGCATTTTGAGAACTTATTAACATAGAGAAGAGAAAGGTTTAAACAGACAAATGAACAAGTGGAAGTAGAAGGAAGAATCGAAATATCAATAGAACAAGTGAAAGAAGCAGTTAAGGGAATGAAATTTAAAAAATCTCCAGGCCCAGGCGGAATACATCCAGAGTTGATTAGGTATGGATCTTCAAAACTGTTTGAGATGATCCGAAAATTATTCGAAAGATGCTTAAACGGAGAAGAAGTTCCAGAAGAATGGAGACAATCGTATATTTCTTCAATACACAAGAAAGGCACAAAGATGGATCCTAAAAACTATATAGGCATCGCAGTGATTGCTACTATAGGCCGACTATACTCAAAAGTACTACGAAACCTGATAGAAAATGATATTAAAGACAAACAACCCGAAGAACAAGCGGGATTTAGAGCCGGACGCTCCACTATGGATAATATTTTCACATTAAAAATTGCAATGGAAAAACGAGTGCAGAGAAATAGAGAAACTCATATAGCGTTAATAGATTTGGAAAAAGCATATGACAGTGTACCGATCTCCCAACTATGGATAGAAATGGGTAACTTGAAAATAAACCCAATTCTTATTAACGCCACTCAAAAATATTACGAACAATACTTTGTAAGAATTAAAATGTGACAAGAAATCACCTCTCCTTTTCAAACAACAAAGGGACTAAGACAAGGCTGCTGTCTGTCACCCACCTTATTTAAAATCTATTTGGACAGATCCTTAGTGAAATGGGTAAAAAAATGTAGAAACATGGGAATAACGGTGGAAGAAAACAAGCTATATACACTTTTCTTTGCGGATGACCAGGTAGTAATTGCCGAAGACAGCTACGATCTTAGCTATATTGGGGGTCATTTTCAACAAGAAGGGAAATAGCGCAGATGAAATCAGGGAAAGAATAAACAAGGGCAGAGCAGCGACCCGTGCCTTAAACTCTCTTCTCTGGCAAAAAACAATTCGACGAGAAACACACATTTACGGTAGTATAGTCCAAAGTATTACACTTTACGGTTCGGAAGTATGGGACGTCACCAACGCTAATATAAACAAGCTTATGACGACAGAAATGGATTATCTGACACGAAGCTGCGGTAGATCGAAACTGGAGAGAGTTAGAAACGAACAAATAAGAAACGAAATGAAAATGGAGCGAAATATCAATGATGACATAGAAAGAAAACAATTAATCTGGTTCGGACATGTTAAAAGAATGGCAGAGTACAGATGGCCTAGAAGAGTACTGGAATGGATCCCCCCTGAAAGAAGAAAGAGAGGACGACCACGGAGAAGTTGGCGCAACGATATTGATGAAGCAATGGCGGCAAGAGACTTAGAAGAGGCAACTGCATATGACAGAAAAAGATGGAAATTGGGGGCGGAGAAGCGGCGACAGCCGTAATAAATCCGGTATTATATATATTAAACTATTATTAACAAGTATTTCACATATGTAAATGTAACATTGACAAAATAATCAATAAAATGTAACTTGAATGAATCTAAGTTAAATAAAGTAAGAAAACATTATTTCATTTTATTTTTATTTGAAATTATTTAATATCAAAATATGATAAAACATACACCTTAGTGGACAATTTTAAGTAAACAACATATTAAGCCTAATTCTGCAATATTAATGTATGATAAATTTGGCTCAAGTTACTAATGTCCGTTCTCTTATTAAGAGCGTTAGGGTGTTTAAGTATTGAACACATTTCCAAAAACTGCCTTTTAACGAGACTGCGTTAATTGTCAAGAATCTTAACTTCATTAAAGTCCACTTTGTGTTTAGTGTTAATAGCATGCTGGGCAAGAGCACAAGTAGTATGCTTAGATAAGTTGATATCACTGCGGTGTGTCGTAAGACGTCCTCTCAGTGATCTCCCTCTCTTACCGGTGTGGCACGAGTCACACTCAGCACAAGGTATATGATAGATGACATTTACTTGTTCCAGAAGGGACAAGGGTGTTTTAATTTTAGAAAACAAATTTCTGACAGTCTTAGCATTATTAACTGCAATTTTAACAGGTACGTTATTCTGTTTGTACAGTTTAATAATTATATATATATATATATATATATATATATATATATATATATATATATATATATATATATATATATATACAGTAGACTCCCTCTATAACGAGAACTGAAATGACAGACTAATTACCTCGTTATAAGCCAATCTCGTTATATCAGACAATCATAATACTGTGCATACATATGAATCTGTAGTTTTCTAAATCATTAACTTCTTATAGTGAAGAAATTCGGAGGAATATAAGATGCTAATAAATATTGTTTGAATGGCGTTTTTGAAAAAAAGTTATTTACTTTTATTGTCAATGAAATATTGTTACGATAAATTCTGACCCAAAACCGTAAATATATTTATTACTAATATTTTCATTCATTCACGTATTTTTTAGGTAATGCCTACCTGACGCACCATGGGTCCCCCTTTGTAATAAAAACAACAATTCGAACCTTCTGGAGACAAGCCGATTTAACCATACCGGTTCTGAGAACAATTCGCCGCTCTGTCTAGAAGGCCGTAGACGTTTCCAGTCTAACAGTAGTGAATATATAACAGGACTTTTTGGAGAATAGAAAACAGTTAATTCTGAAGACGCGCTCGCGATAAAATGTTACGTTCGCTTTTTAATTTATTTATATTTAGTGATAAATAAATTAATATCAGTTATTGTGCTTTTTAATGAATTAAGATAAGAACAAGACATTATAAATTAAATAGACATTGAAATAAAATCATCACAGTGGTGTAAGAAGTGAGATCGAACATAAATTAGACATAATAATAATACAAGTGAATATAAAATAAATTGTGAAAATGGCTACGATTTATGAGCTGACAGTGACTAATTTAAGAAGACATCTTGAAGACAGAGAATTAGCTTCCACCGGAAAAAAGGCTGAGTTAGTCCAACGACTAAAGAACGCTTTGCTAGAAGAAGGACTAGATCCAGAGACTTATATATTTGAAGATGCTGTCCTCTCGTCGATTTCGAAAGTTTCTGGTGATATCGCATCATTAGAGAACAAAGTTTCTGGCGATATTTCGAAAGTTTCCGGCGACATCGCATCATTAGAGAACAAAGTTTCCGGTGACATCGCATCATTGGAGAACAAAGTTTCCGGCGACATTGCCTCATTAGAAAACAAAGTTTCTAACGAGATTTCTTCTCTGGAAAGTAAAGTTTCTGCTAACATCTCTAAAGTAACTTCCGAGATGTCTGCCCTCGACGATAGAATGTCTTCGCTAAAAAACCAAGTTGCTGCCGATATGTCGGCCTTCGAAGAAAAGATTAAAGAGATGGAAAGGAAGATGGAGGAAACAGGGACAGCAGAGAGAGGAAACAATCCAATTACAGTGGAGACAAAAGAAGAAGAGACGAAATGTAAGTTGGAAACACGGCCGAAATTTGAAGGAAGTGGAGGTTCTGTCCATGTGAAAGTCCCAACTTTCGATGGAAAATCGTCATGGAACAACTACATGAAACAGTTCGAATCAGCCGCAAGAGCAAATGGATGGTCTGAAAAAGAAAAGGCGGTAAACCTGACTATCGCTCTTCGAGGAGATGCCTTAGATGTGCTTCAGACCATAGCCGTAGAGGAGACCGATGATTTCGAACAACTGAAGAAGAGGTTAAATATGCGATATGGCCACGAACATTTGGAGCATGTATATCAGTAGCAGCTTAAAAATCGTAGACAGAAGAAAGATGAGGCTCTTCAAGAATATGAGGTAGATATTGCCAGATTAGTACGATATGCTTATCCAACAGCTCCCGAAGACATGATGGAAAAATTGGCCGTTCAAACGTTTATTGATGGTCTTCGTGATCATGAAATGCAGAGAACACTACGATTAGCTCGTCACAAGACGCTGGTTGATATCTTATCCGCCGCCCTCGAATACGAGTCAGCTACGCAGGCCTCTGGCGGGTACAGTAAAGTTAGGACTGTAAAAGAGGAAGGAGATGAAGATAAACTTGACCAGCTCGTTAATATGATGAAAAGCATGACATATAAGAAAACGAAGACCATCAGATGCTGGAATTGTGGCGAAATAGGACACGTACGAAGCTCCTGTAAACACCCTAGGTACGACGCAAATCAAGAAACTCACCATCAGGAAAACTAGAACGGGTCAGCCTTAGGGGGGCAGCTTCGACCCAAAACTTTTCCAAAGACCCTCTCATACTAATAGCTTCTTTGAAATGTCGTGAAGATAGTGTATATGTAGATGGAGAAATAAATGGTAAAAGACATACGTTGTTGGTGAATACCGGAGCGACCAGAACCATTATACGTCCAACAGTTATAAACAGCCGTAAGAAACTGTTACCAACGAGGTTGCGACTTCGGACCGCTACAGGTGAAAATGCCAACATTCATGGAGAAATCCAGGTACAATTGGGAATTGGAGCAGAAAAGTTCGTCCATACTGTTATAGTTGCTGACATCGAAGAGGATGTTATATTAGGAATGGACGTAATGAATATGCATGGATTCCAATTGGATTTTAAGAATAAGGTAATCAAAGTTGGCAACGAGGAGGTATTTCTCCATCCACATAATGACAACACTGTGCAAGCAGCCATTACAGAAGATACAGTCGTGCCTGCGAGAAGCGAAACGATCATAGTAGCGCGGCTACAGGGAATTGTGGACGAAGGGAGACCTGTTATGATGGAGCCTTGGAACCACGACGATGAGGTTGGCCGTGGAATCATAATTGGAAAGGAATTGGTGACTTCGGCTAAAGAAATTCGTGTGAGACTTATCAATGTCAACGACTACCCAGTGACCATAAAGAAAGAGACAAAAGTAGGAACTTGTGTACCTGTGACATCCATAATCCGTCAGGCGACAACATCTGATAATTCCAACGACAAATTCGACCAAATGGTTGCAGTTGCAGGACAGTCTCTAAATCAGATGGAGAAAAGGAAATTAAGGGAATTTCTGCGGCAGTATCGTGATATTTTCGTACCGAAAGGAGGAAAGACGGGAAGAACTACCGTTGTTAAGCATAAAATTGATACTGGTAATGCTAAGCCAATTCGTCAAACAGCTCGACGATTACCACAGGCGAAGAGAGAGGAAGCTGAAACGATTGTTCAGGAAATGAAGAAAGACGGGGTGATAGAACCTTCTACGAGCCCATGGGTCTCTCCGGTGGTCCTGGTTAAGAAGAAAGACGGAACGACGAGGTTCTGTGTGGATTACCGTTTGCTGAACAACGTTACCAAGAAAGATAGTTATCCTCTGCCTCGGATCGATGACACATTGGACACATTGGCTGGAAGTAAATTGTTTTCTACTTTAGATTTGAAGTCTGGATACTGGCAGGTAGAAATGGACCCAGTCGATAAAGAAAAGACAGCCTTCACCACAGGATGTGGATTGTGGCAATTCAACGTTATGCCATTTGGACTTTGTAATGCTCTTGCGACATTTGAGAGGCTTATGGAAAATGTGTTGAGAGGGTTATCTTGGAAAACATGCCTGGTTTATTTAGATGACATAATCGTCTTGGGGGAGACATTCGAAGATCATTTGAGGAATTTAGAAAACGTTTTTAATCGACTTAAAGCTGCCCAATTGATGCTAAACCCCAAGAAGTGCCAGCTATTTCAAGGTAAAGTCAATTATCTGGGTCATATAGTCAGTAAAGAAGGAGTGGCCGTGGATAAGGGAAAAATCGATTCCATTAAGGAATGGCCAAAACCAACTGACAAACATCAAGTGAGAAGTTTTTTTGGACTATGTACTTACTACCGGAGGTTAGAAGTTTGCAGATATCGCTAAGCCATTAACGCGTCTTACAGAGGAAGCAAGAGAATACCGCTGGGATACAGACTGCCAAAATGCCTTTGAGACCTTAAAAAACATCTAATAACAGCACCAATTTTAGGGTATCCACTGCCAGAAGGAGAGTTCATCTTAGATACGGATGCAAGTAATGTGGGAATTGGAGGAGTGCTGTTTCAGATTCAAGGAGGACAGGAACGAGTCCTCGGATATTTTAGTAAAGTTCTTTCAAAACCTGAGCGGAATTATTGCGTCACGAGAAGAGAACTTCTAGCAGTAGTTAAATCAGTAGAGCACTTCTATCAATACCTCTATGGCAGAAAGTTTCTAATCCGAACCGACCATGCCGCCCTTAAGTGGTTGATGTAGTTTAAGAATCCAGAGGGTCAGATAGCCAGGTGGATCGAACGACTCCAAGAATACGATTTTAAGATTGAGCACCGGGCCGGAGTTAGCCACAGAAACGCTGATTCTCTTTCCAGAAGCCCATGCCCAGCAGAGTGTTCCCACTGCAACAAAACGGAATCCAAGGAAGCAGCAGTGCTAAGAACGACGATTGTCAACGACGACTGGACGCCTACTAAGATCAGGGAAGAACAAGAGAGAGATCCAGAAAAATACAGAAAATCCGAAAATGGAAAGAGGAAAACCGTCGACCACCTTGGCAGGAAATATCAAACCTATGCTCAGTAGTTAAGACGTATTGGGCCCAGTGGGACTCATTTATCATCGAAGATGGCTTGCTCAAACGAGTCCTGGAAAATGATGACGGTTCAGAGAAGAGAAGACAGTTGGTGATCCCAAAGAGCAGAATAGCCGAAGTACTTCGTCAGTTACACGACAGTCCATCGGGAGGGCATTTTGGTGTAAGGAAAACCCTTCAGCGAATTCGGGAACGGTTTTATTGGATGAACAGTTCCGACGATGTAAAAGACTGGTGTAAGAAATGTACTATTTGTGCCACGAGTAACGGGCCTTACCGAAAAAGGAGAGCTCCTATGAGACAATATAATGTTGGAAGCCCGTTTGAAAGAATAGCTTTGGACATCGCTGGGCCATTTCCAGAAAGTGAAAATGGAGGCAAATACATGCTGGTAGTAATGGATTACTTCACTAAGTGGGTCGAGATTTACGCACTTCCCGACCAGAAGGCCGCCACCGTTGCAGATAAGTTGATCCAAGAATATATCAGCCGATTTGGAGTGCCTTTGGAGATACATAGTGACCAAGGCAGGAACTTCGAAAGCGATCTATTCCAAGGAATATGTGATAGACTAGGCATGAAGAAAACAAGAACTACCGCGTATCATCCGCAATCGGATGGTATGGTAGAACGAATGAATAGGACAGTTGGCAAGTATTTGACAAAGATGGTGTCCGATCATCAGCGAGACTGGGACCAATACCTTCCGTTCTTCACAATGGCCTACAGATCTGCTGTTAACGAATCAACAGGCCAGACACCAGCCAAAGTCCTATTCGGACGCGAAATGCGACTACCTTGTGATCTCGAGTTTGGATGTAAACCTGGAGAGGATGTAGCAGGTGAAGATTATGTGATCGAATTACGAAGAAGAATGGACGATGTACATGAGTTGGTCCGTTCCCACCTTCAGATCGCTAGCGACAGAATGAAGAAACGGTACGATACACAAGCCGAAAAGGGTTGCTTTAAGAAGAACGACAAAGTATGGCTGTATAATCCCAAGAAGCGAAAAGGTTGTTCTCCCAAATTGCAGCAGTTTTGGGAAGGTCCATACCTCATTATGGAGAAGATCAACGATGTCATCTACCGAATAAGCAAGATTCCGAGGGGAAAGCCGATGATAGTACACCATAACCGGTTGGCGTCTTTCGAAGGTGACCACAATGTAGATGAAGAAGTGGAAGTAAACCAAGTCCACGATGTGTCTGACCTCACGTTTGAGGAATTCATGGGTGCCTATGGAGGTACCGGTAAAGCGAGACATGGTGTTACTACTGAAGAAAAGCAAGATCTACTCGCGCTCCCCGATGACTACTCGCTGGCCCTTACCATCCCGGCCAGTATCAAAGACGCACCAGGGTTGGCATCCGTCTTTCGAAGGAAGTTTGGTCGAGTGGCAGAACTTCAATGCCAAGTGCCAGCTCCCGGTAAAACCTTGAAGCTCCAAGATGCATCACGTTACCTTTTCTACCTGGTAACAAAAGACACTGCCCGTGACCAACCTACCTACCGAGATGTATGGGAAGCCTTACTTCAATTGAGAGAGCACGTACTGGAGTCCGACGTGCAAAAGTTAGCCATGCCAAAGTTGGAGTGCCGCCAATTAGATTGGAGGGTTATCCGAAATATGGTGGAAGAGATCTTTAAAGACACCGAAGTCCAGGTGTTAGTCTGTTGCAATCCGCATAGTTACTGGTGCGGAGAGAAAACCGTCCCTTGTCATTTTTATACAACTGGAAGTTGTAAAAGAGGGTCCAGTTGCCGATACCAGCATACCGTTCCGGTTCCAGTCCCGACAAGGTTCCAGGAGGAACAATCTTTTAAGAGGGGGGCAATGTTACGATAAATTCTGACCCAAAACCGTAAATATATTTATTACTAATATTTTCATTCATTCACGTATTTTTTAGGTAATGCCTACCTGACGCACGATGGGTCCCCCTTTGTAATAAAAACAACAATTCGAACCTTCTGGAGACAAGCCGATTTAACCATACCGGTTCTGAGAACAATTCGCCGCTCTGTCTAGAAGGCCTTAGACGTTTCCAGTCTAACAGTAGTGAATATATAACAGGACTTTTTGGAGAATAGAAAACAGTTAATTCTGAAGACGCGCTCGCGATAAAATGTTACGTTCGCTTTTTAATTTATGTATATTTAGTGATAAATAAATTAATATCAGTTATTGTGCTTTTTAATGAATTAAGATAAGAACAAGACATTATAAATTAAATAGACATTGAAATAAAATCATCACAATATATTAAAACATAAAAAAGTTATTTACTTTTATTGTCAATGAAATACGTTAAAACAAAAAAGCTGTACTTATATTTTTTTCCAACTACATAATGTATAAATCGTATTTTCAAGGATAACATAAACTATTGCTTCTGCAATTTTAAGAACTCTGTCATTTTTAACTGCTTTAAATGATCCAGTATCATTCTCTCATATATTTTCTAAAGATGTGAAATAGTTGTATTTATTCATTGTAAAGAAGTTTATTGCGGGCTGCAGTTAATTTTATTGAGGGGCTGTTTGAAAAGGTATTTATTTATAGCCACGATGGGACTAAAAACGTAAAAAACACGTTTTTGGATCTTATTTTCTCTCGTTATAACCAAATTTACCTCGCTATAGACGGTTATAGTTCAATAGAAATTTCACGGGACATCCAATGTATCTCGTTATAAGCGAAACCTCGTAATAACCGTGTTCTTTATAGAAGGAGTATACTGTATATATATATATATATATATATATATATATATATATATATATATATATATATATATATATATATGGGTTTGTATCGTTATTTCTATGTGAACAGGATGGACTCTGAAAACTATTATCTAAAACCACATTTCAACAGGAGAGGATATCATTCTGAGTGATTTCAGTTTGACCACTTTACCTGCTGTTTGCAGATTAGTGAATATTTGCATTTGTAATGAGCTAGTTTTCGATGGTTTTCAGGATTTTTCATCACTTTTCTTCTTCTTTCTTGTTATTTATATTACATGTCCTTGTTTCTTTTAAACTTATTAATATTGCTCGTTCCTGTCTTTAACTCTCGTTTTAGAAATTTTAGACTGTTGTTTTGTTCTTTGGTATTAGTTATCTTTTAGTGTTTAAGTAAATTGGTTTTAGCTAACGACTTTTGAAATGTTTTTGTTTAAATTCCTTAGTCCGCTATGTTCGTTGTGTGCTCTTGCATTTCCCTTCTTTTTTGCATTAGGTTTCTTGTGTCATCTGTGAGGTTTTCATTTTTCCTTGTTTGCTTGCCTTTTTTATGAAAAGGGGGTGGTAAATCTGCTAAAGACCTTACCGGACCGTATCGGGTTAACGAAGCCCTGGCGTGTATTGGATTTAGGGTGGAATGGTCCATCCACACGCAGTCCTCCCAGAGGAGTCGTGCTCACAGATGCAACCATAGCTCCTTGCCTACCAACGAAAGTCCACCCCCTCAACTGGAAGCGGTAGGTTTTTTCCAGACTGGTGCATTACATGAATAGCCCGTCTTTTATTTCTCACTCTCTCTCCTACCTTTGCTCCAGATTCCTCTCTAGTATTTCCTTCTTTCTGCATTATTGTATTTGAGCTTACCCTACCTACCTTCCTTTGTAATCCATTTCTGTCGTCATTGAAAATTCTGCACTCGAATACACAGTGCTCGGCTCATCCAGGCCACACTTTGCTCGTTTGTCCATTCTTCCTGCCACTCCGTTATGCTGCTGTTCCTAGCTACTATTTTTTCCTGCTCGTCCTTCCTGCAGGTTTACGCCCTTAGCAGTGCTTTTCTTTGGGCATTTTTAGACCAGCGGTGACGTGGTGACAGCCGATAGCGACGCAAGTACTTTTTTCAGCACGTTCTTAGCTTAGGTTTAAGTAACCTCTATAAATCTCCATGGCGCGAGGCCCCTCGGACGACCTTGCCTAAGATATTTAACAGGCATATAGGTCTGTTCCCCCAGGCTCCTATAATTCCTTTCCCGGTTTCGGAATAAGTATGAGATTCGCCGTTTTCTGTTCTCCTGGGAACTCTCCTTTTTAGCAGTTTGTTCATAATATCCTGTGCGCATTGCACTTTCTGCTCAATGATGATTTTTATTATCTCGGGTGCCATTTATTTAAAGTATCTTCTTTCAAAGTTGACGATGACGATCCAGGTATTCCCAATTTATATCTTGGAGCTAAAATAAAATTTATATACTACTAACTCATACGTGTTTACTTGTTTGCTTTTAGTTGATGCATACAGTAAGCGGCACGCATCTGTGTTACAAAGGTAGATTGTTTTTTTTTATTTGTATGAATAACGATAATGGCTAGTTTTGAAGAAGGTTTCAGACGCGTCGTACCCTGAGAAAAAGATTAAGAACAAGTTATTTGCCAATAGATCAGGGTTTTGGAATTGTAAAAAAAAACATTACGGAAAACTGAAGAAGCTTTGTTACCAACTGATTACCACATTATCTTTTGAAAGTTTGGATATGTGTTTGTTTTCGGCGAGGACTGTTTTACTCATAACTGGAAACTATTGGTAGGAGGATTTTGGAAGATCAAATAAGTGTTGGACATACAATGTTTAATGAAAGATAAGTGGCCTTGCTGGATACTGTATTTAGTTTTCAGAACGTTTAGAGTTTCGTCTATAGGAATTTTTGTAAAGAGTGAAACGATATCGAAACTTTCTAGAACGTCTGACGGTAAGATAGGGTATTGTTTAAAAAGTTCAAAATAAAATGAAAAGAATTTCTAACGAAGGATGAAGCATTTTCGGTAAGAAGTGTAGAGTTTTGTCCAAGTACTTCCAATGGCTTTGTAGGGAAGTTGTATGCACTTACAATGGAACGTAGAGGAATATCGGGTTTGTGAATTTTGGGTAGGCCATATATTTGAGGTAGAATAGTATTAATCTTAGCTCTAGGATTAAGTTTACTATTACAAGAATTCTAATAATATTAATCTTAGCTCTAGGTTTAATTGTACTAACTGTGGAAATCTTTCGAAACATTTTATTCGCTTTCTACGGGGAGGAATTTTACCAGCTCACTAAATTATGTAGCAATCTGCTGCTAAGTAAGAATCGCCTTCTTTGTGGTTCAACATTCCCTAAAGCCTACCTAGACCATAAAGTCATTCCCAAATATCTAAAACTCAAACACCATACTTCTTCTTTTTTATCTCCCAAATTCTTAGAAAGACCCGTTTTGCGATTCCCCGTGAAGCTATTCATTCCACTATATGAAAACTAAATGTCACAATTATCAATATTTTCAATATTTAGTCATCTACATATTCATTCTTTCAATGTACATCCTATATTATGGGATAGTTTCGCCTTATTAACACAGAGACAGCTCTAAACAATTTCAAATTTAAGAAAATTTAAGAAAAACCACAACGTTGAAACCCACTACAGTGGTTCATAGCTTTTCAGATACCCCTATTTCGACCATTGCCACTCCAGCTTTAGCAAAAGTTTCAATTACTCTGTTACCCCAAGCACAGAATAAATAACAATCAGAATGCCGAAGAATGCAGAAACTCTCAGATGCCGCCTTTGAAGTGTGTCAGCACGCGATCGCCATATTTTAAACGGAAACATAGGCTCGGATTGAGAAATTTGTGACAAGCTACGACAGAACCATAATTTAAATTTTTAGAGATTAATAATTTAGTAAATTTGAAATAACTTCTGATATTCTTCAACTGATATTCTTCAACTAAAAGTACTGGGTTAATTTTTCTATGTACACCAGATAAAATTTCAATGAACAGCACTGGTTCCGTTTCAAATATGGCTGATTCCGTCTGCGCGAACGAGATGCGCGTACGTATGTTGACAAGCAGAGTGGGTATTCTGATTGTTATTTATTCTGTGTCCCAAGCAGTCCCAAGTCACAGTTTCATGCTAAAAGAATAGCAATATACTGTGTCCCAAGTCACATTCACTGTCTACTTTTTTTTATGATTTTCCACAAAATTAATTATATTTCAATTTTGTTTTGGTACTGTACATTAAACTGAAGTACAAAATTTACTTCTACTATTGTGAAATTTCATAAATAATAACTTGTATAGAAAATTAATAAACAGAAATTCATATACAGACATACATTATAAAATAGGTATCATTGAATTTAGATAACCTTTATTACACTACAATCGATACCATTTGTTGAAAGAATAAAAATATAATGTTGTTGACTGACCGAACTGAATAATCAGTCAGTCGTAGTTCGTAGTCGACACTCGACAGTCGACAGTGGATTTGTAGGTTTGACACATTTGACATATGTATTTGATCGTCTTCGGTCGTCAACAAATCACTTTGATTTTTTGACACAAGTTGCAGTATAACAGTGAATAAAGTGGTGTAGTGAAATATAATAAATTAAAAATAAAATGTTATCATGTCTAAAACATCTAAATTATGTAGGACGTTACAGAATTCTTGTAACTTTTTTAACTTTGTGGCTTCTAGTAATAGTGTTGTCTGCATTTCCTATTTTAAATTCAAATATAAACTATTCTGACAATAAATTGGCTGAAAGATTGACAAGGGCTTTAAGTGATTTAGATGCTCTAAGAAAACAAAATGAAGAAATACAAGAAATATTCAGAGATATTAGTGTTAATAATTTAAATTCAGAGCAAAAAGAAGCTATTGAAAATTTTCAAATGAGGTTGACAAAAGCTGAACGCTCTTTTGATAAACGTAAATTAGACCATATTAATCCAAAGGAAGAGCCTAATTCCCAATATGAATTGCTTAAGAGAAGGATATTCTCTAATACAAAAGAATTGTTTTACTTTTTAAATTCTGCTCTTCAAGATCTTCAAAAGAAATCGGGAGAGGTAGCTCCAGAGATGTTGGATTCCGTTAATTATTTAATTACTATGGGAAATGAGCATAAAAGGTCTTTATTGTATGATATTGAACAATTAGCGGAGGTAGATGGATACTCTGCATGGCGACAAAAGGAGTCAGCAGCACTAAGTTCTTTGGTCCAAGAAAGATTTAATTATTTACAAAATCCAGCAGATTGTGATAGTGCAAGAAAACTAGTATGCAACTTAAATAAAGGATGTGGTTATGGCTGTCAGTTACACCATGTTGTATATTGCTTTATGGTAGCTTATGGCACAAAAAGGACCCTTATATTAAAATCAAAAGGATGGAGGTAAGTCTACAACTATTATACAACTATTTTTTTGTACAATGACAAAACAATATTTATCATCATATGTATTCTGCAGAAGTTGTCACAGGTTTCCATTTCCTTCTATTTTTTGTTTTTTGTCCTTTCAGATGTGTATTGCATTATGTTCTTGTATTATTTTTGTATGTTATTGTAATGAGACAAGGCTGTTTACTTTCACCATTACTAATTAATATATACTCCGAAGAGGTATTTACACAAGCACTTGAAAACTGCACAGAAGGGATAAAGATAAATGGTGAAAATATAAATAACATTTGTTATGCTGTTGATACAGTCATTATCGCTGAAAGTGAGAAAGACCTGCAGCCGCTACTAAACACAATTTATGATACTGGGGAACAGTTTGGTTTTACAATAAACATAAAGATCACAAAAACCATGGTTATCAGTAAGAGGGGTAAAGTCATAACAAGGATCCAGATAAAAAATGAAAATATTGAACAAGTACTTAGACAAAATTAAGTACTTGGGAATCTGGGTTACTGAAGATCTAAATCCAAAATTAGAAATTCGATCAAGAATAGAGCAATCAAGAGCAGCCTTTTTGACAATGAGGTAATTTCTAAGTAACAAAAGAATCAATCTGCAAATCTGATATCAGATGGTAAAATGTTATATCCACTTTATTCTTCTTTATGCTGCCGAAGCTTGGACTGCTAATGTTGACTTGATGAGAAAGCTGAAAGCTTTTGAGATGTAGATTTTTAGAAGAATTTTGAAAATATGATGGACCAATCATATTATGAACAAAATGGTTTTGCACAGAATGGGAAAAGACAGAAAACTTTTGACCACCATTAAAAGGAGAAAGACAGCATATTTGGTGCACATACTTAATCTCAGAAATGAGAAGTACAAGTGGTGCAGCTGTTGATGAAGCAACAGAAAAGCAGCAGATAGAGACAAATTTGCAATGGTTATAGCCAGCATTCATTAGTGGAGTCTGCACTAGCTGCTTCTTTCATTCTTTGCATATATTTCATTTACGTAGCAATCTGTTTAGTGCTATGTTTTATCGCATTTAATTTGTATGGTCAATCATCTAATTGATCTATAGGTTTGTTGTATCTTATTGATAGAAAGTAAAAGTACTAATGTCAAAAGTGTATTTTCATTCATAAACTAAAAAACATTCTAATCTAAAAGTAGGAAAATAGTGTATGTAAAATATAAGGTTTCAAAATCAATCAAGTTAACATGGGATTTGTGAAAGCTACAAGTCAAAATCTACTCGCATTAACCAATTTCAAGTGACTTATAAAAAAAAATAGGCAAATTGTACAAAACCTAGTACTTGTTTAATTTCTATGCAAGAATTATTAACTTTTAATTTTTTTTTTAAATGAATGTTATCTGTGGCATACTTCATTAACTTAACATTACCTTTGAAAATTTATAATAGAGTGAGATACAAAATACATATCTTTTAAAGATATTGTAAATATTGTTTAGAAACGTTATTTTATAAACATTTTTATGATGAAAGTTTTTGGTTATTAGACACTTATTTTGCAGTTACTATTGAGTTCTTAATTTTTATCTCTCTCTCTGTCTCTCTCTCTCTCTCTCTCTCTCTTTATCTCTTTCTCTCTCCCCCCTCTCTTGTTTCTCTCAATCTTTTGTCATTACCTGATTACTGAGGATCATGATTATCCCTAATACACTCAACTAGATGCATCCATTGGTTTCTATCTTCAGCTGCCTTATCTGTTTCATAGAATAAAGGGCCTGTTAAATGCTGGGTTTGGTCAGTTAACTGAGTCTGTGACTGTCCCTTTTCCCTCCTTCCTAGAATATTTTTGGAGGTAATCAGTTTGTCTAAAATATTTTTATTCCTGCGGGCCTTATACCCAAAAGCAGAAGAATCGCTGTAAACAGACTGTAGATAGTCTTGTTTTAATAATACGCTTTAAAATAAAAATGCTTGTGCCATTAGCGGTCCATAGTGCCCAGAGCATTCTTCTCCAAGACCTTTATTAATTCTTAGGCTCACTTTCCTGTTTTCAAACTCGACTCTTCACAAAAGATCCAGATTTCTTAATTCTCTGTTGTCATTTTTGTAGTGTCATTAGCTAATCTTGTGTTAGATATTTTTCTTCTAGTCACTGTTACTCCACCTGTTTTCTTTCCAGTAGATCTGGGCTGAACTGTGCATGTATATTTTCCATAGGTTGGTTTTGAAGATAGCTTTGGTAATTGTTAAATTGAATTGCATATAGAAATCTAGAAAATGGTTTCTGCTTTTGTTTTTTTGTCCAAAATTCCCAATAACCTTTGCTACTTTGGCATTAAAATCACCTGGATGATGACTAGATCTCGATTTGGAATGAAATTTAATGTGTTTTTCTAGATATCCATAAAATCTGTTGACATCTTTGTCTTGCACAATTGAGGCAGGTTTAGTTGTGGGTTGGTTTCAGTCATATGCTTTCTTTAATGTCAATCAAGGTGAAACGGTATGGCGCCAGGTGTGAGCCAGGTCGCTATACATACCTTGATACATATCGCTACACTCGGTACTAGTACCACAGAATACACCACTCAACAAGAAAAACGAAACGAAGGGCTTTTTCGCAATCCAAATTTCTGTGAGAATTCGCTATGTTCTAAATAGTTTATCTGTCAACCTATAAAAACTGAAGTTTGTTTACATATTGAGAAGTGTTGTTTCATGTTTGGTTTTTATTAGTAAAAAAGAATAATACTGTTATACATATTTTTGTATATACATATTGGTACATATTTTAACCCTACAATGCTCAATTTTTAATTTTAGATTGAAAAAAATTATATGTATAGCTATTTTATAAAGAAGTCTGAAAAGTTATTTTTTTTTAATTTCAGGACATTTTCGGTAATGTATCAATTTTGATACAAACTGCATTTGGACAAAATTATATATAGGAAATAAAATACTTAAGTACCTTTATAGTATAATATTTTTATTGATGAAATTGAAAGAAACAGTTTGAAGCCTTATTAAAACATAAGTGCAAACCACATTTGTCACATTTAACATAGGTTAATTTTTTACAATTTGGCTTTTTGCATCGGGTTCGATCGCTAGTGTAGATTGGCCAATGTCCTACAGCATCTGTTCGAATATCTTTTGGAATAATACTTGTTGACCCTTTCTTTTTCTTCAATTGTATATCCTGTTCAATAGAACTTGTAGATGGTCGTCCTCGCTCATTTTCTGCTGTATCTACCAGTTCTGCCCCACTCAGATCATCTTCAAATACCACTGGAATGTTTGATATGTCTATATTTTCTAAATCTACATCATTATTCAAGTCTTTAATATCACTTACATCACATTCATCTTCACTATCATCCCAATTGTCGATTATAACTTGCAATTCTTTATCTGATAAAGGCCTCTTCATATACCAGCTAGACATCTAAAATAATATCCAAATTACATTATGTATCATAAATGATACAAACAAATTCTTTACCATACCTTTAAAAATAATAGTAGATTCTGAATAAAACTAATACTGGATGACTTGTGGATATATAATAACCAGAAAACGCAAATTTGCACATTCAATTTTCATTAATAATCACCTATAAAATTTTTTTAAACTCAGCGTTATCGTCAACACGACGGTTAAGTGATAACTTACTAATTCGCGCATTTTATAAAATATTAGACGACATTGCCAGGTTACAAAATGTGTATATATAATAGAGTGATATATATCGAATATGTTACATAGTGCTGTTTGGACCTAATATTATTTCACTGTGTTATACATGTAAATTCTCGGTATATTTCATATATGATACATTGAGCAGTGTAGGGTTAATACCTTAAAAAAGTATAATAAAATACTTTTAGTATGTTAATTTGTTTGTTAAAAAAACAAATCGATATTTTTGACTTAGACCTTTTTACTTATCAGTACAGAATTGATATATACGTTATATTAAATTTTACAGAAACAAAATACAATTCATACAAAACAGATCTACTTAAAAAACATTAGTTTTAATAATTACTTTGTTTCTCAGTGTAACTTTACTACTATTTTGAATGACTTCCTCATTACTTTTCTTAGTGTACTAAGTAGTGTAACTGTCATTTTCCCTCCGAAATTTCTGTCCTAGTAACATCAAAGGTACCGACAAAGCTTTCGCTTCTTGTTGGGTGGTGTATTCTGTGGTAGTACTGAGATTTTTACAGAGATATTTACATCTAATATATAATATACTAAAAAATATTATCCGTTCTTCAAAAATGTGAAATATCTACAATAATTGTGTTTCGGCTTAAGAGATTAGAGTTTACACAAACAAATTCAAATTTGCCATAAAAATTCTTTATTTGTATTTTGCTATGGCTTCTGGCCGTCATCAACTTGGCCATTTTTTAACCACAAAGTCATTTAATATTAATTTGATTTTTTTAATGGGAGCGTGTATTTTAATAATTTTGTTATATTCAGCGGACAAAGATATTTTTCAATAAAATTTAATTGTTGTTTAATAATCACTTCCTTTCATGAAGCTGGTAACGATTTAATTGCAAATTTTTCCAAGGAAGGTTGACTGTCTGATCATACACAATCTTGAATAACTCCCTCAAACTCTATTAATGCAAAATTTACCCACACACCACTTTATATCTTTCGTCAGAAAGATTTGTCATTTCCTCTTTCGATGTCATGCTGACAACGCGACAATAAAGCACGACATGCAATCTGTCGAAGGTTCAAACCTCAGTAATTAGTCCCATAACGTAAACTCATGCTCAAACTAAAATCGCAAACGTTCACGCCCGGTCTCGTTCACGAGAAAGTTACTCACGAACTTGTCGTGAATCTCGTTATTTTACGTAACGTGACCAACACTAATATACACCAAAATTGATTTTTAGCTTTGAAAAAAAAAATACAGATTTCACTTTGTCGACATCATCACACAGCGTCCTCTGCTGAACATATACTTCCCTCACTTGTCTTCAGTGCTTCGGTTTAAGTCTCTTGTAAATCCAGTTTGTTTTAACCCCCTTAACATCACTCTTTAACATGTCAAAGGCCGTTTTTAAACCTACCTTGGTTAGAAAAATGTATGTCGGTAAAGTTAGCATATCCATTTTATAAGGCCGAATTCAGACCAACACCGTAATTTATTGCTAATTTATTACGGAAAGAAAAATTTATTGCTGTAGCCGTTTCGAGAAACAATGGTTATGCTAACTCTAAATTAATTGCTGTCGATTGCTACATTGACCAATCCCCAAAAACTACCCCATCATCCCCTAACGCAAAAGTCACCCACCGGAAAATCGAGATATCGGCCAAAAACTAGATAAGTGCACAAGCTTATCAAAAATTAGTACCTTATATCAAATCCGCAAGAAACCACGGGCCACCTAAGATTTTGTTCAAATAATTTTTTCAAGCAAATTTCAAAAATTTACTTTTTAGTTAGAAAAGTTGGAAAGTACTTTAATTGTTAACATTGCGCGCTCGACGCGTACCGCTACCACCACTATGTGTTGTGTCTTTCTCGCACTAACGCAGAGTTTACGTACCTGGTAAAATTTCTATCTGTCTCTTGAACTTATCTATTAAATTGTTTCATTTTCTATATCTTGTTATTATTTTTAAGTTACTGACTAAAAATGTTTCAAAAATCTATATATTATTTAATATTACTTCTTAATATATAAGTGGAAAATGTTACATTTTAAAGTGAATTTAATGAATAAGCAATGATTTACTTTGATTGTATTAAGTTTATTTATTTTTAATTATATAATCATATTGATAACAAAATATTCATTAATCAATCAATCTTCACCCATAACCATAAAATATTATTTATATTCGCATGAGTCTAAATTACATCCGCATAAAGGTACAAAATCATCTGATTTTTTTTTGCAACTACATGCTTTTGTTGTGTAATTTTTATGGCAATTACAAGCTTTTAACAAATTTTTATTTCTGCTGGTTTTCCAAACATAGAACAATGTTATTAATTAGTATAGCTAACACTATGTTCGAAATATATACATACCTTAGCTTAAAAGCAATATATGATTTGGCGTGTGGATCTCAAATAATTATAGATACCGATGCTTTTATTTTCGCTGTGCATTTTGGAATTTCTTCAAATCACACGGTTGTCAAGGAATATTTTTTTGATATTGGTAACCAGAATCTAAGAACCTTAGTTTGTGTCGTTGCAGCTAAAAGTCTTTCACCAAAAATTTGTGAAATATTACCAGTAAATTAGCAATTAATTCCTCGCGGTTCACTTTTCTGATTTCAACATTTTTGTCCGGTATCTCGATTTTTTCGGAGCCAGTTTGGCGCTAGGAAATGATGGGGTAGTTTTTGGGGGTTGGTAAAAGTACCAATCAACAGTTTATAGTTAGCAATAAAATATGTCCCCAAGATGGGCCCTGTAGCCCTTTTCATTACCGAGATATAGCTATGGCTACGTAGTTTTACCATAAAGCTAGCATAACCACTGTTTCTCGGAAACGATTGCAGCAATAAATTGTTTTTTGGCGTAAAACTCAAGTAATAAATTAGCAATTAATTCCTAGCGAATCACTTTTCTGGTTTCAATGTTTTCACTGCTTATCTTTTATACATCCAAATAATTGTGAATTTTTAATTGCGTTTTTCTGTAGTTCTATACTTTTTATCAGTATAGTGTTTTATTTATAAAGTAGTATGTAATTTCAACAACAATAAAAATATTATAATGGGTACATAAAACTTTATAGCTTTTGTTGAAATGTAATATGTGTTTTAAGTTTTTATGAGTTGATTAAATCAAAATAATAAGTGAATGTTATGCACGGGATTATTGAAGGATATATAAAAATTAATATACATAATTATAAGGATGAATAAAGTAAGTAAATTTACGTGCAAATGTAAAAATGAATTGTAATTCAAATAAATCTCAAGCTTTTTATGATATAATTACAGCAATTGCAATTCACTGAGTTAGGCTTTTTGTAATTCTTTTTGAATCATATTATATGAACTTGTTATCAAGTTTTTGAAAAACTCTGGAGATATTGAGTGTGAGTGTGTTCTTCTTTATTAAATAATATCGAGATACATAGTAATAAAAATTAAAAAATACTAAATAAAAACGTTTATTGCCGTAATATGTACATGTCAAACAGTATTTACAATATAGTTTTCTTTCTTCTCTCGCCTCTGCACCGCATCCTCTTCGGGTAACTGATTATCTATGCTGTTAGACTATTGGCAGTCTGTTTTTGTAGGTACTATTTGTTGTACAGTGCCTCCTTCCCTGCTTGACTGTCTTCGATAATCACCTGGCTAGACCCTGATTTGATGGTTAATCAGTTTATGGTTTTCAAGATGTATCCTCTGCACTTTGTTTCTAGCGAAGATATCAACGGTCTTAATTAGTATTCTTGTGACCCGGTGGAAGAATTTCCTGATCATGTTCACGGCCACCTACCTCAGTTGTGTGTCTTGTTTTGCCATGACGATCCGTCTATTAATCTGTAGCTTGCCGTTTCTGTTCTTACAAGTTTCTTCCAGTTGGCTTCCGCTGTTGAACTCCATACGAAACTGCATATAACATAGGTCTGATATAATTGAATCTTCTTAGCCCGGGATAAAGGACTGGTCCTGTATTCTGTAGGGCTGAATCAATATTTTCATAGTAATATAGTCCAGACGATCGTCTGTCGTGAGCGCTTCATTAACAATTAAATTAAATTATTATCATAAACAATTATTAAAATGAAATATTCCAAAAATACTCATCGGTAACTGATAGATGGGTTTTAACTGGTGATGATTGTTGGTGATTTCAAAAATAATATTTTGTACTTGTGTTTTTGAGCCTTGAAAATCGTCATTTTTCGTTTTTTTTTTCAGTTTTAAATTGTTTATAACTCGAAAACAATCAACTTAAGAGAAAAATGTGCAAGAGCCATTTTTTGTTACAATAATACAAAAAATTTTAAAAATTATTTTTCGAGCCGAAAAAGTTGATTTTTACAATTAAAAAAAATAGCTTCAGAACAATATTAAAAAAAATTGTTTAAAAATATTGTTTATATAAATTAGGACCACTTTTCGCATGGACAACTTCTTTAACCTTATTCTGGGGTTTCCTATGGAAGTGATTATGCAAAAATATCTCATGGGAATATTTTTTCGAACCAATCCGAGTTTTTCGTCTTATCTAAATCAGATAAGAACTAATATCAGCTAGAAGAGGGTAAATATAAAAATAAACATAATAGATCGCCCAAAAAATGCATATGTTGAGGAAAGATATATATCTTCTAGTCTAGTTTTTAAAATGTACTATTAACTTAATTCATCTTCAAATGTTCGTGACAAATCTAGTATTTAGTACTTTCAAAATTTATTCCTTTCAAAAGATTTAAATAGGGCCTTAAAATAGCATTAAATAAAAAATAAATCCAAAATAGGGCCTGCGTAGCGCAAGCGGTAGGATGCTTGCCTCGCAAGCCGGTGGTCCGGGGTTCGAATCCCACCGCCGGCAAGAACATCTAGACATTTTAAAAATGTCTATAGGCCCCAGGTCGACTCAGCCTGAATAAAATGAGTACCTTGGGTAAAACCAGGGGTAATAATAGGCGGTTGAAGCGTAACACTGGCCATGTTACCTTACTTGTATACCGTAGGCCCTAGATATAGGAGACTACCCTGCTATACTCCCAAAGCCGCGACAGCGGTATAAAACGGGAGACTATTATATAAAGATTTAAATTCTAAAGATCTAATTAGTTCTAAAGAGAATTCGCAAATACATTTTTAGTCTCGTTTAAACAACGGACATATTTTTCAGTGGAACCTTCCTCTTGTGACCTTCCCGCTTCCCGCTACGTTAGCCCAACTGATTCTCCATGTTTCACTTTCCAAAAATCTTCTTCCTTTGGTGCCTAATTGTTTCGAATATTGGCGATCATTCTTCTTCTCCCAATTCCTCGCTTTCCAAATACTTTGCCTTGAAGGATTATTTTCAGTAATCTGTATTTAGTGTCGTTTTTCATTATGTGTCCGAGATATTCTAACTTTCTCCTTTTAATCGTTTCAAATATTCCAAAAATACAGATTGTATTTTTTAAATTTATTGGATAACTTAACAAATACAATGACTTACTAATTGATTCCTATTGTCTATTTACGATTCTCTTTGAATACATGCTATGTGTTGTCTATTTTCATGTGTATTAATATATTTTCCTAATATCACGTTTTGGCATTGAACTAACTCAAATCGAACACATTTAAAATCGAATTTAAGATTAATTTTTAAAATCTCTGTTTGTGATTCGTCACATCTTCCGGGGATGAAAAAAATTGAAAGGAATGTTGGTAAACGTTTTTTTACATTTCCTGGCTGATCTTTACCCTAAAATCACATTACATTACTTACATTGCTTTTATCCCTATGTATCACTGACATAAAAAAATTACGAATGAAATAAAAAATGTACAATCCTTGATTAATTAATTTGAATTCGTAGTACTAAATAATAGTTTTCTTTCCACTTTCTTCACATACTCAATCACTTTTATATGTCACAACACAGTTTTATCCTTATTTCTTTTTGTTTAATCACTGTACAGTTTAACATTATTTTTATGAATGAGTACCTATGTGTTTATCATTTTTATTTATAATGTTATTTGTTTTATCCTCAATATCGCTATATGGACCTGAAAATAAAGTGTTTAGTTTAAAAGTCGGCTAGTTCTTAACTAATACCTTGTCTTCTGGTTTATATAATATTTTGCCTGTTTTGGCATCATATGCTTTCTTTCTAACGTGCTTTGACCGTGTTAGCGTTTTTCTAGCCTCTTTAGTGGCTACTTGTAATCTGTAACTCAATTCCATGAGGTAATCGTCAAAGTTATGCACAGGTTCCAATTCAATTTGTACATTTGTAAGTCTACAGATTTTTTCGAACTCTAATTCGAATGGTGTGTAATCTGTTGCTGAGTATACCGAAATGTTGTATGAAAAACAGTAATATTGTACCCACGTACTCCAATTTGTCGGGAACTTTAACAGTTAGATCCTAAGATACGCATTTAAATAGTTATGAGTATTTTCTAAGGCTCCAACTGTCTCGTGGTGATACGCTGTGGAGTTTAGTTGTTATATTTGCAGCAATGCGCATGTCTCGTTAAATATTCTTGTCATATATTGTGCCTTGGTCTGTTACTATCCTTGTGGGATAGTATATCCCTTTTGGAATACTGTTTCAGCTTCTTTATTTTGTATTACATATTCTTTATGTATTTGCTTAACTCATATTGTAATGTCAATACATATCTGTTCCCATCTGGTTGCTGTCGATGTGATAGTCAGGGATTCTTTCATGGTCGAGTGCTTATGATCTTGGCAATCCACGTATTTCTCAACATCTTTCCATAATCCGTTCCAGAAATAATATTTCCGTATATTTTTATACATTCTATTTATTCCTGCATGTTCTCCTGTAAATAGGTAACATGTGGAAATCGTTAATTATAATTCTGTTTAATTTCTAATCTGCTATATTCTGTTTTTCTTGTACAATACATATTTTTATGTCTTTTCTTTGTGATCACGCAATAAAGCGGGAAAATAATAAAATAAACATAAAAAGATTAGTTTTAAATCAAATTATAATTATACTTCCTAAAATAGATTATCTTGTTTTGGTACCTATAGCTGATCCAATGAATAATACCTATTAACAATAATTAAAATGGATTTTCCCAACAAATATTGGTTAAAATGAATTTAGAGATTAACAGGCAAATTTAACTCAACATATAATAGTAATATAATAGCCAAATAACCATATTATAAGATCGAGAGTTTTTAAATTTGTTTTGTCCAAAGCGCGACTCGCATGAAAGTTTGAATTTTTTTTTTTTCGAATAGTTTCTAAAACTGTATCTATTCTCTTAACACAGCCTCTTGGTTTGCAGAGCGCGCCTATCTCCCACCGACCATCTCTCATTCTGTGTACTGTACAAAACTTGTTCGAAATCTTCTCCATTCAATCTAAACGCACACTAACTATTCTCTGCAACCAACTAAAGAACATTTTGTGCAACATTTCTAGTGAGTTGAGGTTATCTTCACATTTTTGAGCCATGTAATTTTTGACTTTTTTCATCTCCAATATAAATTTTTCAATCATCTCTTTGATTTTGTACTGTTGCCCATCATAATACCGATTGTATATGTGCTCATCATCAAGTCAATTATGAGTGTACTCAGTACGTGATCATCTCGTAGGTATAAATGATGATTTTTCGAGACTTTTGTTCTGATAAACTACGGTTGTCGCTATATACAGTAATATTTGTATAAGAATTTCATCCTAGAAAATATTCGGTAATTTAAACTTTCCAGGACTACTGTCGCCACTATGAAATGTTTATTATAGTCTTATCCATAGCTTGCAAGATAACAGACGGTTTTCGGTGATAATGATAGAAGTTGTTGCATATTTTTCAGTAAATTATTTGTATATGGGAATAAACGACAATTAACTAGTAAAAATGTCAAACTTTATTTTAAAAAGACTGATATGTTTTTGTACACACTTACAATAAATCAAAAAATGGAAAAAGGAAAGTATTTTTGAAGTGTGTAAACAATTTAATTCCTAGCTCAGCGCTTTCGGCATACAAAGCCATCTTCAGAGCTATGCTACAATAGACCAATGATATAAATAACTAATTTTAAGTTTACAATGTTTCACTTACGTCAAGTATTTAAGTATCACTACTAGGAGAGATCAGTTGGTAACAGAATTACAGAAATTTAAATATAAAAAAGAAACTAGATTGTAAAGTTTGTAAGTATGATACTTAAATGTATTAAAAAAGTGTAACTCTTGATTGGGATTGTAAGAATTTTAAGTAAAAATTAAAAAAAATTAATTAATTGTTATAAATTAGTAATGGAATTTAAAAAAAGTAGAATAAAGCCTTTTAGATTGCATGAGGTCACTTTTCTTCCTCTAAAGTATCACACAATAATTTAAAAAGAGGTTTATAATTGCAATTGAGATTGATTTGTGTGTTTAAGCAACAATCAAGTCTCATTTCTTTGGATATCTCAAGGTGTTCTAAAAGCTTCATAAGTCTAAAATTTTTATTTGGGATGTTATGTAAAATTTTACTGTTTTTGGTAGGAGAAAAGGAATTATTGTTAAATTTAATTTGATTTTTTCTTTGATTCTTTGGGCCAGGGTTCTCATTGTTCTAATCATATAAGCCATGTTACAATCACCACAAGACAATTTGTAAATACCACTTTTGTTTTTTTCGTCAATTTTGTCCTTAGTTTTCCTAAAAATGGACGTAATGTTGTGTTTGGTTTAAAATATATGTTTAAGTTACTTTGTAGTAAAATCAGTAATTTAAACATCTCTTTTAAAACCATAATTTATAACAATTATTTTTAATCAATCATTTGACCATTTATTCTTTACTTATTTGTATTTAATTGTTAAAATTTTTACTTAAAATTCTTACAATTCCAATCAAGAGATACAATTTTTTAATACACTTAGGTAAGTATCATACTTAGAAACATTAAAATCTAGTTTCTTCTTTAAGTTTCTTTATATTTAGATAATTTGTTTTGGAGATAACTTGTCGATTGAACCTAGTTTGACCTTCAGTCAATTTTCAACATATTATTCATTATGATGTTATGAAAACCAAGATTTAAAAAACTTAATTTTAGAAAGTCTTCGATACATTTCTTCTTTCATTATGAATGCCAATTCAGCAATTTTTGGATAATTTAAAAATCTTAATATTTCTAATGACATAATATGTCAATTGTCATCTTTGAAGGATCATTTAAAAGACTGGCATTAGATTTTCCTCATTTTATCTGCTGCTTCAACTCTAATAAATGGTTGGGTACTGACACCCGCACCATAACCAAATTTTTAATGTGTTTTTTGTGAAGTCTAGTGTAAAATTCTTTTTGTGTTTTTCTTGAAAAATAAATAGAACCAAAAATTTTCTGTAATTCTGTTACTAAATGATCTCTTTTAATAGTTGACGTAAGTGAAACATTGTAAACTTAAAATTAGTTATTTATATCATTGTTCTATTGTAGATTAGCTCTGAAGATGGCTTTGTAAGCCGAAAGCGCTCAGCTAGGAATTAAATTGTTAACGCACTTCAAAAATACTTTCTTTTTTCAATTTTTAATGATTTCCAATCGGGAAATCATTGTCAAAAAAAATCTGAAATGAAAATTGTGAGAACATGGTTTTAACCTATAAATTTTATTGTTTTTTCTTCTTTGTGTGCAATGTGCTTGGTCGCACGTTGGCGGTTGTCTGTACTCTTCAAACCATTTGTAGAGTACCGTTTTCGGTTCTTCCCAATATTGTGGCTACGTATCTAATATTACGACAATCCCTTATATTTCTTAGCCATAAATGTTGTTTTCTGCCTGGGCCCCGGCGCTCCTATATGTTTACTTGTAAGATTAGTTTGGGAATATAATATTTACTTCCCCTAAGGATATGTCCAAGGTAAAAAATTTTCCCTTCTCGTTCGTGGCATATGCGGTCCATGGCACTCGTAAAAATCTCCGTAAATTCAACATTTCAAATGCTTCAGAGTGATCCAACCTTAAGAGACCACATCTTTATTCCATCAAGTAAAATGGGCCATATGTAGAATTTCACAACACGTAGTTTAAGGGTAAGTGGGCGACTGCGAGCTAAGTTTTAAGTTTATATACCCGCTCTATAGTATTTCCATATACTGTCAAGATATTGATTAAGACATATTCTGCAGATCTTCTAAGGTTGTTGGTAGAATTGCTGTATCGTCAGCATATCGTATATTTTATATTGTAAATCCGTTTATTTTATTGCCCCTACTTTCTCCTTCGACATCCTTTTGGAATATCGTTTCCACGTATATATTAAAAAGTACTTGTGAAAGTATGCAGCCCTGATCTACTCGTTTCCATACATAGGTATCCGTGGATAGATCTCTTTTGATTCTTATTTCTACTATTTGATTACAATATAATTCTTGTATGACTTTGATGTTTGCTAAGTTTTCCCTCCTCAGCTAGCCGGAAAATGGATCCAGAATTTATTATTTTCTTCCCGGACCTCTTCTACCCGCAATATTGCCCGTAAGTATAAGTTTTGAGAGGGAGTGCCTTGATCCATGCAAGTCGTGTCCCAAATAAGGGCTGTTTTGCGCTGTTTCACCACACTCAACTTTTTCATACACTTGCACTCAACAGTTCTCCGCATACTACAGCCCGTCGCAACACCTCCTCACTCATCATAACTCGGTCCATTCACGATATTTTAAGTATACTCCAGTCGTCAGAGATCTCTAAAAATCATACGAACAAGCTGAATTTTCCGAGAATATTAATTTTGGGACTTTAAAAAAGATGCAAAAAGTTTACCACTTTTACCCTTGGGCTTCCCCCTAAAACCGCCCTGGCAGGGGGGTAAAAATGCAAAAAAATCGATTTACCAAGAATCCGTACGCCGGCCGTAGACAAAAATATTTTAAATAAAAAATGTAGCTGAAATAACTTTAAAAAAAAAATGTTTATAAGCACTTTTTGTGTAGAATGAACCATTTTCTCACAAACAACGCTTGAAGCGACCGTCGATTTTGAATATCAGTTACCCGCGCGAAGTCAATGTTCAATAAAATTTGTATCAGCTCGCCGGTAAAAATTCGATATCTTTTGATTCAAGTGTTCGAACGACAAAAATCAAGATGCGTTTTAAAGGTAAAGAGTTCAGCTTTCATATCCATTTTTTTGTGTTTTGCCGCAAATAAACTCAGATTTTATAAAGATGGTAATAAATAAACGTGGCGCGATTTTTACCATTTTTTATAATTCTCATGAGATCAATACAATCTATACCTTTCATTGACTGGCCACTATGAAGTTTCGATTACTCGAGCCTAACCATCAAAACCTATAGCATGAAATTTTAGTTTTGAGTTTTAGCAACAAATGTGAGGCATTTGAAATATACTTAAAAACTCTGGATTTAAACTTTCACATAACAAACGATCTAAAACGTTTAATTTTTTTTTATTTAACTACACTAGTATGTTTTTCAAAAGAAAAAAACCTGCTATAAACTACACCTAAAAACCGTCTTCTTATAGGCATTTCCCGTGATGTGCGATCATTTGTAATGTAAAACATTAAATTCTGCGTTTTTTATTCATATTTCAAATGCCTCATATTTGTTGTCACAACTCAATGTTGAAATTTGGTTTTAAATGCTGATGGAAGTTTTACTACGACTGGTCAATGAAAGTGATCAATTTTATTGATCTCACAAGAATTGTAAAAAATGGCAAAAATCGCGCCACGTTTATTTATTTAACATTTTTATAAAAACTGAGTTTATTTGCGGCAAAATACAAAACTGTATACGAAAGGTACACTCTTTGCCTTTGAAACACATCTTGATTTTTGTCAATAGGATTACTTCGATCAAAAGATATCGAATTTTTACCGTCGAGCTAATACAAATTTTATTGAACATTGATTTCGCGCGCATAACTGACATTCAATATCGACAATCACTTCAAGCGTTGTTTCTGAGAGAACGGTTCATTCTACACAAAAAGTGCTAATAACCATTTTTGTTTAAAATTATTTCAGCTACATTTTTTATTTAAAACATTTTTTTCTACGGCGTACAGATTTTTGGTAAATCGATTTTTTTCTTCTTTTTTGGAGTCCCAAAATTAATATTTTCGACAAAATTCAGCTTGTTCGTATGGTTTTTAGGTGTCAACTCTCTGACGACTGGACTGGTAGTTTTCTCAAAAATCCACTTTTCGCATTCTTCAATTCTATTTATGGATTTTACTTATATTGACCCTGTCTCCACACTTTACAACAATATTGCCACACATATAACACTTAACCACACGAAATTTAAGATTTATCTTGTTTAACATTATCAAAAACTTTCTGATAATCCATGAAACATACAAAAACATCTTGGCGGTGATCGTAGCACTTTGGCACCTAACCCTTTCAAGAAACCAAATTCTGTGTCTCCGCTACTTTCGTGATATCGAGTATATTCGAGTATATGACTCGAAGTAAAACTTTCACAGCATGGCTCATAAGAGTTCCGAGTCGATGTCACTGCAGTCTTTAGGATGTATTTTTCGGAATTGTTACAGTCTTTTTCGGAATTGTTACAAAAGTTCATTTTAACAAGTCAGTTGGAATTTTGCCTGAATCATTTATTTCTTTGAACAAATACGTGTAATGTTTTATTAACTTAGCTTAGCAGCTTATGTTCATTGAAATGGGTACAGTTTACATTATACATACAGACATTTGTATGAACAATTATTATTGGAGAAGCTGAACAATAAAACTAAACATTATGCACTGGCTAGATTAGCTGATATAAACGTGTTTATTTTAGAACTTTTAGAACACTGTCAAAACGGTGTGGAACACTAAGAATGTCTTTTAGATTTCTTTTTAAGTTGTGCTTACTTCTAGAGGAATCGTACTGGCAGCAGTCTTTCATCGCATCTGCGATGAAAAGGAGAGTATTGCAGTAGTGGCATACTGGACGGTTTTTTGATGCCATAAGATATCCATGTGTGCAGCTTATAAAAGAAATATGGACACAGAAATTCCTCCCCAATGATTCAAATATTGGAATACTTTGCACCATACACAAAACAGGAGATATCTTTGAACGCTCTAACCCAGAGGAATTACGCTTCTAAATGCAGCGTATAAAATATTTTCCACAGTACTATGTCACCGTATGGCACCATATGCAGAACGGATAGTAGGAATATACCAGGCTGACTTCAGAGGTGGTAAATCGATAATTCATCAGATTGCAACGCTGAAACAAATTTTGGAAAAACACTGGAATATGGCATTGATACTCATCACATATTTATAGACTACAAAGCAGCCTACGACTCTGTGAATAGAAGAGAAATGTTCAAAGCAATGAAAGAGCTAGGAATACCAAATCAGTTGGTAAATTTAACAAAACTAACTCTTGAAAAAGTTGAATGTAGAGTACGAATTCAGGGGGAACTCTCTGAACCTTTTAAAACAAATAACGGGCCGCGCCAGGGTGATCCTCTCTCCTGTATACTGTTCAATCTGGCTCTGGAAAAAGTAATACGTATGTCACAAATGACAGCCATTGGTTCAATATATAATAAATCAGTACAAATTCTGGACTATGCTGATGGTATCAATATTGTTGGGAGAACGGAAAACGCTGTACGAGAGGCGTATATGGCATTAAAAGAATCGGTTACAAAAATGGGTTTAACAATAAATACCAACAAAACGACATATATGAAAATAAGCACGTAACCACAGATCCTACGCCACTTGTTATAGAAAACGACGTCATCGAAGCAGTGAACGAATTTATATACCTGGGAGCGCTCTTAAACACTGAAAATAATACTACCGCAGAGAATTTGCACGGCCAACAGATATTATTTTGGGCTCAATCTCCTCCTCAAATCCACAATTATATCGAGAAATACAAAAATAAAACTCTACAAAACAATAATATGCCCAGTCCTAACATATGGTTCAGACACCTGGACTCTAATAAAAAATAATGAAAATATGTTAGGATGTTTTGAAAGAAAAGTACTATGGCGAATCTATGGAGCAGTGAATGACAATGGAGTGTGGACAAAACGACACAACTTCGAACTTTATAGAATATACCAGGACCTGATATCGTAAAACATATTAAGATATGAAGTCTGAGGTGGATAGGGCATGTAATGCGGATGGAACAAAATGACCCGGCTAGAAAAACGCTCCTTGATAGACCCATTGGTCAGAGAAGAAGAGGAAGACCCAGATCAAGGTTCCTTGATAATATCGATGAAGACATGAGAAATATGGGAATACGTGCTTGGCGGAGAAAGGCGATGGATAGAGACGACTGGAGAGAAATTATTGAGGAGGCTAGGACCCACGCAGGGTTGTAAATCCAGAATGATGATGATGAGATATCCACGTGTGAGACGTGTAAGCCCTATTCGTAGTCGGCGAATAACTGATGTTTCTTTCCTTTTAATAGATGACATAATTGGACCGAGATAGATTGGGTTGAACTTCATGCAGCTTAGTTTTTGTTTTATTCCACAGGTCTGCCCATGAACTGAGGATTTTTTGTTTAATCAATCTCGTAGATCCGTGTGAGTTTGGACCTCTTTGAAGGCTGACTCAGAAGAACATCCTGCTTTAGACGCCTGGTCTGCTTTTTCATTTCCCAATATACCAACATGGGATGGAATCCAGATCATTGTAACTGTTATGTTAGTAGAATATAGTTGGTTACAGATGTTATGTATTTCTTGGACTAGTGGATTTTTGGAGATGCATCTTATGAATGCATGCATCTTATGAAATCAAACAAGGAAAGAGAATAAGTACAAATAGCGATTGTTTTGCTTTCATTTGAAGTAGGGTGGATTGAAGTCTTTAATGCCTGAAGTATTCCATATAATTCTGCGGTGTAAACACAACAGCTTCTAGGTAGTCGCACAGAGCTTATTGCCGTCGTCATTGTGGATACAATACAGCCACAACAGTCTTTATTCTTGGACTCATTGATGTATAAAATTTCATCAAATTGTGTTGAGTTGAGGATGTTTTGAAAGGATTATCTGAGGATTAAGTTTGTGGTTTCTGTTTTATTGAATCTGCATAAATCGGTATTGAATATTGGAAGATTGTGAATACATGGAGCTGTCTTCTTTTTCTAGTGCTAACTCCGCTAATGAAGGTTGGCTATAACCATTGCAAATTCGTCTTTATCTTTTGCTTTTCTTAAAAGCGTCTGTGTTAAACCCGGTCCAGTCGCGAATATTTTTCAGCCAGGATATTTGTCGTCTACGAGGACCCTTTTCCTTCGATTTTACCCTTTATAATCAGCTGCAATAACTCACACTTCTCATTTCTAAGTATGTGCTCCAAATATGCCGTCTTTCTTCTTTTAATGTTCGTCAAAAGTTATCTCTCTCTTCCGACTATGTGCAACACCGTATCGTTCGTAATATGATCGGTCAATGGTCTTTTCAAAATTCTGGAGCTGTCTTAGGGGTATAAATAGTAGTAGTATTTGAAAGATTAATAGAATCCAATAAAGGAGATGATAATATCTGTGGTAACGTGAGTGCATGATTGGATGCATTTGCTAGGGGAGGCTCTATGCGATTGATTAGATTTATTACCGGGTTACTTGGGCTTGCTGATATTCTTACAAAGTATGAAAGTAGAAGTTGTTGCCTTCTTAGACGGAGTGGTGGCTCAGAAGATTCAACACAAACACTTTCAGTGGGGCATGAGATGTTTAAGATCAAATATTTTAAGAACTTCGGCATGCACATTATGATAATAAGAACTCTTTCGATTCTTCATTGCTTTCAGAGCTTGTTGAACCTCAGACTAAAGAATTTCTGGGCGAGAACCTTCTTCCCAATTGATAGGCATCCAGCTTCTCTTTGGTCTTTAAATAGAAATTGAGTATATACGTTGCATAGCTCTACCGGATGAAATACCAACTTTCCATCAGGTTTCAAGGAAGTTGTACTTGCTTTCTTTGTGATACCAGTAATATCTTTAATCTTTCTATGAAAGTTTACATCCTCATGCAGTGCATGTAGGCTGTTCACTTCTTGACATTTGGAAATTATCCAGCTTTCTTTAGCCTGTTTGCATTTTTTAATAGTTCTGTTTAGTTCCGAATACTTTTGATGTTGTTGTTCTATTTTGGTATATTTCTATCCTCCATAATGCATTTATTTTTCTTGGTTGTTGCTGGTTTTAGAAGGGTATCGGAAGTTGTTTGAATGTTATGTTTTTATGTTGTTCCAAATGTCATCCGGACATTCGAATTGTCGTTGAAGGTTACTTGCACATAGTTCTGCTATTTCTGATTCCATTTTATCTCTCATCGTTGGTTCCCTCAATTTATTAATGTTATATCTCAGCTTCGTTATTGATTTTTCGATAGAGGGTTGTGGTCGAAGTCTATGTCAGCACCTGGATAAGCGGCAAGCCGTTTAATAGTGTTTTGATATATCCGATTGATTAATAGATACTCTTTTTGGTTTCGTACGGTGTTATTACTACCATCTTGGGAGGATCTCTATAGATAGAGATCTAATAGATCTCTTCCTATATATCCGTCGGGGAATAATCCGTAGTTTATAAAATGTAATGACCATTATCTCCTCTCTACAGAATTTAAGTAGTAGTTCCCCGCTTTCGTTTCTAACACCAAGCCAAAAACACCGGCTATATCATCAACTTTGCCTCGTGGCATAGAGGTAGAAGAGGCATGCAGAATTCGACAGAAAACTAATTGAGCTATCGGAGACAGTAACAGCTAGCAATGGTCTCCAAAATAACAAACAAGGAAGTTGTTCAAGGACTTCAAAAAAAAAACGTAAAAGAGTTGGATCAGATGATATCTCTGGAGAAGTGTGGACAGCTTTAGAAGATACGGGAACAAGATTTGTTTAATAGAATTATGGAAGTGGGACAAATGACAGAAAAATGGAGAGCAGTATATTAATACCTGTTTACGAAAACAAAGGAGATAGATCTATAACAATGCACAAACTAAATGGCGATAAAACGACTTAGTCATACCATAAAAATATGAGAGAGAGTAATTGATAGGCGGATACGTGAAGAAACGAAAATATCCGAAAATCAGTTTGGATTTATGCAACGCAGATCAACAAGGCAGCTAATGGAAACGTACAGGAGTAAAGAAATAAATGCTCATACGGTATTCATTGACCTTGAGCAAGTATACGATAGGGTTCCCTCGAGAGGCTCTCTTAACCAGTTCCCAGTGAGTGAAGATTGTGAGGTATATGTATGAGGGAGTAACAACTAGTGTTCGGACCGGTGTGGGAGAGACTGAGAAATTTCATGTGGAAGTAAGGTTGCATAGGCTCGGTGCCTAGTCCTTATTTATTCTCATTATTGTTAGATCAGATAACATTGAAACTAAAGGGTAACATTCCCTGGTGGTTATTATATGCTGATAATGTGGTGTAGTAGTAGGAAATACTGAAAAAGATTTAGTACAAAATCTGCAATAGTGGAGACAATCTCTTTAATTGATTTGATTGTTCGATCTCACTCTCTAGCGCATTCAAACTCTTCACTCTCCAACGCCCCCTACAAAAGAGACGCTACGATACTAACTTGATGTAAGACAGAAATACAACGAACAACGAAAAGAAGCTAGTGTCGTCACTTGGCTCTACAGACTGCTCAGTCTATGTTAATACGTCTACGTCCATACTTTACATTATGTCTATGGTAAAAACACCACCCTCAGATTTTTTTAGCCATTTACAAGCTGTTTGCCTACAAGATCGAGGGTCTAGCATGTTAATTTTAAAATGACATAACCAATAAAAAATATCTTTGGTTAAACATTTTCCCAGAATCCCAGAATGAATATTTTTAACTAACTAATCCCAAACATTAGTTAGTTAAAAATATTCATTACAACCAATAATTGTGGCTTAACCCCATATAAACATAATATCTAAATTAGACATGCCACAAGAAAGTAGTTTCAAAACCTTTCCAAAAAATACATCAATTAAAAATAAAATTCCACTATAAAAAAAGCTTTGGAACGATGTTAACAGGACAGGTCATCAGAATTTAACAACTACCCTAAAAATTTCTGTGTAAATTATTTTATAGAGATTCATAAATCTTTGAAATGAACTTTACTTTAATGGATAGATACCTCTTTTAGCATATAAAATACATTACTATTTCTAAAAATAAACCAACCTATCACCTAACAAATGTAATGGTTAACGTGAAAACATGTGTGCGATACAAAATATTTAACAACCTACCAACAATGAATTCAATCACGCAAGTATTATATATTATATCTAGATATGTTATTTATATGATAGTTTATTGCATTTTTGTTAACCTATAAAAAATTAGTTGATATTGATTTATACTGAAATATTATTCTGATTCTGATTTATAATGAAAATTATATCTCCATGGAAAATACCGAAAAATATACTTACAATTCTTTAAATCTAATACTGTTAACATAAAACCTTTTCGTTGGCTGCTATTAAGTCAAGGAGAGTGGATTCCTATCTCAAATACCTACAAAATCTGCCTTCCATCTGAATACCTCCACATCCTCAACCGCCTTAAATTTGACTTGCATGGTGACGTGCTAGTTTTGAGTCTATTAAGGGATCTCCATATGGCGTAAGGTAATTGTAATCCGCAACCAGTTCTTCTTTAGGGTCAAGGTCACAAACGGACAAAGTTTCCATTCAAAGCCGAAGGCGAATGCATGAAACTTCTACTAGATGTTGATATTGTTTGATGCTTTGTTTGAGTCTGGGAAGAGCGGGACCAAACTGGAGCTGAGTACTTCGCTGCAGAAAAATAGAAAGCCAGAACTTAGGTTCTTAGCACAGTTGATTGAGCTCTCCAATTTGAGAAGTTCACTTTCGAATTATGTTGTTTCTTGAAGAAATTTTAGCTTTTGTATCTTGGCAGTGCTTTTTAAACGTAAGAGCTCGATTCAGTCTTAGCCCCCAAAATATTTGTTTGTTTGCTGTGATCTAATAGTTCATCTCCCCATGTTGTGTTTAACTTTTTCTTAGCGTACTGGTTGTTTAGGTGATAAACGCAACCGATTTTCTTTTTTATTTCTTCAAAATATTTTCCACGGACCGCCAATGCCATATCATTAACATAGAAAAAGCGTCTTGGGTGGCTCGGTAAGTCGTTTGCAAAAATGTTATAAAGGAGGGGTACCAGTATATTCCCCTGAGGCAGCCATTTTTTTTATTTCTCCAACTACTTCTTAGATCTCAAGACAACGTAAAACCGACTATTTTGAAGAATTCATTTTAACAAGCACATCAATACATCACGTACAATACATCAAGCACACCAATAAAGCACGTCAACGAATGCGACGCCAGTCATTTTATTTCGTTCAAATCTATTGTCGTTATACTGTACAAGGTTTAATATTTGACCAGAGCAAGATTTCCCAGCCCCAAATCCAGCTCGTTCAGGTATCAGTTTTTCATCAATGTTGACAGATATTCGATTATCATTTATTCAAAACCTTTGAAAATATGTGCTACTACTCTGGATATGCGTCAGAGCTTAGATATTTGAATGTTTTTTACGCATGAGAATATCATGAGCGATAGCCAATCAATTGTTTCTTTCCCATTCTTAATCTGTTCCGCATTATGTCATTCTAACCGGCTGCATTACCTAGTTTGAGTAGTTGTTTTGATTAAAATCCACAAGGAGGAAACTGAATTCCTGTTTGTTTTGATTAATTGTTTTCGTAGGTTTTAGACAGTTGTTTTGAGTAGTATGGACCTCTATAACAAGGACCTATACATATGCTTCCTACAATCGATTTTTTGGACTTAATTAGTTATTAACAAATTAAGGTCAAAAAACGGTACATTTTCGCTTTGAAACTCGCGGAAGTGATGTAGGAGGAAGGAGCTAATACAGTTAATAGCTCCTTGACCCTCCAACACTCCCGCGAGTTTTAAAGCCGGTCGACAGTGAGAAACCCTTTTTAAAGCTTTTTGGACGATTCATAATAAAAAAAAAACAATATATTGAAAAATTTTCTGCAAATGATTTTGTAACTTCAGTTTTTTATTCATATAATACCATGCACGATATAAAACCTAGTTTATTTATGATTTTTTATTTCCAAAACGATACTATTTTTAGAAATATTGAATAGAATAAGCAAATATTACTAAAAAAATAAAAAATTTAAAAGAAAATTGTTTAAACAAATTAGATGGTTTATTTAACAATTCATTTATTTAAATACTGCATATTCGTAATGTACGCAAAAAGAAAACGTCGACATCCATAAAAAAGAACCAGAGATACGTTTATAAACAAAAATCGACATATTTTTTTGATATATTTAAAATTGTTTTTCTTCATTTTTTTTAATAATATCGATAGAATAAATCTTCTTCTTTCATAATCTATTATTAGAATTACTGAAACTTCAATATGTTCTGAGTTATATTGTTGCAAAAAAAATTAATTTGGAATAAACAAATAAAATAACTTTTAAACTATTTGACTGATCGCTTTGAAATTTTGACCAAATTTTAAGCACTTTCAAGTCCCAATATTCCGTGTACTATGAAACTTGTAAGATCATTTTGTAACATCAAAAGTTAATAACATTTATACAAAATCGAAATTTCTGACTTATTTTGCAACTTTCTAAGCAACAAATAAGGATAGAAATATTTTAAAAACGCTATATTGAAGGTTTTTATATGACTTATAAGTTTCAAACTCTCAAATTTGTTTCAAATGCTTCACTTTTTGCTGATAGAAGAAAAAAGCCAAAATTTACCTTTTTTGACGCAAATTTGTTAATAACTAATTAAGTCCAAAAAATTTACTGTAGAAAACAGGTTCCTGTTATAGAGATCCATACTACTCAAAATAATTGTTGTTTGCTACAAACAGGGTACTCTTTTGCTTAATTCCCTAAAGTAGAAACCAACTTGAAGTTTCTATGTTTTGCAAATGGACAATTATATGCACAGAAAGAATTAAATTGATTAAACTTTTTTCATACCTAATATTCATGAGTATTTTTAAAGGTAAAAAGTATATTGGCCTAGCTCGCAATAAGAAAAAAAACAATGGTATATAAGATGGAAGGCAACCCTAAATACGTATTTCTGACTATTTATTCATCATCAGTACGCTGTAACCAAGTTAGAATAGGAGAACGTTAACTTGGGAAAAGGATCTCTGCAGGAGCTATGCGACCAATTTGTGGAAAACATTAATAGAAGATCCTGATGGTTTCCAGGGCATTAACTAACAATAACCACGGAGGAACCTACAGCTACCTGAGGAAAGGAATGCCAAACATATAAACCATTTATGGATAGTAAATATTTTTTGCCCTGGAAGGCACAATGATGCTACTGTCTGGCGATTTCCGCCAAACACTACCAGTAATTCAAACATCCACAGCTGCGGATGAAATAAACGCTTGTTTCAAATGTATCAACTTTGTGGCGCTGAATACAGAAACGTGAGCTCTTTCTGCCAAAGAGTTTTCCACGCACTTGGTGGCTATCGGTAATGGCCGTATTCCTATCGAAGAATCGAACGGGTTGATTTTGTATCCGCTGAATGTTATCAATTTCGTCTCAACAACGTTAATAACGTGTGCTCAAACACCATTGCTAATTCAAATATCATAATTGGTTAAGTGAACGAGCAATTTTAAACTTAATAATTGTTGAAAAAATTAAATCGTTGGTCCACTGCATTCCTTCTAATCTATTGAGTCTAACAACCAATCAACTATTCCAGTGAATTTTTAAACTTATTGGATGTGCCTGGTTTATAAACGCACAATTTACAACTAAAGGTTGGCTCGGTCGTTAGACTTAGAAATCTGAACCAACCAAAACTATGTAACGAAATGCATTTGGTGGTGAGAAAACTCATTAAAAATATAATAAACGTCACTCAAAGCAAAATTTAAGGATGAGGAAGTTCTCGTTTCGATAATTTCGATACCAATGAAACTATCGCCTTTGTTCATTCTCGTGCATGTCAAGAAAAATATAGTATGTGACAAGATCCTTTAACGAAGATATTCGACATGAGTATAATCCATTCAGCCAACGGTTGCTATGCTGCCACGTGAATTAGCTTCTTTTTATAACACATGACTTAATTAACAATTTCTTGTCAAAAATGCCGGCCACATGGTTATAATACAGTAACTTTAAATATTTAATAAAGGCCTTGTTTGCCACTTTTCCTCTGGTTGGGAGATGCGTTTGGTTTGCTTTTAAAAATATGTGTATGTCCATGTCAATTTTATTATACACTAAGAGATAGTGTCGACATTAAGGTAAGATTAAAATAACATCTCTAATTATGATATTGTAAAGAATGTTTTTCCATTACAGCAAGTTCTGATGAAGCCCAAAATTATGTGGCGAAAGCTTGACTCTTAATCAAAGACACTCACTTAGAAGCACCCGTTTTTTATTGCTTCCTTAGTTTTGGGTCGTTCCCGGTTATCTTCAACCGTTTGTTGTTTACCAGTAACCCGTTACTGTCTTTGACTTTCTTATATATATATATATATATATATATATATATATATATATATATATATATATATATATATATATATATATACACTTCTCCAAGAAATTAACGCACCACTTCAATAAATCAATTTTATTTGTAAAGAGACAAAGAATAAAAAATAAAACTTCACCAGATTTATTCTACATTTTATTAGTAATTATAACAATTTGTCTAATCATCAGAAAATGCTAAAGTACAAGAGAAAAAAAAAAAATAAAACGGAAAATTTTAAAAAAATAATGATAAGAAAAGTAAACTAAAATATGAAAAAAGTCTTAATAACAAGTGTTTCCACCTCTACTAAGTATAACAGCCTCACATCGTTGGCCCATACTTAAAATTAATTGCCGTATTTCATTTTGGTCTAGTTCTCTCCAAATCTGGATCAACCTCTCTCTCACTTCCTGTAAGTTGTTTGGTTGGATGGGTGTCGCTCTTAATCGCCTACCAAGGATATCCTAGAGATTTTCAATCGGATTTAAATCCGAACTATGTGCTGGCCATTCCACAGTGTTAATTTCTACCTCTTCTAGATAATTTCTGACGATCTGTGCAGCGTGAGGTCTGGCATTATCTTGCATTAGTAAGAAATTTTCACCGATATAAGGAGCGAATGGTACTACATGTTGCTCCAGGATCTCCAATATATACCTTTCAGCTGTAAAAGTTCCATTTTGTATGACCACTAGGTCCGTACGTGCGGTCAAAGAAATACCACCCCACGCCCTAACGGATCCTCCGCCAAAAATGTGCTGTGTGAGAAGTTACATTGAGCATATCGTTCGTTTGGTCGTCGCAACACACGAACACGTATGTCGTTATTATACAAACAAAATCGGGATTCGTCAGTAAATAGCACTCGTTCCCAGTCAGCCTCTAACCAATTAACGTGTTCTCTGGCAAAACGTAGTCTCCCCCTTCGATGCTCTGCAGTTAATAGAGGACCTCGGGCGGCAATCCTAGGTGTTAAGTTCTATTCCCTAAGTCGCTGGCGAACAGTTTCAGTACTAATTTGTATAGCATGCACGTCTCGAAGTTGAATTTGTAGACTTCGATGTGTTACAAAACGTTGTCGAAGAGCAGAAATTCTTAAAAATCGATCTTGAATAGGGGTAGTTACCCGGTTTCGTACTTGCCCTGGTCTGCGAGTATGATCCCCTGTTTCGAGGAATCTTTCTAACACCCGTGAGACGGATGTGTGGGACACATTAAACCGACGACCAATTCTTCGGTAACTCCAACCTTCTTCCGACAGTATCACTGCTTGGGCACATTCATCTCGGGTTAAATTACGTGATTGACGCTCCATAATAAACACAATTAACAATAATCAACAATTAAACAGTAGCCGAATAAAATTCGTGAACACTTGGAAATTAGTATATTTATAGAATAAGTACATTTTTGCTTATTTTTGTTTTGTTGCAAAAAAAACTATAGCGATAAAACACAGTCAATAAATATAGAGTGTACGAATAGCATATACAAGGGGCTTGCAAAATATAACATTACAATGGAAAGTTTTATTAACGCTAATAAAATATTTTAATATTTCAAAGTGGTGCGTTAATTTCTTGTATGAAGTGAGAAGTGAGAAGTTGTTTTTTATCCAAATCTTAAAAGTCCGTTTTTGGTCTTAAAAGTAATGAATTTTCATTCAAAGAATAATCGCTCAAAAGTAATAATTATTCAAATGTAAACATACTATATTGTTTATTAGAAATTAAAATAATTATTTTCATATTCGCATTGCATCATTGTAACGCTTAAAAAAACTTTTAAGACAATAATATATAAGTATCTTGATTTATTATTATTATTAATTAATAATATGATTATTAATTAACCCAAAAATAAACATGTAGCTAGATATACGCTTCACTAAGGTGTACGAGACCTGGATATATTAAACATATTGCGTAAACTATGGAGTTGAAATGTGGATCTTGCGCTGATTACTAAAAATATGAGCATTTCGCAATTTTTAAGAAATTATTTAATGGATTGAGAACGAATAAGAACATAATACTAGGAATAAAAATATATAAGTTTTGCACAACTAATAAATATTAAAAAAATTAATACACAAGTCTTCCGATATAAATATATGAGAGATACGTGGTTTAGAAATATTACAGGGTTGGTTGACATTTACCTACAAACATTCAAAAGAACGACTGACAATATTTTTTATGTAACTACTTGTAATCGCCTATCTTCGTTGAAAGGAATGAAGGGTTTATTAACTTAAGAGCAACCAAAGGATATTAACTATCGCTGTGGAACATAGTGTGTTTTTAATTATTATTTGATCCACGGGGAACATGGATTGAAGACTTCTAGAGCTATATCGTGATAGGTACTAAAGAAAATATCTTGTTAAAGTCTCCAGTCCCAGCATTATGCATTAAACTACACAGAGGCGTGTATGTGTCTGTAGGAAAGGGAACCTTAATGTGAACTCTTCCAAAAAACTCGTTACCTTCACGAATAAGCAAAAAGCTCACTTGATTAGCTAAACTGAAGTTGTTCAGAGATGAACTGGTTAGAACCAATCAACTAGACTCGCCATTCCTAAATATCATAGAGCGCTGAATATTTCTAAAAAATATCATAGGTACACATTTTAAAGTACCTATAGCCCAGTCTGGTTAAAAAAAAAGGTGGAAAAATGTTTCGCAGATATCTGAAGCTTTTAAGACATCGGTGGGGGATACTAGATGATGAATAGATGAAAAGATACTCCTAGTTTTACCTTGCGTTTTTTTTAAGCAATAATTTATGGTCACAATTTGATTTTTTGTCTATAAATTGTTTCCCTTATATTTTAAATAAACAATATTTATGTCATTTTTTTATGTGAAGAATATCTTTATTTTCCCGTTTTTTCAATTAAAATTGATAAATAATTTACGAAGATATTTGCAAAAAAGCAGTTTTTTTGCACTAATTTATAAATTTAATTAATTTTTTTGTTAACAAAATAAAATGTTATTAATACATTTCAACATTGAGGAATTACCGTCCTTTAAATTTGTGCGAAATTTCCCACCGATCGGTCAAATAGTTTAAAAGTTATTTAATTTGTTTATCCCTGAGGCTAATTATTTAAACTATTGAGCTTGCCCTATGCATGGTGCTAGACACATTCAGCAAATTTCATAGGATTCTTTAAGACTTAGACTATCTCAGAAGTTAAATGCATATTGAGTTTTCATCGAAATTATTTACAAAATAGACGTTTGAAAAAGGGCTATGTTTTTTACTTATAAACAATTGTAATAACTTCTATATTTTTCAAGCTACAGACTTGTACGTACAACCATTGGATAGCTGGTAAAAAAGCTCACATTAAAAAATAAAATACCTTCTATGACCAATAGGAACGAAGTTAGTGACTATTTTAAAAAAAATCATATCTCTATTGTTTATAAACATTAAGAAGTAAAATTTGCACAAATTTTGAATGAAAATCTAAACTTTATATTGAAACTTATAGCTATAAAATTTATCTAATTTTTCGAAACGACGGTACTTTCGAAAGATCGACATAGGAAAGTGGAGAGAATATCTGTTTCAGCTCCGTTTTTTTTTCGGCATCAGAACTTCAAATTGCAACACGTAGGAAAAATTTACATTATCTCGGCTTCCTTTGCAGCTGCAAGCCTCTTTTTTTATTCTGGGGTAGCTCGTCGAAATATGAATAACTACATAGTTTTCACTGGCCGGAAAATATGGGAAAACTCGGAAAAATTGAGTCCATTTGAAATTCACCCTAAATACTTACTTTTTTTTAATTTGCTCGAATAGTCTGTCGCAGTATTAATAATGATGACATAATTTTCACCCCCATAAATCTCGGAAAATCCCGGAAAATCAACATATGTTTTTTCATTTTATATCAATGATGTAATAATACTTATATATTTTATAAATTAAATTTCAGGTAATTTTTTACACATTATATTATTATATTCCTTATATTAATTATAATTGTTTGTATTTTTATAATTAACAATATTGATTTTTATTCTATTTTTCTTACAAATATGATATACAATATTAATCTAATCTGCCTTACTGCTTTGATAAAATAAGTCGATTTTTTCATCACTTGCCTTATTAAATTTTGCAATGTTTATTGAACTTTACTTTTTTTATTTTCTTTACATACATTGGTTTAAAAGTTAAAATTTGGTTCATTTATTCGACTTCACTGTCAGGTCTGAACCTTTTTGTTGCAGGTTGTTTGTCTTCACTTATTAAGTCAGTCTTTCCATACATTAACATATTAATGGGCGATCTTAATGCCAAGGTGGGCCAAGGTAAGGTAGGAGAACAAGTAGGAAAATATGGGTTTGGAAACAGAAATGACAGAGGAGATCGATTTATTCAATTTTGCCAAAGTGAAGACTTCGTAATAACAAATACCTTTGTCAAATTACCTCCTCGACGGTTATATACATGGACATCTCCACAACACACCAAAGAAAAAATAGTAAGAAATCAAATACACTACATTATGATAGCAAGGAGGTATCATAATGCTGTTAAATGTACTAAGACGTACACAGGAGCTGATATAGGCTCAGATCATAACCCGGTAGTTACTGTGATAGAGGCGAGACCAAAAAAGATTAGAAGACCACGCAGAAAGGCACTAGATTTAAATAAACTTAGAAACAAAAATATACGACAAGAAACAGGAGAAGAAATAAATAAAAACCTCCGTTCAGTGCAGCAACAAATTAACGATACAGACAACGTTAACCAAAAATTAAAGTACATAAATACAGCTATACAAACAGCAGGAAAGAAACATCTTACAAAAACAACAACAAAGAATAAGGGGTGGATGACACAAGATATACTAGACTTGATGGAACAAAGAAGAAAGATGAAGAATTACCCAGACAAATACAAAGAAATAAATAAACACATAAAAAAGAGAATAAAAGAAGCCAAAGAGGAGTGGATTAAAGAACAATGTGAAGAAATGGAAACCTATGAGAAAAAGTACGATGCGTTCAATATGCACAAAAAAGTAAAAGAGATAACAGGAAGCATAAAGAAATGCCAAATAGGTAAACTTAAAGACAAAGATGGAAATCTTATTGTAGATCTAGAGAATAAAATAAAAAGATGGACAGAATACCTGAATGAATTATTTGAAGACGATAGAAACAACTCAGATAATCAATGCAACTGGGCCAGACATATTGAAAGAAGAAGTAGAATACGCAATAAGAAACGCTAAAAATGGAAAAGCAAATGGACCTGATGAAATTCCTACAGAACTGTTTAAGCTTTTGAATGATAAATCCGTAATCATAATATTAAATTTTGCAGCGAGGAGCTAAAACAGTTTCCCCTCCACTTTCCTATGTCGATCTTTCGAAAGTAACTTCGTTTCGAAAGGTTTTAAGTTTCGAAAAATTGGATTTAATTTTATAGCTATAAAATTCAATATAAAGTTTAGATTTTCATTCAAAATTTGTGCAAATTTTACTTCTTAATGTTTTTAAACAATGGAGATATAATTAACAAAAAAATTGTCGCTAACTTCGTTCCTATTGTTCATAGAAGGTTTATTTTTTTTGTTATATGTGAGTTTTTTTACCAGCTATTTAATGGTTGTACGTAAAAGTCTCTAGCTTGAAAAATATAGAAGTTATTACAATTGTTTATAAGTAAAAAACATATCCCTTTTTCAAACGTTTATTTTGTAAATAATTTCGATGAAAACTCAATATTCATTTAACTTCTGAGATAGTATAAGTCTTAAAGAATCCTATGAAATTTGTTAAATGTGTCTAGCATCATTCATAGGGCAAGTTCAATGGTTTAAATAATTAGTCTCAGGGATAAACAAATTGAATAACTTTTAAACTATTTGACCGATCGGGGGAAATTTCGCACAAATTTAAAGGACAGTAATTCCTCAATGTTGAAATGTATTAATAACATTTTATTTTGTTAACAAAAAAAATTAATTAAATTTATAAATTAGTGCAAAAAACTGCTTTTTTGCAAATATCTCCGTAAATTATTTATCAATTTTAATTGAAAAAACGGGAAAATAAAGATATTCTTGATATAAAAAAATGGTATAAATATTGTTTATTTAAATTATAAGGGAAAAAACTTATAGATAAAAAATCAAATTCTGACCATAAATTATTGTTTAAAAAAAACGCAAGGTAAAATTAGGAGTATCTTTTTATCTATTCGTCATCTAGTAACCCCCACCTATGTCTTAAAAGCTTCAGATATCTGCGAAACATTTTGCCGTGAAATCGATTATTTTTGTATAACCAGACTGGGCTACTATAAGAAAGTTGTTGGCTTTTATTAAGAGCCCAAAACTTGCTCGGCGCTATGAAATGACACGGTTTCGTACAAAGCCCGCACGAGTAAAGATCAAACATATGTACTACATCGCCTGAACTGAAAAGAAGACTATTTGGTCGTCATCAGTACGGTGCAGTTAAGTTAGAATAGAAGAACATTAACTTAGGATAAGGATCACTACAGAACCATTGCGACCAATTTTGTCGCAAACATTGATAGAAGAAGGAGGAAAGGAATACCGCACGTATAAACCGTTTAAAACAAGTAGTGAAAGGTTAATGCGAGTGAAAAGTAAAAAATGGTAAATATTTTTACTACTAAGCTAAATACTAAACTAAAAAGTATATTGGCATGCAATAAGAAAAACAATGGTATATAAGATGGACGCTATTTCTGACTATTTGGTCGTCATTAGTATGGTGCAGCCAAGTTAGAAAAGAATATTAACTTAGGAAAAGGATCACTACAGGACCAATACGGCCAATTTGTGGTAAAAATTAATAGAAGACCCTGATGGTTTTCAGGGCAACAACTAAAAAGTATATTGACATAGCTCGCAATAAGAAAAAACAATGGCCTATAAGATGGAAAGCTAACGTAAATACGTATTTGTGACTATTTTGTCATGAGTACGATGCAGCCAAATTATAATATTAGAACATTAACTTAAGAAAAAGATCAGTACAGGAGCAATGCGGCCAAAACATTTACATTTATTGTGCAGATATTTCATGGTTCGATTAAGTTCTTCCAATGCGCATTTTTGCGCCATTATGCATTCATTCTGAATGATGATTTTCCTTGGTAACAAAACTTGCTGACCCTTTCTGAGTGTTTTACAATGGTGCATGTCGGTTCTTCAGTAGTTTGAAGATTTAACGGCAATTTCAACGCTGAGTTAGTCGTTCCGCATCCTTTTACCAACGAGGCCGCTATCCTAGAAGAAGCAACTGCTACAGCAATTTCGCATCTGGCACGAACTGTGGCCAAAATCAGTGACATGCCGAATGTCTTCCCAGTTCCACCGGGCGATCGAGCAATTCATAATTTGACGGGGGCATTCCTAATTTCACCAACAAACTTCCGCACATAAAGTAACACATGTTTTCGATTAAAAGCAAAGCCTGGTTATTTATCTCCTCACTCACCTCTATATTGGGATTCCTTGAACTGACACGAAGTCGAGGTAAAACTTCATTTGACATGTCATCCTTGTGTGTGTCCCACAGTTCACGTGGATTCGATGGGAAGAATGCCGAAATAATGATCGTATCTGATTTGAAGTTCCAGAAACACTAGAATCAGCTATTGTCATGTCGCAATCATTCTCGTTTTCAAGCAAATTAAGCTGTTGACATGAAGTACGAAATGGTGGCACTACACCGTTAACAGTTTGAAGTGTTTCAAAAATGATTTCGGCCCACGAACATTTACCAGCCAAAACCGCAAATCGAAGCATTCGTCTTCTCGGATAAAATGTGTAAATGAGATCAAGAGTATCAGTATAACGCACATCCGGGTGATCGAAACCGCTTCGCCTTATTTCTAACGTTGAAGTATATTTAAATAAGATGAGAGAAAGAGAGAATAATGAGAGAAATAAAGTCGTTGACTGTTATCCAGATGCACAGCAAATGTACAACAGTGAGTTGACGTTCATGAATGGGGAATGAGAATATATGCCACATTGCTTCATTGTAGTTTACATTACGACCCACTTGATAGTGCGTGATTTCATCGTTGGTATTGGGATCTTAAACGCCAAAAACCGCCATATCGCTGCCTTTTGTCACATATTTGCCAATGTATTTCATGGACTTCACTGAAATGTATAATTTCACGTTGCAATAAGCCTTGAATGTGTTTTCGACCACAAAATCGTTTCCTTTCTCTTTCGTTGTGATAGTTCTACCGCTATCATCCGGTAATCGACGCCGATACATTGGATAACCATCGTTGCCAGTAATAAAACCTATTATAAGAGAACATTCATTTATCATTAAATTACTTGAGAAAACATTACTTAAAAAAGTTGTAAACAAAAGGTTATACAGAGGAAGACAACATTGTGCTGCAATCTAGTAGCAATTTTTTAAACTTTATTATAGTTATACTCTAAAATAAATAAATGTCTTGTGATAATTAACTATTTTATTTGATTTCAAATATTTATGGGCTTATCATTAAATTATTTAAATTATTATATTTATGGATTAATTAATTATTAAAGTGTTTAAATTTTTACATTATCAATTTTATTTCATAAACAAAAGAAAAATGGATTTTAAATAATTAACTAAGTTCTATTTTTACGTATAAATAACAATAACAATTAGTCATACGCATTTGTTTGATCTTTGTTTTTTTTTTTTTTTTTAATAGTTATTCTGCTATTCCGGGTGCAGACAAGTTCAACAAATCAAAAATCATGAAAATTATTACAGTCATTCTTGGGTTATAAATGTGTGTATACACAACTTTGACATCTTGTTTTAAAGTACGTACTTTTAGATCTGACACTTATTGCATGAAATTTGTGTCAAATATAAATCTTTACTAATGTAATAGTGAAAAAATTTATATCAGTAATATATATATATATATATATATATATATATATATATATATATATATATATATATATATATATATATTAAATATCAGCAACTTGTGTCGACAGATATATAACTATAGATGTAAACATTGGTTAATTCGAACTTGAAACCGTCTGACATTTATTGAAAAAAAATGGATGCTACTCTATTTTAGATACTTGTGTCATGATACACGGAACTTAAATATATAGAAAATTTCAACAGTGAGAAAGAGTTCAGTGCATTATATAAGAAAGTTAACATCAACAGAAAAGAATTCCAGACAACCACAAGTCAATGCGGAAGTCAGAATAGTGACCAATTAACAACAAGGAAAGACGTGTTGAATAGATGGGTGGAATTAATCAGGTACTTAAAAGTGAGGAAAAAGAAGAAAACCTGGAAGACGAAAGGGATGAGGTAAGGGGAACAAACGAGAGGTAAGAAGAACCGCCAACGATTCTTGAAGTTAAAGATGCAGTTAAAAAACTTGCTAGAAACAAATTACCCGGAATAGATAATGTCCCAGCTGATCTATATAAAGAAGGTGGCCACAATTCCATAATAGCACTACAGCAGCTCATAAAAGAAATATGGACACAGAAATCATTCCCCAGTGATTCGCATATTATAATACTTTACACCATACACAAAAAAGGAGATATCTTTGAATTGACTAACCACAGAGGAATTAAGCTTCTAAATGCAGCGTATAAAATATTTTCCACAGTACTATGCCACCGTATGGCACCATATGCAGAAGGAATAGTAGGAAAATACCCGGCTGGTTTCAGAGGTGGTAAATCGACCCTAACCACACACCACAAAACACTACACCTACAATAGACACAACCACTAACACTAATTTAACTCTATTAGATTACCGTTCATACAAGACTTAACACCGAAACTTACACGAATTTTTAAATCAGCTGACGATAACATAAAAATCGCTAATTACACAGTGTTAAACATTAATTCGATATTCACTAAACTAAAAGATAAAACACCTACGGATCAATTATCCAATATAGTCTATCGTATTCCTTACGGAAGTTGTAACAAACAATATATTGGCCAAACCAACAGACACCTAAAAAGTCGTATCACTTCCCACAAAAGTGACAGCAGATTATATCCTGATAGATGTTCCCTTGCAATACACGTACATGATGAACACCATATAATGAACTACAGTGAAACAAAGATTCTTGCAATGGAAAATAATCTCAATAAAAGACTCTTCCTCGAGATGGCATTTATCACTCAAATGGATAATTTAATAAATAAGAAATCAGATGTTGAGCATCTGAGTGATATTTATGTTTATTTATTACACATTGAAAAGCAAACATTATAAATATACTCACATAACTATTAAATAATTAATGCACCAAAAAATGTAATTTCAAAATTTTTCAACTATAACACACCTTTACAGCAAATCTTAATCAAATAAACAACTACTACACCATGGAACTAATTATCTTCTGGCATAAGTCTGTCACCTCGGGGGAACAATTAAGGGTCTAACCACCTTCTGATATACCCGGGTGCTCTGTAGAGGGCTTCGGAGTAAACGTCGAGAGCTCCTCTACTTAAGTCCAGTTTCGGGTTATGGACTTGGAAAATATTTATCTTCGGTGTCTTGCCTTGAAAAAGGCAAGATATTTCTTACATGACAATTTCTTCGTCGAAATAAAAAAACACCAAGTTAAGTTGAAACAATTCTCAGCCACAGAGTATGGAAAATAAATGCAGGAAGCAGAGCCCCGAGAGCAATAAGCTCTCGGAGAGCCCGTGAGGGACTGACCTGGCTGACCTGAAAATCGCCAATATTTATATGCGCTGTTCGAGCGATAAATAGTGATTTTCAGGTCAAGAGCCAATGGGAAAATTCGAGGCGGGGCGATGCGCATCAAAATGCGTACTAGTCCACAGACTATGGCATTCGATGACAAGTCAATCAGTAACATTCGATATTTGGAAATTTTGGTACTTAACCTTAATGACAGTTACCGAACTAAACGTTTTTGTATCTGTTTTGTTTTTAATTTGAATTGTGTTTGTTTCTTATATTTTAATTGTGAACGTAAATTATACAACTAAATCTTATATGTCGAAGATAGCTGCAATCCACATTGTACCCACAAATCATTACTTGATGTTATTAAAATAAATCACACTGCCGTTAACCTCAATCAAGTAAGATATAAACAACAATTATTAAATTGTATTTTACCATGTTTTGAATAATTGCATCTCTCATCTGATGATGCCAATGAAAATTGGCGAAATATAATGAACTGTTGAACAGAAACAGAGTACACTTAGCTTTCAATCAGCTGTATACCCAATTAACCTCAACCCCCCTCTTATATATATATATATATATATATATATATATATATATATATATATATTTATATATATATATATATATATATATATATATATATATTTATAATTCTATTTATACTTGCTGGTGTGTTTAAAATTTAAACAACTCATGTTATACATAAGTCCAGACTGAATGCGAATAAAAAATGAATTATTCACTACGAGATTGTCATAATTTAAATGTAAATGAAAAATAATGGAAATTATTTCATGATGTAATCTTGTATGATAAAATTTATTGGCAGTTGTCATATTTCTAATGCGGATGTTTTACACGTTTTGTTAAGTGCATTGACGAATCAAAGGACTTGGTTTATGACCGGTTGCAACCAATTATAGAAAAATACAAGTTTTGAAAAATTAAACTATTATTTTTATTATGTTGGAAACAAAATTCTTCTAATATCTCGACCAACAATGACATTTTACAACTCGACAACGACACGTTTAACCGTCGGCCGGGTCGGTCCCCTGGGCTAGTGTGCATCGACAATAGCTACTTGATACAGGGTTAAAGATGCAATTGCCACCTGAAATTGTCTCAATCATGTTCAGATTTTTCCTTAAATTTTCAATGTGAAAAAGTTATTCGTTATTCTGAAAAATCAATAGATTAATATTTTTTGTAATAGCTTCTTCATTTTTACTGATCTCCAACTGCCAGTTTTAAGGTGAACACAAAAGTAAAATAAAATCTTAAAATAGAAATATCCGTAAATGTTTTCGTAAAGAAGATTGTTTGACCAGTCTTTAATTTCCATGTCTGCAAATTTAGCATATCCATTTTATAAGGCCGAATTCAGACCAACATTATAATTTATTGCTAATTTATTACGGAAAGAAAAAATGTATTGCTGGAGTACAGGGGCAAACCCGGAAAAACCGAGACATCGGCAAAAAAGCGAACCGCAAGGAATTGATTGCCAATTTATTGCCGAAGTTTTACGTCAAAAAACAGCTATATCTCGGCAATGAATAAGGCTACAGTGCCCCTTTTGGCGGCATATTTTATTGATAATTAATTGCTACTGATTGGTACATTAACCAATCCCCAAAACTACCCCATCATCCCCTAGAGAAAAATCAAGATGTCGGCCAAAAACGTTTAAACCAAAAAAGTGAACCGCTAGGATTTAATTGCTAATTTATTATATATACCATAAAATTAGCATAATTATTGTTTCTCGGAAACGGTTGCTGCAATAAATCGTTTTTTTGGCGTATAATTTCGGCAATAAATTAGCAATCAATTTCTTGCCGTTCGCTTTTTATTTATCTCTTGTTTTGCAGGTGTATGTTTTAAGCAGGAGATGATTGGATAGTTCTTGGGGATTAGTTAGTATACCAATTAACAGCAATTAATTAGCGATAAAATATACCGCCAAGATGGGCTTTGTAGCCTTTTTCATTGTCGAGAGATGGCTATGGCTGTGCTAGCTTTACCGTAAAGTCAGCATAATCATTGTTTCTCGGAAACAGTTGCAGCAATATATTGTTTCTTAGTGTAGAACTTCGGCAATAAATTAGCAATCAATTCTTTGCAGTTCAATTTTTGGCTGATATCTCGATTTTTCCGGGGGTGTGTTTTGAGCTAGGGGATGATGGGTTAGCTTTTCGGGATTGGTTGATATACCAATCAACAGCAATTAATTAGTACTAAAATATGCCGTCAAGATGGGCCTTGTACCACTTTTATTTGTCGAGATATAGCTATGGCTATGCTAGCGTTACCGTAAAGTTAGCATACCCACTGTTTCTCGGAAACGGCTTCAGCAATATTTTTTTCTTTCTGTAATAAATTAGCAATAAATTATAGTGTTAATCTGAAATCAGCCTTATAAAATGGATATGCTAACTTTACAGACATTTAATTTCCGTATAATTTGACTAATCTTAAAGTATTTAAGTAAAGTATGTATATCCTAAAATGTTCACCAAATATACCAAATATTGGAAGGTCAATCAACGGTTTTAGACTTATTGGAAACCAGTTACAGTCGGATCGCCTCGTGGGCTAATCCTCATGCTTTTACGCTACCGAGATTTCAAAACAGTTGGAACTGGAAGCGCAATCGGTTTCAGGCCGTAGTTTTAAAACAGTTGCGCCGTGGGCGCTGGACCTCTACTCCGTTTAAAAAAAAAATAAATATTCGTTCTTTGTCGTTGCAACAAAATAAATTTTTTTCTATTATTAATTAGTTCTATTAGAGTAAATATATTTTGTTTTCTTTTGCTGATCGAACCTATTTTATTAGTAATTAACTAACTATATACTATTACATTAAAAAACATTATTAGAAAAAAATTAACCATCAACTATCTGAATTATGCAAGTTATAATTTATTTATCTTCTTCAACCATACATTTTTTTCGATGGTTCATTTAGAATGTGTCAATTTTTTTTAGATCATATTAGTATTTAGTTGTCGTTTCAACAGTCCGCACCTTTATGAAAACTGCAATGATCTTTTGACAAATTTCTTTCTTTAAACTCTTAACTAATTAATAATAAGTTATTTAAAACATAAATTTGTGCTTTGATTTATATACGGTAAACTATATTGGTAATTGTTTTTTATTATGTTGTGAAATACATGATTTCTTAAGAGTCTTCTTAATTGTGACTGTAACTGTTTTTAAAATTTTTTTACCCAATGGTACCAATCAACTTGTAAACAAACATCAGCTGATCACAACAAAACTCTAATAACCATGTATGCATCGTGATTAACAGATGTTGCTAGTAATAATTACAATAATTAATTCGATTATTTTAATATAATACAAATAAGCTCTGTTAAATTATATCAATAAACTTTTAAATATAATACTTACCATTATTTTAATAGAATATAAATAAACTGGTAACTGATTTTTTTTTAAACCTGGTATACTTGGTTCGCTGGTCCCAGTGCCAACTATCTAGTGAATTTAGTAATTATTTTTTGCTACGTTGGCTAAATTTTGACCAACTGGCAGTGGCTGGATATTACTATGCAACCAAGCATACGTGTCATAGTTTGTCAAAAATATTGACACAGTTTTATTAACAAAATACAACTGAATCAATTAAAGCAAAATTAATGACTTTACACTCCCATTATTCATAATTATTCATCTTTTTTTAATGAAAGTCTGCAGTAGTAAGTTTATTTGGTCTATTATTACTAGGAGGTAGGAGTTTTATGTTATATGTTTCTGACAATGAATCTGTCAAAATATTCCCAAAGCTGAGCGAATGGACTATATTATCCCTGGCGTCATGTATTGGAGAACTAAAAAAATGAATTTTATCGAGCATTCACTTGGCAACTATATCTCTCTCTTCAGTCCTGACACTCCGGAGGGAGTGTAGTGGTCATCGTGATGTCGTATATTGTCCGTCTCCAAAGATCTCTGCCTCTGGTCATTTCTTTTAATTCATGCGTAGGTCTTTTGCATATTCCTGTAATTTTTTCGATCTATCCTGTTGGGGGATCTTCCTCGTGATCTTCGACTTTCTACCTTTCCTTGGATAATAAGTCTTTCCATGTTTTCTTTGTCTGCCATCGTAACACGTCCAAAGTATTTTAATTGTTGGAGATAGACTTTGCTGGAGAGCCGTTTGCTGACCTTTAGCTCATTTAAAATTGAATTATTTGTCCTGTGGTCAGTCTACGGAATTTGTAAAATTCTTTTTCAACATAACATTTCAGTGGCGTCTATCTTTCTCTTTTCCTTTTGTCATAGGGTCCAAGATTCACATCCGTATGTCAGCATTGGGAATATTAAGCAGTTGATCAACCTCATTTTTAGAGTTCGTGAAATTTGAGTCCTTCCCTATTTTGGCCATCTTTCCTATGACGACTTTTGCTAGATCACATCTACGTTTTATTTCTTCCTGTAGCGACCCTGTGTTTATGATCAATGATCCCGGATATAAGTATGAGCTGATAACCTCAAATCGGTCAATCGTGGTTATGTGTGGATGATTGTTATGTAGTCTACCCACTATCATGATCTTTGTCTTTAATATTTGACTTTCGTTTTCACCAATTGTATGAGATCAATGAACTCTTATTGACTATTTGCAAGAAGGGCTGTGTCATCTGCAAAACGTAGATAAATAAACGTTTATTTTTCGGCCATTTCTTGAGATGTTTTTCAAGCGCTCTCCCCATAATAAGCTCTATTAAATAATTGGGAAGACAGTAATGGAGACCGGGGATGGTTGGCACACTTCTTAGATAATTATTATTTTCTTTGGCATTTTTTGCAATCTATTGTTAAGTATTTTATTCAATAATAATTGATATCTCGTCTGTACTTTATGCAAGTTTAAAAGAGAACTCTATAAAAATGTCATCATCATCATTCTGGCTTTACAACCCTGCGTGTGTCCTAGCCTCCTCAAGAATTTCCCTCCAGTCTTCCCTATCCATCGCCTTTCTCCGCCAAGCACGTATTTCCATATTTCACATGTCTTCAAATTGTAAATACGTCTCATTACGTGACCTACACTACCAAGTTTTTGGGGTTAGTTGGCACAGGCGTAGGTGAAGGTTCGCACAGGCTTGGGAAATAAAAAAACTATGTATGTGAAAATAATTTTATTATCCTTCGTTTATACGTTTAACAAAGAAAGAATTATTTCAAATTTATACATTGACTGAAGTCTTTTAGCTTCCCCAGAAAATAAAGGAGGCGGTAAGATTGTTTTAATGTCGTTTAAATTTATAACAGATCTGTCTTTCATAAGAGTAAATTTGAAGCTTCCAACGCATTTTTCACTCTTACACAAAAATAACACCTCGCATTCCTGATCATTGTCTACAGGAGCAACAATTTTTGCAATAATGAAATATTTTCCTTTTTACCGGGTGTAGTCATTGTCCTCCAATTTCACTAACCCAAATTGGTCTTTTCTAGGGTCTCTCTCAAGCTCCTAGGAAATTGTCAGGATTAATTTCTGCCCAGTCTACACCTTCTTCGTCGCTAGTATTAGCACTTTATTTTCTCTCATTTTACGCTTTCTTTTTGCAGCAGCTTTTTTATCTTCCAGAGCGTCTTTGGTCGGTGTATCAGTCAATATAGCTGTTGATCTTCTTTTCCTATTCCTGGATCTCCAGTGGAGACATTAGATATTAGTCAGACTTCACAGTTGGTATTTCAACGGGTTCTTGTTTAATTTCCACCGCATTATTCGGTTCTGGTTCATCAGTTTTTTTCTCCGGAGTATGCTCATTTGGCTCAGAAAGGTCTGTTACAGTGCTAGTTAAAAATTCTGAGTCGTGAAAAGTTAATCTATTGAACGGAAATATTCCTGACACGTTAAACCCATTAATAACATTCATCTGACTAACTGCCAGTGGTGTATTTACGATTCCTGGGATATCGTAAATTGACATTGTAGCGCCCGGATGGTTCCTCATGTGCAGGCGTCACAAGTATTTATATATTTTTTGAGAGGCCCATACACACTTCTATCCAAGGGTTGTACTTTATGACTACAGCGAGAGGGAAATGAGAGAACACACACACCATTATTGTTTAAATAATTCAGTGCCTTTATCGAAAGATGTGAGTCATGGTTGTCTAATAATAAGACTGGATGTTCCTTCGAGCATCTGACATGTCTAACAAAATGTTTAACGAACTCCAAAAATTGTGCTTTTTGCATCCATTCGGAGGGGTTTACTGATCCAGAACTTCCAGCGAATGCACCATTTAAAAAATGGTCCTTAAAATGGACACGAAAAATAGAGGAGTTAAGTACCTATTCCTGAAACAGATACGGCCATGATTACTAAAGTATCTTTCTCAGCCGAAGTGATTTTGCCAATATGTTTAAAACCTTTTCGTGCTACAACGCGATCAGGCTTTTGAACGGTGGTGATCCCCGTTTCATCCATATTCTATATATCACCTGCTTCAAAGTGGTAACGGTCCATAACTGTTTGTAAGGTTTTAAAAAAAGCATTAACGTTATGGACATTAAATGCTGAAGCTCGAGCTAGACTGGTAGCTTCAGGAGTTCTAATCGACAAACTAGAATTTCTCCTTAAAAAAGCGCTAAACCAATCAGGGCTGCCCACTTTAAGTACTATCCAAGAATTGGGTATTTATTTTTTTAAATGCACAGCATATTGGTACGCAAACTTTCATTCACCTCCTTTGGAGAGATCCCAAAATACATATCCGCAGCCTTTTTTAAGTATTCACACTGTTCCTCCTCTTCGGATATTTAAAATATCTGAAAATAAACAAAATTGTAAACCTGCTAAACTTTAAAATAACATTCGCATACCTTTTTATTTGGTTGGTAACCAATAAGATTCTTAAATTCCATTGCATTAAGTTCTACGTTAGAGATCTTTGCGCAATATCTTACAAGAGAACGACATCAAATATCATATTTCACAGCAGTTGTTCTAGTACTTATTTTCTCTTGTTTCCTTAATTGTCCGTACCACATCATGAGGTTGACTCACCCTTGTACTCTTTAATTTCGGATTTCGAACCATTTTTTTTTTAATGGAAGTTGGAAATTCACAGGAAGTGAATTATGTAAGGTTGTGACAAAAATATTTAGTGACTATCTCTAAAATTGTACCAGTCACGACAAATAGCGCTCAAAATATGGTTGGAAAAAATGTGGGGTTTGTAAAATTCGACATCCAGTTGTTCCTTCCTTTTTATTAGTTTTAACAAAAATAGTGAATTTTATAGCTGCCCGGCCACTTTACAAACGGGAATATTCTGCGCTTCTACTGGAAATTGAATCATCCGACAATACACTATTAGTTTTCAGTAATAGGCTATTGATTATGTACTTTAGAAAGGAACTACAACCTTAAAGGGGTTTTGTAGTTTCATATTGCCAATGGACCCCCAAAGATGAAAATACCGCGGAGTGCTACCACGTGCGCAAAGGGGTGCGTTTTTGGGAAAGGAGTGAATTAGTCCATATGCAGTCCAAAGTGCATTTGGGTGAATTCTATGCACTTTTCGTACATATACATCTACAGAAAAATTGTTCAAAATTAAATTTCCTATCGAAATGTCATCTTTTAAAGTCAAAATAATTTTTTTATAAAAATTGTATATTCAAAAAACGAAGCAAACAAAAGCAAGAAATAACACGAGTTTCTCTTTGCCCCATAACTTTTTTCCATGGTGGTATAGGTATCGGCATTACTTCACAGAAAAAAACCTCTACGCTTCCTCTTCAAAGTGACGTTTGGGAAAGGTCTTTGGGATTCCTATACATTTTCCTATATTATAGTATCCAAGATACGATTTTTCAAAGTTCGCTGCTCGTACCATTTTTGAGCTATTTTTTTTGCAAATATTATTCTATAAAGGTTGAATGCTCGAATAAATGAATTTTAATCAAATAAAAGGCAGATATCGAGCACAGTTTATTTATTAAATCTTGCCCAAGTACTTTCGCTCCTAGAGCATCTTCAGGGGCATTTCGTCAAATTTGGACTATACAACAATATATATGGAGAATGTCATAAACATTAAAAATGATACATTGACACAACACGACACAAGCTCAAACAGTTTAAAAATTAAAAAAAAACGACGAAGCTACATATTGGTTGGCATCAGCCTGATGCCAACAGGAAAAAAGACAAACCGCTTGGGACAAAAAAGAAAAACCGCTTTTTTTGTGTTTTTTTTGCTTTTTTTTGAATATATTTTTGTCTTTACTTTAAAAGATGACATTTCAATAGGAAATTTAATTTTGAACAACTTTTTTTTGAGATTCACCCTCTGGTGCTTGAAGTAAAAGCAAAAAGCGTTATTATAGTTCGTCCCAACCCCTTCTTTCAGTGCGTCATAGTTGATCGAATTCTCTCTAACACATTACGCTAGAAGTGACAGAAAAAAACGTGAGTCTGTGATTATTATACATAGAACTTAGAAAATTATTTATCGTAAGCTAATTCTACTGACGGATGTATAATTGGTTGGAGTTTAGAATACGCTAAATAGATATCCAATCAATGATGGGCATAAATATAATTTGATGCAGATTGTCTCGATCGTGACAGTACTTTCACAATTTCAACTGATAAAATGATAATTGTCATTCCAGGTTAGTATTTTCAGACATTTTACAGTGAAAATTTAATTTTGTATTTATTTATTGTATAATAAAAATATTTTAAATATCCCGAGATATATCGAGAAAGAACAAAGACTAATATTAAAATCATTAAATTATTTTCAATTAGAAAAAGACAGATTACGATCCTGCAACTGTCAAATTTAACTAAAATGTCATGCAATAATTCTCGACATTCTTAAAATCCTATATGACGTCAAAATTAGTGACGCACTGAAAAAAGGGTTTGGGACAGACTGTACCTGACTTGACAATACCAAGTGCGACCTTGCCGAAACGTTGTTAAAACAATGGTTTTTGTCAAAAACCAAAAACGAGTTTTTTCTCTCATTTATAGATCTCCGGCTTTTCTCTTGTCTTACAGATGTGTAGTAGCAGAAAAATATATTATAGTGCTGGAAAACACGTAATAAATAAAATTGTTTAAAAAAATTTAAGGATTTTTAAACTGTATTTTTTCTACAATCTTACTCCAATACTGTAAATACAGTCTGTTATAAAAATTAACGCTTATAAATCATGAATGTGATATAACAGATGTAGTAACTTTAAATTAAATCATTTAGTACAACCATAAAGTCAGAGATTATACATAGAAAATTTCTTCTTATAATCTAATCTATATATATTATCTCTTATAGTGCTGCTAACACTGTCTACGAATGATTAGCAATAATATTTCATAGTAGACTACAAATCTGTAAAATAATTAGGCATAGTAATAAATCAATCTCATGAGGTAATTTTACGGCCGTACCAAAATATGTTTTTGGTATATTGTATTATATTAGTAAACATTTGTGATTTAATCCAATATATTATTAGTGTGATTAACGTTCTTATAATTGTATAAATGTTATTCGACCTTTCTTCGATTCTTTTCTACGTTGGAAATAAAATAAATTAATTCTTCTCATAATTGAATCTTGCGTGCCTCACATACTTACAATAATTATATATGGATAATAGTAAAAAAAAAAATAAAGACGACAGTCGATAAAAAAAAAACAAGACAAAACCAATCAGTGTAGGTATAGACTATGAAGATCAGGTAACGACCATATACATATGTACATTAAGGATAATTCTCGAATAGGCAGCAGAACATGGACACAACATACATAACTTTAATAGACTTTTATAAAGCTCAATAAACAGATAAAATGTGTACCATCCTGAGTAGGTAACGTCAAAGTTCAGAGTTTAATTCAGAGAACTAGTTTAATTCAGAGAATTAAACTAGTAGCTTCTTGCCTCCTCTGGAATTTATTACTGGTTGGCAATGATCTCTCATACTAAGAATTGCCGTTCTTATTTCATCTTGATCAATTTGATCCCAATTTTCAACTAATCGCATAAACAGTTGATCTAGTGTGTTTGGTGCGTTAGGTAGTTATCGTATTTGTCTCTCTATGATGTTCCAAACATGTTCTATTGGGTTGAGGTTGGGAATTCTCGCAGGCCAATCCATGGCAGGAATCCAAATCTCCTGACGATATTGCTGCACAATTCTTGCAAAATGGGTGACCTGGCATTATCTTGCATAAGCATGAAATTATCCCCAATAAATGGTGCAAATCGCACGACATGCTCTTCTAAAATGTCTGTAATATACCTCTGTCATTAAGCCGCCCGTAATATATTCTAACTCCGTACAGCCTCCAAATTAATCCCACCCCACACCATTACCGAGCCGTCACCAGACTGTAGAGTGCCTACAGTGTTACACTATGCTTAGTAATACCAGGCCGTCTGTACACTCTGTTCCGCCTCTAATTAGAAAAAAGACAGTACCTGGGTTTTTCGGTGAACAATATTCTTCCCTAATCGTCATTATTATCATATCTTTGGTCAATAATGGACCAGGCAGGGCGAAGGTCGTTTGCGGCGAGTCTTCTCCTTATCGTATTTTGGTTGATTCTAAAGTTATAACGATCCAAAAATTCATTTTGTAGAGAAGTACTGGTAAAAAACCTTTCTCTCAGTGTACGAAGTATCAAAAACCGGTCTTGATTAGAAGCTGTAACCCTTTCCACGGTCTTGACCAGGTCTTCTCGAGTTACTTCCAGTGCTTCCAGTAACAGTAAAACGTGTCAAGACTCTTGAAATGGTTGACTGAGTGACATTAAACTTGTTCAGCGAGTTCAACTTGACGGTATCCTTCTTCTCGAAGAGTAAACTTTCTGACAAATTTCGATTTTCTTGCTGCTGGTGGTTCATTTCAAAGTAAATAACACTTACGGCCGGTTTCACAAAGTAAAGTTACCTTGCGGTTAAGAGGTAACCAGTGGTTACCCTGAAATATAGGTTTCACAATATAAGGTTAACAGCTCGGGTTGTGGTTAACCTAAAAATTTTTTAACCCAAAGTAAAAGCGGTGGTTTAGAGCTTGACCAGGATATCCTAACCCAATTTCGAATTTCGTTTTGTTGAAATTGACAGAGTGTAGACAGACACGTAAATTATTAATTAATTAGATATGGATTTATATGATGTAAATGCTTTTAGCAGCTATGAGGAAGCTGGCAGACCAAGAATCATTAGGCACAGAACAAATCATTTTTAAGAACTAGACCATGAAGATTTTTTCTGTCTGTTTAGATTCTCAAAGAACACAGTTGAAAATATTTTGGAGCAAATTGAAGATACATCTCTGAAGATAGATCTCTTGTACATTTTTGTGGGTTCCATTTTATAATGTTAATTTTAACTTGGAAGAACAAACAACTACTACTTAGAACAATCTACCACACTAGAACAGAACTTGAAAATAAGAATAATATTTGTATATTGTTTTCGATCTAACGTGACAAATGTGTCATAACTCATCTATACTGGTCAATGTCCATAATATTTACTGACAATATTCCATAAAAATCTGATTAATGCCCATAATTTGCTAACAACATAAGAAAAATAAAACGAAACCTAAGGTTAAGTGACCATAACCGAATCTGTGAATGTGAAACGGCATCTGTCAGTTAAACTAGGGATAAAGGTTACTTAACTCCAAGAGTTAACTACTGATTGTGAAACTATCCGTAAATAAACTTGAAAAACGCCTTTGAACATTCAGCGCAATGTATTCCAACCCAACTAAATTCGAATTAAAATGAAGTTCAACTGGCATGTTTTTAATTTGCTTGCAAAACATGATAAAAACATCAGCGTTTTTACCGTTATTCGATACATTTTACAATATACAAGAGGTAACAATAATATATTATTACAAAAATCAAAACATTAAAATTGTTTGATTTACCACGATTTTTAAAATTATGCGTTAATTTTGGCGCTTACTGTAACTATACAAAGTTTATAACAATCAATTTTTTTAAAATATATTTTTAATGATTTTGAGTCAAAAAAGTAATTGTAAAAATAATAAGCATAACCAAATTAACTCGTATAGATTTGATTTTAAAATAAAAACTTTATTTTTTTGAAAAATTTATTTTTAAAGGATATTATTTATAACTATAATACATAAATATTTAAGTTACCTATCTTTTCATAACCTTTTATGTTACTAATAATAAGGAAAAAGTAAAATTTTGCAAAGAGGGTACCTTACATTAAAAAGGTTTCGTTTATTAGAACTAGAGATATTGCAACTTTTATTTTGTATTTATGAATTCAGTTTTTGAAATAGTAGAATCGAGAAATAAAAAAAATACTGCTAACTTGGCTTCTAAGGATCGTAGGACATTTTTGTTTTAAAATTCATGTAAAAATGCCGATATTTTAAATAAAAAAAAAATGAACTTCCTATATGTTGATGGGTCTGAGTTATTTTAAATGTTTATAGGCTTAAAATCACAGTACAGTTTTAAACCTATTTTACAATATTTAACATAAATTATTTATTCATTAAATGATTTAATTTGATAAAATAAGCCTTTCTCTTCAATTCGGTGAATTCAGAATTTAAGTAGGCCTAATAGTTTACGCATAATAACGTTGTAGATAAAAGCTTTCTGGTAAAAACAATTTCAATTTTGTAATAACCGTTAAGTGAAACTTTTTGAAATTTTTATAGCTGAATATATTATGTGATATTGTTCCTATCATCACGCAAAATTAAAGTTTTTTGTGCGTTATATAATATATAATAATAAGTAATATAAATATTACGTATTATTATCACCAAATTTTTCAAAAGTAGTTGTTAGAAACCTGTATCAAAAAGTGTTACGAAAAAGGCTTATTATTTGCTAATTTTTCTGGTCTAAACTTGTCGAATTCAGCCAGCTAACATAAGATGACGAAACAGAAAAGAAAGACGAAACAGAACAGATCGAACTTCGGACAGCTTCAAAAGTTTAAACAAAAACGTGAAGAAAGAAATTAGGAACGATCATAGAAACTATACTAACAATCTAATAAAAAATATAATACAAGATAACTGCAATATGAAAGTACTCAAAGCAAAAAACTCAAACGGCACAAGAAAAATCATAGAAATAAAAAATGAGAAAAACGTCACCGTCCGAGACAGAAAGAAAATAAGCGAGGCCATTGAAAAATTCTACACTAAATTATACTCGGCAAATACACAACCACAACAACGACGTACTGAACGAACAATAATTAACACCGGCTCAGAAGAAATACCGGACGTAAGTAAGCGACTATGAAATAAGAATGGCCCTAAATCAACTAAAAACGAATAAATGTCCGGGAGAGGATAAAATTACAGTCGAAATGTTGAAAATCGGTGGAAGAAAAATAGAACAGGTATTAAATATTTTATTTAATAAAGTAATTGATGAAGGAAAGATTCCTCAAGAATGGTACAACTCTGAAGTCATTTTACTATTCAAGAAAGGAGACAAAGCAAACATCGAGAATTACCGACCAATATCCTTGCTCTCACATCTGTATAAATTACTAACTAAAATCATAACCAACCGCCTAACACATAAGCTCGATTTCTATCAACCTATCGAGCAGGCTGGATTCAGAAAACATTTTAGTACAATAGACCACTTGCACACCGTAAGAACACTGATAGAAAAATGCACCGAGTATAATGTTCCAATTCATATGGCGTTCGTCGATTTCCATAAAGCATTCGATTCCATCGAATTATGGGCAGTGCTTGAATCTCTAGAAAATGCATGTATAGATTCAAGATACACTAACATAATTAAAAACATATATGAAAATGCCACCATGCAGATAAAGCTGGACGAAAGCACAAAAACTAATCCCACAAGACTACAACGGGGAGTAAGACAAGGAGACACCATCTCTGCCAAACTATTTACCCTTGCCCTAGAAGACATTTTTAAGAAACTAGAATGGAACAATAAGGGTATCAACGTCGACAGATCATACTTAAACCACTTGCGATTCGCAGATGACATAGTTTTAATAGCCGATAATATCCAAGAACTAAATGATATGTTACAACAATTAAATGCAGTTTCAGGAGCGGTAGGCTTAATAATGAACTACAGCAATACAAAAATACTGAGCCGAGACCAGACAAATATAACAATACAAAATCATACCATAGAAAGTGTTGAACATTATGTATATCTAGGTCATGTTATCAAACTAGTAAACCAAATCAAGATGCTGAAATTAAAAGAAGAACACAACTGGCATGGGGCGCTTTCGGCAAATTAGCATATATCTTGAAAAACACCTCCATTTCTGTAAACTTAAAGAAAAAGGTGTACATATAACACATGCATACTACCAGTTTGTACTTACGGCTTGGAGACAGTAGCCCTTACCAAAAAATCTGCTAAAAAATTAGAAACAAGGCAAAGAGCAATGGAACGAATCATGCTTGGATTATCACTAAGTGACAAGATTAGAAACACCGAGATAAGACGTAGAACGAAGATTGTGGAAGAAATTGCAAAAATGAAATGGCGCTGGGCAGGTCACGTAGCCCGATATAATGACAACAGGTGGACACGGAGAATTCTAGAATGGAGACCAAGGACGACAACAAGAAGCATGGGAAGACCTCAAAAAAGATGGGTAGATGACATAAGAACAGTGGCAGGCAAACAGTGGATTAGATTGGCGCAAGATAGAGAAAGATGGAAGCAATTGGGAGAGACCTACATTCAGGAGTCGATGGCAAATGGTTGACAAAGAAGAAGAAGAAGAACATAAGATGATATTGAAGATTTGGAAAAGATGTTTCGTGTGAAACTAAAGCAAACAAAGAATGATGTAAACAGAAGATTTGTAGTTACTGAAGTATATATTAACTTTTACCGAATGTACATAACCCTTCATCCAGCACCAGCAAAGGATCGCTGCCTGTTGTGGGTAAAAATCAGTTTTCTAAGATACCTGAAACAGTGGTTAATCATTCATTTCGAAGATGGTCTGCTATATTTTTAGTTGAATCTGGGAGTCACTTAATGACGCTAATATATGCTAAATATTCATAAACATACCCTTCAGCAACCGTTGATGACTTCCAACCTACATGTTTCTTTATATAGGACAGTTTGGAACTAGATCCATTGAAATTGGAATTTATTAATGTCAGTGTTCCGTTTTACGTTATGAATCTTGACAAAGGTAAGGATTTCCTGTCGAAACGTTGATTTCAATGGACAATAAAATCTAGTTCCAAAGTTAATATTACTTATTGAACCTAAACCCAAGAAATACTAATTTTATATTATATATACATATATATATATATATATATATATATATATATATATATATATATATAAATGCATATATATATATATATATATATATATATATATATATATATATATATATATATATATATATATATATATATGCGTTTCAAACGTTAGAATTAGTGTGGTTGTTTAATGTTTTTTAATTATACGTAGAGAATATCAAAATATGTACGGAACTTGTTTGTTGCATTTGTTTTATAATATAATGGAAAAATAGGAACTATTTTCTAAACTATACTAAAAGTATAGGGTATTTTTTAATTATAAATTAAACATAATAACTTTCGTTACTGTTTATCAGCTTCGTCCGTCACTACAAATAAAATCACTGTCACTGTCCGTCCTACCAATGTTTATAGTAATTGGTTGAATATCATCATCCATCATGTTGTCTTGTCTCCACATGTCAAACGTGTAGTTTTTTTATTTTTCTTGGGTAACTTGTGAGTACGCTTCCATCGTACTCTCAAGTACTGTTGACAACTTCCAACAGTTCTGTTTTTAAATAATTGTCTTCAAAAAAAATACCGTGGAACAGTTACGTGCTCCATTACTAAATGTATCCAAATTCATAAAAAATAACACAACCGATACTAAAGAAATATGTAATTGCAATTTTCAAAGTTACTGTGACTAAATATTTTAGCACTAATGAGATCATTATGGGAAACGTTATTAAATATTTTTTCTGCTAGTAATCTAATTATATGATGGAATTCTATTCTTCAAATAAATCTAATTTTGTGACGGACTTGATGATTATCTCTGATTGTATGTTGTTCGTACGGTTGCCGCCGTGAAGAGCGGCAACGTTGTCAAGAAAATTCTCATATATATATATATATATATATATATATGTCTGCATAGACATTCAGAAAATTTTTTCCCGGGGAAAAAAGTAATTTCATAAAGTGATATTTTGTTACCTGTCAACAGAGATAAAATGTCAAACGTTTTCCCCGTCATAGAAAAAACATTTTAAATTTTGTTCTGAAGTACATCTTTTAATACTTGACATCTAACGTTGAAATTGGTGAATAACTTCAAATTTTACACATTTTACACACGTTTCCAATCTAAATATGTCACACTCCATAACTACAACAGTTTTGTTTCTTTGTTTATGTACTTTACCGCTACAACATCCTGCACTAGACAATGATATTGAAATAGTTAATTTTAATCGTTTAAATTATTTTTATTTGCCCATCCAATTTATGTTGTCATGGTTCCGTTGAACTTGAAATTATTACGATTTTTTTTTCTATTATACATTATTTACACTTCCTTTTAGGTCATTCCTCTCTATAAAAAAATGTTGCGGGTTTTGGTATATTTTGACTTTCTCGCTTTATTTTTAATGTATGTTGATACAAAAGCTTAATTAATAACGAGGTATCTTTGAATGGTTAAATAATCTTAAAAAGTATCTATAGAGCGTTCCACGCTCCTCGATCCTTATGGAGAATTCAGTGTTGCCGAAACTCTCAGGCAAGTGTTGCTATTAGTTTGTCCATAATAAAATATGATTCATTCTAATCAGAGCCGTATTCAGCACTGTGTAGTTGTAGTTAATTAATTTCACTAATAAAATGATATATACATATAGTTGAATACAAAATAATGCATTATAAATACTTGTTTCTTTAATTGAAGGATATAGGTATGTAATTATTATAGGACTAATAAAATTAGTTAAATTTTACTATTGTTTAACATTACCTATTTTTTAGATAAGATAAGATTTAAGCTTTAGATAAGATGTAACTAAAAAACACAAGTGCAGCTTTAATTTTATTTTCATGTAAGTACTAACAACAATTACATACATAAAAATTTTTTCTTGTATACAAGGTGAATCACCACTAATGGAACGGAAGATTACAGCGAAGAGTAAAAAAAATTTAAAAATTTTAAATTATTAGTTTGTAAGTTCATAAAAGCTATATTTTAAAATTATTTTGAAATATACATGGTGTCCCAATAAATTTCGGCGTATCAAAGTTATATTTTTTTATCTTCTTATTCTTCTTCCTCTTTATAAGCAATCATGCTTGTTCATTGGCGGATTGATACCTCTATGGAAGGTTGTCACTCCATCTTTTTGCGCGGTTGGCCGATACTTCTTCTACCAATTAATGATTTATCCCTTGCTATTTTGACCACACGTGTCTCCCCTATTCTGCTTATGTGGTTATTTCATTCTTTTTTCTATTTAGTGTCAATTGATTTATATATATATATATACATATATATATATATATATATATATATATATATATATATATATATATATATATATATATATATATATATATATATATAGTCCAAAGTTTGGTCTCCTACTTGCGAGTTCAATGTCAGAGTTATATTATATGAAATTGTTCTCACTATTACCTAATTTTCACGGACTATTATTTACAGACTTTTCGGATTTGGCTTTTTGTGTCCGCCAATTTGCACACTATCACATAATTTACTCACTGCATATTAACATCATTCTCATCTTCTCTATCATCGCTATCACTTTCATTACTGTCACTGACATCCGTCACATTTATTACCACAGGATCAATATCGTCCATCAACCCGTCAATAACCCAAAATTTTTGCTCTTCCTTAATAGAAAGTTTACAATAGTTTGCATTTCTTATTAATTGTTCCATAGCGGCGGTCTTAAACTCTGTGTTGTGTGAGGCAATATGTCTTTTTATGTATTTTTCTTTGTATGTGTTTACAACTTCCATGAGCTCTGATTTTAAATAATCTTCTTCAAAAAAGATATCTTTCTCTAGTAACCATGTCTTAATTTGATCTTTATTGAAGACTTGTGCCGGAATCACTTCTTCTCTCCTCGAATGGTACGAAGCGTTGTCCATCACTACAACAGTTTTCTCTGGAAGATTAGGAAGCAGCTTTTCCTTAAACCATTATTCAAATATAGGACCATCCATCTCATCATGATAGTCCGCTGAGTTTTTTTAGCTAAAAACCAAAAGGCAGCACTTTCTAAAAAGCCCAATTCGCTACCCGCATGCACTATAACAAATCGGGGGCCTCGTTGTGTCGGCTGTTTTAGGCTTGTTGACAACCCCTTAACAAACGCATCCCTGGTTGAAGTCACTGAAAAGTCCTTCCATTCTTTGGAAACACTATGTCCAACATTCACATAAGTTTCGTCCAAATAAACGACGGTGTATCCTTGAGAACGAAATTTTTTTATCTCACACAAATACTATGCCTCCATTTAAGAATATCGGGCCGTTCAATCATGCTTGACTTTACTCCTCATTGCGTGTCATGTTTGCTAAATTTGTCTTTTTTAACCTGCAAAAGCTTTGTTCAATCTCGGCGGTAAATTTTTAAAGAAAAAACTATGCACGATGGCACGTAGCTGCGTACGAACTACTGCATCGTAAGTGAACTTTCTGCTGTTCACTCTACTTTTGGTACGTTTTCTATGGGCCTTAGTCCTCCTTCCGCAGTTTCTATGCGTATTTTAGAAATAGTACTAAAACTTAATCCCGTCATAGCACTTACTTTATCGGTTAAACTTCTAACACTTTCACCACTTCTTAAATTTAGATGATAATTAAGTACATTTAAAACAATTTGTTTTGCACGGATGTCCAAGATATTCCCTTGGCTTAATTTTTGAATTTCCATTTTCAATTAACATTTAACTGTAAAGTCACAATAACTACTAAAGAACCGTAAAGCCTTATCATTATGTAGTCAGAGAACGACATAAAATTGTTGTCATACGCACACCGTATTATTTTAAGTTGCAATTAGTAATTAGATATATGCAAAGCGGTCCGTTTAAATGCTTATGTTTCAATAGCCGGCAAAATGCAAGATTTAGTTAAGAAATATTTTCTACTGATTTCCATGATTAATGGCATATGGTATTCTCACCGAAAAATAAATAAACTGTCGTTACTATAATTAAAATAATATAAAATAAAATTATCTTTTGTAAATACTATTTATTTAATTAAAATCATTTTCCCTACTTTTCATCTCTTTTTTCGAATGGGCATTTTTGGTCAATTACGTTAAAAAACATTAATTTTAATTCATGTCTGTGGAAACGAAAACACAAATAATTAATACAACCCTGAATCGTGCTTGTGTTCATCCTGGCATCGCTGCGCATCTATCGTCCATAAGAAATACATGGTCCTATCTCCGCAATGTTATTTTCTTAACGTAGAACGCTCAATAGGATTGGTGTTACAAACCAGTGAGGAAATAGGTATATATATATGTATATATATATATATATATATATATATATATATATATATATATATATATATATATATATATATATATATGTATGTAGGTATGTAGAGTTAGAGCAGAGCAAAAAATTGATGGAACGAGTAGTCGATAGAACGAAAAATAGTCTAACGAATGTATGTTGTAGAAATAGGAATCCTTAAATGGATAGTGAAATGACAAAAAGAGATAAAATTAACATGAATATAATATAAGGGTAGTTTAGTTGTAGCATTGGGCGATGCAAAACGGGAGAGTATATGCTAAGAGTATATATTTATGTAGAGAGAGTATATATGTATAAGATAGTTAGGGTATTTTCAATAAAAAAATACTAATCGCTCAATAGTAATACACTTTAACACTAATACAGAAACTTAAACAAATATACATGTGGGAATACTACATAAATAATAGTCTCTGAAGTTTTATCTACATATTTTCTTCAATTTATTCTTTTCGTTTTCATCTTACTTTATACTTCACTATTATATTATGTGACGATGTTTTTATGTAGGTATTATCTTTGTATGTAATATTATAAACAGACATATTTAGATAGTCCCTTATATCAGAGTGCAGAATTAAGACTCATTAAAATTTTATTGCTTTTTTACTTAGTCGCAAGTACTTCCCTAATAAATTCAATTAAGCCACATATTTTTTGCTTAATACTTTTATTTTTTATAGGTACCATAAAGCTGGTTGGGAAGAAGTTTTTAAACCAGTAAGCGATACCTGTACGGATCCTACTGGTAAAACAATAGCCAGCTGGCCTGGAAATACGGAAACTCAAGTAATCAATTTACCTATAATTGATTCACTTTCTCCAAGACCTCCATTTTTACCACTTGCCATTCCGGAAGACCTGGCACCAAGGTTAACACGATTACACGGAGACCCCATTGTGTGGTGGGTAGGTCAGATTTTGAAGTATCTTTTAAGGCCTCAAGAAAAAACAAAAAAGATGCTTCAGGACACTATGGCTAAGATGGGTTTCAAGAGACCAATTGTAGGAGTTCATATTCGTCGTACTGACAAGGTAGGTACTGAAGCTGCTTTTCATGGATTGGAGGAATACATGGCTCATGTTGATGAATATTACAATGGGCTAGAGTTAAAGCAAAGAGTAGACAAGAGAAGGATATACCTGGCATCAGACGATCCAAAGGTTTTTAAAGAAGCTCAGAAACTATATCCGAACTATGAAATAATCGGCGATCCTTCCATAGCGAAGACAGCTGCAGTTTCTACCCGATACTCCGACACTTCTCTATTTGGTATAATTAACGACATCAATATGTTATCCATGAGCGACTATCTGGTATGTACCTTTTCTTCTCAAGTTTGTAGGGTTGCTTACGAAATAATGCAAAACTATTATCCAGACGCCACCACCAGGTATCGATCGCTAGACGATATATACTATTATGGCGGCCAAAATGCGCATAATATGATCGCGGTGTTACCCCACGAACCAAAACGAAAAGGTGAGATGTATGTATCTGTGGGGGATGTCATAGGTGTCGCCGGTAATCACTGGAACGGGTTCAGTAAGGGGCGGAATCTCAGAACAAATCAAATCGCATTTTATCCTAGTTTTAAAGTAAAAGATAAAATAGAAACTGCCAAATTTCCTACATATTCCGAGGTACATAAAGCTCAATAATACAAAAATGTAATAAATAGTGATGATTTACCATAGGAGGGTTGTACTACGTGCCATTGAATCCATCCACCAAAAATATATATTTAATTAACAACCTTACTTGTTAATTTAAATATTTTTATTTATTGAAAACCACCTGATATCTATAAAAATTTTATTATTAAGAAATATTATCTATAAGAAAATGCTTATCTCAGTACATACAGTATGATGCAAAATTATGGAATAACTTCATTATTTCAGAAACAGACGACTTTAAAAAAAACTCTTAAAACGCGCCAATTTAAATTTTTAACTGCCCATTAATTGCTATATATGTGTTGGTCATTACGTCATCAGTGTTGGCGTAATGACGTAATCGACGATTTTTTATACAAACCGAGGTCACGAGATACCTCACTTGAATGGTCTCCTAAACGTTTTTGCAACGATGCAATTATTTGAATAGGTATTTATTTCTACAACGTTAACCAAAATTGATGGTTTATTGATGCAATTAACTTATAATAAATTTTTAGTAAAATATACAATAAAATTATAAGAAATAATCAAATCGACGACCTTCAGCAATGATGCAATGAGAAAGACGAGCAGTACATTCTTTACTAACGTAATTTAGTTAGTGAATGAGTATTTATTGTAATTCCATTTTACTTAACTAAGTACATAATTTTGGTTAACTTTGTAGAAATAAATATTCGAATAATACATCGTTGCAAAGGCGATTAGGAGAGCTTTCAATGAGGTATCCCGTGACCTCGGTTTATATTTAAAAAAATTGTCGGTTACATCATTACGCCAACACTGATGACGCAATGTCATCGTCATTGCAGAAGCCAAAAGCACGGGAAATTGTAAACATTTAAAATCAAATGGTACGATATTGATGAAGCAATGGCGGCAAGAGACTTAGAAGAGGCAACTGCATATGACAGAAAAAGATGGAAATTGGGGGCGGAGAAGCGGCGACAGCCGTAATAAATCCGTTATTATATATATATATATATATATATATATATATATATATATATATATATATATATATACATATATACGTTCGTTGCAATCTTCGTATACGCGGGATGAAGACATCCTCTCCTTTGTATTTTTCCTTGATGATCGTTGTCGCAATGACATTATTCATTAGCCTTTTCACAGTCAGTCTCGTTCCATTGCACAGTCGAGGTTCATTAATGTTATGTTGCATAATGACAACTGATCCTACTTTCAATTGTAAATTATACAATTATACATTATACATATAATATATCAAATATACATATAAAATTTCATAAAAATCGGTCAAGCCGTTTCGAAAGAGTGTGGCAACTAACTCTGTTACACGAATAACTCTTTTACACTAATTTCGCTATTAAAAAATAGGTGTTGGTGATAGAAGGGTAAAAACTAAGGGTTTTATGTATTGTTTAATGCCACATCATACAAAACAAAAATAAAAAAAAAATCGTACAAAAAATAAAAAAAATGTTTGGGATGAACCACAGGGGTATGAAAAATAGATCACGATCGATTCTCATAAGTAATATAAATATAAAATATCATAAAAATCGGTGAAGCGGTTTGGCAGGAGTATGGCAACTAACTATGTGACACTAATACGGCTATTTAAAAATAGGGGTTACTAACTCTGTGACACTGGGTTAGTAATGGACTGGTGAAAATTAAGGGCTGTATGTATTTTTAATGCCACGTTATAAAAAAATAAAAATAATAAATTATTTTAAACAATGTGAAAAAATGTTTGGAGTGAAACATTCTTACCCCTTATGGTTATGAAAAATAGATTACGACCGATTATCAGACTTACCGAATATACATCGAAAATTTCATAAAAATCGGTCAAGCCGTTTCGAAGAAGTATGGCAACTAACTTTTTGACACTAATATGGCAATTAAAAATAGTAAAAATATAAATCGTTTGTTTAAAAAATAAAAAAAGAGTGAATTATAATTATCACTTAAAGGTATGAAAACTAGATAACAACCTATTTTCACACCTACAGAATACACATGTAAAATTTGATAAAAATCGGTCCAGCCGTTTCGAAGAACAATGGTTTCACATGGCAACAACATGCGGTGTTCTACTAGTACTAACCGCCATCGTCAATACTTGACTTCAGTGATCGAATGAGAACCGGTATATTCAGTGCGGTATGGTTGTCGCGTAATCTATCAATACTGACATATATTTTGTTAATCCTAACTTCCTTTGTTAGTCATAGTATGGCGCCATCTATTAGTTATATTGCGATTTAAAATGAGAGAAAAACTATTTTTGATGTCTTTCCGTACAATCTTTTGAAAATTGTCTTTTACACAAACCTTCTGCTGATAATATACACAACAAAAAAATAATTATCTAAGTTGGTGCAGTCTTTCTGAAGTGATGCCCTTACAAACATTTCGGCGATTCATTTTTATTAATATAGATATAACATCACTATTTATACAAGATTGTGACTTTTGGGTTTGGTTTTTCCCAATATTCTGTTAAGATGAACTCACACCGGCAACCTTCCTTTTACATATATAGCAATTATTGCCAGTCAAAAATTAAAATTGACGTGTTTGAATATATTTTTTTAAAAAGTCGCCCGTTTCTGAAATAATTAATTTATTCCCTACTTTAGCATGATACTATATAATTAGTTTTGAAAACGACTGATATGTTTTTCTAAATACTTATGACAAATGAATGAATGGAAAAGAAAATAATTTTGAAGTAAAATATTTAATTCCTAGCTGAGCGCGTTCGGCTTACAAAGCCACCCTCAGAAAATTCGTATTCCAAAATTTCTAACTCTCCGATAATAGTGGGGAAGTGCTTCATCTTGTTGAAACCAAAAATTTTATGGTAACTGGCCACTCTCTTTAAAGTGCAGAATAAATTTGATTATTTAGTAAATCTAAATACTTTTTACCAGTCAAATTTCCGTCTATCTATTCGTCTATAAGCCTATTTTGGACAATTTCTATCTACATATTGAAATTTTTGGAATATTTATTACTAACACAATAACGATAACCGATCATTATTACTATTTCAATACGATCTTTTTCACTTTAATGAACCATTTTTATTCTATAACTTATTACTTTAAATTGGCTTGTCAGCAGTTACCTACTAGCACTAGATAGTACTCGTTTATTTCTTACTACCAGTACTACAATACAAAAAAGATGTTACAGTATTCTATATTTTTAAATTTTAAATAATATTTTTAAAATTAAATAAAGTAATTTTATTATTTATTTTTTTAAACAAATTATATTATATTATAATGATTGAATAAATTACTACTTTGCTCCTAATGCCACCTGTTGACGTATTAACAAAGTATACGCTGTTTACTTCTGACAGATCTGTCAAATTCAAACGAAATATTAAATTATAAATAAATATAATTTGATAATAAATTTAATTACATATTATTTAAACTAAATAATATGTTGTATAATAATATGTAATATTTATATGAAATTATTCTAAAACGAGAAGTGTGTTAAAATTTTAACTGAGTATTCAATATTCAATCGGATGACATTTATGACTTTTAAATTTTGACAATCGTTTGCGAATCGGATCTTTTATTGACAAACATATACTTTTAATTTTTTACTTCTCATTTAATGTCTGTATTTTGTTAGATATTTTTTATGCAATTTTTAATTTAAACCTGCTTAGAATAAATATATGATGAATAGAAACGAATTGATCGAGAGCAATAAATTGATGTGAAGAACCGCTATGATGAACCGCGTGACGAAGCCATCTTGTGGCGCTAGTTCCGTGACGCTTACCTCAGCACTTTACTATAAAGAAACAAGTAATACAACGCCAGTATAGAAACTTTGCTTCAAAAACAGACACGAGTTTACTTTTTACTCTTATTAGGTTAGTAAATAAATTGTTAGTAGGCTTACAAATTGTGAGGATGTGAACTTTGCGAGAATTTTGAACATTTGAACTTATTTGTTTCTCGTTTTAACAGATTTCTTTTACCAAACTTGGTTTATCTGAATTAGGAATAACACGTTTTTTGTATCTGCAAAAATATACAAGGTGTCCCATTTAAACTAAATAAGTTAGGGGTACTAAATAAGTAGAGTCGCAACAAAAAATGTAGCATTAGATGCGTTATGTGCCATATGTAAAATTTCATAAATATTGTTTTTTTCGTTTTAAAGATATTTATTTGGTTTCTTACTTTATCCCAACCCTTTATTTTAATATTTATAAAATACAGAGTGTTCTTTAAAAATATTTAACATATTATTTCTTCTGTTTGATAAATTCGGTCGATATTATCCCTGTTTGATTGTAGATACCACTAACTTAAACATTTCTAGCAGAGAAAGCTTTCTATGAGCTTCCATAACCATATTTTATTTGAAAACGTATGAAAAGAAATTTATATAAAAAAACCAAACACCGTGAAATTGAGGCAATTTTAACTAATTAAAATAACATCCACATTATAATGGGTTAGAGATATTCTATGTGTGCAGATAAAATTGTTGTGATATTAAAATTATGTATGGATTATCTATTCAACATATTATGGTTATTATTCAATGTTTGATACCACAAAATACATTTATCAATATTGTTGAAAAGCATTAAAAATATTTGTAACTGTTATACATTATCAAGTGCTGTTGTTCATCTTCTTCTAACTCCTTGCTTCATTTTCTTAGGTATTTTTGTCTTGTATTTCCATAAACGCCAATATATTATCTGCTTTTTCCATATCATTATTTAGTCGAAGGAAATTATTTGCAAGAGTTTTGCCACTTGCTGTATAGCGACTTGTATTTTGGTTAGTCCTCTAATATATTCGTTACTTTTACGATCTTTAAATTTTATATGCAGCTGTTATCTTTCCATTGATATTTGCCCATTTGGAAGATTATTAGTATTAGTATTAAGTATCAAAAGAAAAAGTACTTATACAGTGGTGTATACAAACTTAAATGTGGCGACTGCTCAAAAACTTACATCGGTCAAACTGGTAGAACTTCTAACAAACGTATAGCAGAATACAAAAGGGCTTTCAATAATAGAAAAACAGATTCTACGTACGTACTTCACCTTCTAGATTATAATCAATATTTTAATGACCAATAAAATAAAGGCATTAAGCTATCTTTAAAAGAATCTATGGAAATTAATAAATTAAAAAATACAGATATAGTATTTTTCATATAAAAATTCGTGCACGTCACAATTTATATAAAGTGACGTCACTTATATTTAAAATTTTCAGAACGTCAACCTTAGAGTTCAAATTTTCCTAACACAGCTAATAATACGAAACCCATACGGAACTGCTCGATCTTTCATAGGCGTGAACAAAGTATAATAATCAGAAAAATGTAATTATCATTATATTGGGAATTTTAGAATTATATTGATTAAATAACCAAAAACATTTGTTATTATTAATAATATAAATTTTATGAAATAACGCTTTAAGTCTAATATTCCCCAAAATAATAATTTTAATTAAATATATTAGACATTTGTACGCAACTGATACGGGAATACTTCAAATTTTGTGACAGTTCAGTGTGTGGCAAAATTGTTTAAAGTGTTGCCGCTTTTTTATAGTAAAAATTTTGTTTGTTTTGATTTCTTACACAATTTGATCATAATATATTATATATTAATAAATTGTATTTATAAATACATATTAAATTTAGATTAATAGCTTTAAAAACTAATTATTGTTGTGTATTATTGTTGTGTATGTGATTGTGCTATGCCAAAACAACTAAATAGTCTGTAGAAAGCTGATAAGCTTTCATATAAGATAGATTATTTTGAACAAGAAATAATGGAGGGACGTTTTGACTATTAATGCTCTAAATAGAGGTAAGTTTAAAATTTAGAATATATAATTTTGTATTAAATTGTTTCCTTATGTATTTTAGTGTGTTGCAGTAGTCTTAAAACTAAGTGTATTTACTGTTATGTAATAGTTTGACAAATAGTTGACATTTTAAAAATTCCTCACTTACTAACTATTCTGATGTTTTGGCAACGCTGTGGGGTTCTGACGTAGTAAATCTTAAATGATGTGCACGCATTTTTATATGAAAAATACTATATAATTATGAATAAAAAACTTGAGAGAACAGCTCTCCTCTCCCCAACTTATTCAGCTAAAGACTATAAAGTGTAGTATAGTAAAAATACATCACGAGAAAGGCACTTTGCCGAAACCGCTAGTGAAAATAAATTATAATAAATCTTCTGAAAGTGTTGAAAACAAAAGTTTTCAGTGTTTTGTTGTTAGATTGTGAGTATCATGTGATTTCCAATGCGTTGTTTAGTTTTCTGAATGTTACCCAATCCAATCTAATTCACTTTGTTATTTATGCTGTAAGTTTGTTTTGGTTAAGCTTTATGCGTTTTCATGAGTATTAGTAATACCAAACGTAAAATACGTGTAATGACGATAAAATAAGTCTGAAATGAAGAATGCAATGGCATACGTCAAACGGATTTTATGGTTAAACTGGTACTTTATCTGGTACGGATATCGGCGTCGCAATGTGTTAAGCATTCTTTAATTAATATACACCAACAATGCGTATGGTAGAAATTATGTTAAGAGGAGACAGACAAGCTAAAAAGCATGCCACTCTTTGATAATACTATCTAAAGGCAGAATTGTCGATATGGTGGGTGACATTCGAGAACAAAATTGAAAAGTTAACGAAGATCCATATTTTGCTATGCAGTTCGACGAATCTACTAAAGTTAGAGCATATTTGAGCGCTTTGAAGCAGGTGGAAACATAATAGAAGACATTTTATTTTGCAAAGTACATTCTGGGGACTATCAGAATGATGTCGCTAGCATTTCACACATGGTTGAGCCTTTGTGGATTTAGTTACCTTGCTGTTTCCAATGTATTTTGTTGAATACTTCCTTCAACTACTCATTGAAACTTTCGTCTTTAACTTTACTTCCTAATTTAATTGATTCCGTTCTTCCGTATAGTTTTATTCAAGTTGAGTCATTTCGCTGTTTTCTTTAAAAAGAAAGTTTCCATAGTCACATTGAGGAAATCTCTGCTTGTTTTACTTACGCAACATGTATGTGCATTTGTTTGCGCTTACAAACATGACTTTCCGTTTTTATTAGCGGTTTTTATTAAGTTTGGGAGATCCCCCAAAAAAATGAAATGAAAAAAGTTTGAATTAATCAACTTAATCAAGAGGTAAAAATCACTTGAAATGACAACTTTAATAACAGACCACGATGCATATAAAAAAAACTGAGCACCTTAACTAAACGTGCAGTCAATGCCTACTAGATATTCTCTGCATTTACTTCTGGCTGTTTTTTCAGGCTTTATTATCTTTTCAGATTTTTGTTGATTCCCAAATATCCCAGTGACATAAATATTTGACTTTATTTCTGTCATACGCTTGTTTGAAAGCATAGATAATTCATATTTAAAGCTTTCCGGTCGTACAACACGTTACGTTACACCAATATTTTCCATCTTGTTGGCTATTTTTTTCACATGTAAATTATATATCAATGAATATTTCCAAAAAAAATACTGTATTACTTTTTGTATGATTTGTTACACCTATCAGTCATACAAACATAAAGCTTTTTGTGGTTAGTTATGATTAAAAATTATATAACAGCGACTTTCAGATAATTTTATTAATAAAAAATACCACATCGTTAAAGGTCACACTCCACAATCAATTTATACAACCAAGAAGAACGATAATAAAATGTAGACTTGACCCTTATTATCTTTTTATATCTATAGTTTCTTTATACAACGGGTGCTAGAAAAATGAACCGTTACTTTTAATATAAAACTCAAATAAGAAAATATAATGCATAAATAATGTACCAGTACGAGTTTGATGATATGTAAATTGCATTTTCAATAAAAACCGGTGTTTTGTTTGGAATAGTAATATAAATAGTTGTTTATTTTGCATAACAATTATTAGGAATTAATTACAAAAAAGTGGTTTGTCTATTTAGTAGAATAGTTAACTCTTAAAGTAAGTTAAAGTGTAAGATCTATTAAGATCATCACCCTTCCCTCATATTGTGCAGATTACCTTTTTCCATAATCTTAGTACATTATGATATTGTATTAGATGCCATCCTATGTTTTCTCTTAGCGTACGGTGTCCTATCGAAAGTTTTCATTCGTTATAGGCCTTTGATACCGCCTTTCTGAAAATTGTTGCTGTGCTGGTTCCATTCCATAGCCGTAAGCTTTTTAGATAAGAAGTTCCGCGACAACCTAGACTCCTCTTACCATTAACATTACTGAATAATAAGCTGAAGCACTTCGTATTTGTGCTACGCAGTATCACAAAATATTCTTCTTCTTATTTTAGGATAATGTCTTGTTTTTTCAAAGTTGTAGGCCAAGTTGGGATTTCGATTTCCAACTTTCATACCAGCGTTTGGGGGTCTTCCGGGTAGTCTGCTGGTATTCGGTTTCTCTTTCTTTACAATGTCTTTACAATTTCTCTACAAGTCTGTTATCACCCATTCTATCAACGTGGTCTCTCTATGCCCTTTTTTGACTCTAGATCATTTTATAACGTCTTGGATGTTACAGTGGTCTGATATCGCTGCTCCTCACTCTAGTAGTGGTGTCGTAATAAGTCTCACACAGGTTTTGTAAATTTGTGTTTTGCTTTCGATGCTCATATTTTTGTTTCTCCAAATTGTTTTGTCAATTTTTAAACAAATTATAAATAGTTATTATTGTGATTTTTTTCTAAAATGCAAATAAACAATTAAAAATGCCGAAAAAAGGACAATTTTAGCGTTTTCGAGACCATTTTTCAATATGTTGGACATCGAATTAAAAAAAAAACATGGAATATGAGATTTAATTTTTTAGGTCATTAGTTTCAAAATACGCAATTCCATTTTGATTTTATATTGCAAAAGCCAGTTTAACCCTGGATTACTCGCATAGCAACTTGTTACGTGAGCGGTCGCGTGGGATACACGTGTGTCCCAGGATAAATCACGTCTAAAATATATATTCAATTTTAATATAACACAAAGCTTGTTTTTATCAAATTTTTAGTAGGCAACCTTATATTTTGTTAAAAGCGAATAAATACATTTCAAAAATTAAAGTTTGATAAAATGGTAACCAGATCATTCATTTTAACCAGACGACCGGTGATTTTTTTTATGTTCTTTACAGATCCAATTATTGCAGAAGGAACAATAGTCTCATGTTCTTTTGTCTCTTTTTCGAGGACATATAGCATCGGCCATTTCCTGTTTTGGCCCTCTTTGGTTGGGATGTAGTTGTTTCCGCAGAAGTCGAAGCTTATTCCAAGTATCCTTCGGTTTCAAGTAAAAATCCGCATTTTTTCCTCAGATGTTTCGAAACATTAGGAGTGCAAAATCTCTTTCTAATCTGCGGCTTCCTCACGTCCAAAGCTAAGCTGCTTAAAAAATCGCGCCGTACAACACTCAGGTTCGAGTTATTCATTTGGAATACTACTAAGGCATTTATTCTTGCTATATTTATAATATCAAAGAAAATAGTTAAGGGCAATTTCCTACTATTTCTGGCGACATTATAAAAACCACACATTTGATCGACAACATCGACCCCGAATTTAGAATGATTGTACTCCACTACCATTATTGTTTTGCCAGTATCCTTGTCTATGCTGTCATCTGTATGGCTTGTGGATAGGACAAGGACATTTTTCTACTTCTTTGGGACAAAAGATACAAGCGTGCAGTCTTTATGAAATGCAAACTGACTACTGAAGTCTGGTCTTTTGGTGGTGTTTATGAATTCTATGGGTATCTCCCGCTTGTTTTTCTTTACTGTTCGGAGCAAAGTTAGCTTTAATTAATTCTTCAGTATTATTGCTCGTGGGAAGCTTGAAAACCGATTGTTATCCATGGTTATATTACGGTATGGTCCTCTTATACAACTTACAAGTCAGTTGACAATATTCGATGGGAAAATTCGCTTGACAATATCCGACTATTCGATAGTCGAAATGTGTCTTTTGGTTAAGTTCCTGCGTATATTTCGAAGTTCACAGTAATCATGTTACTTGAGTCAACTAATGCGAAGATCTTGATGCCGGAGTTTGCAGGCTATAAAGGTATGTACTGCCTAAAAGAGCATCTACCTCTGAAACCTCTGAACAAGTTGTTCGTTAATTGTGAGATCAGGTCCAGGTATTACTGATTTCTGGCAGTTTCCTATAAATATGTTGTTATAAAATAATATATTTACATAAGTTAGTGTAAATTAAGTTCCCCCTTTTGTATAACTTTAACTTAGTTCTTGTTTAGTGTTTTCTTTAATATTATCATTTCAAATCTTGTTCCATTTTTTTATTTTTCTTCTACTTTCGTGAGATTTTTTATATCCATGAATCCAGTCCACTATCAAAGTATTGTTAATATCGGAGTCACATGAAACCTCATTGTGTACTTTAATTTTTTACTTTTAAGTTAATTTATATATGTGGGCCTGCGTAGCGCAAGCGGTAGGATGCTTGCCTCGCATGCGGGTGGTCCGGTATCCTACCGCCGGCAAGAACAGCTAGACATTTTTAAAAATGTCTATAGGCCCCAGGTCGACTCAGCCTGAATAAAATGAGTACCTTGGGTAAAACCAGGGGTAATAATAGGCGGTTGAAGCGTAGCACTGGCCATGTTACCGTCCTTGTATACCGTAGGCCCTAGATATAGCAGACTACCCTGCTATACTCCCAAAGCCGCGAAGCGGTATAAAACGGGAGACTATTATTATTATTAAGTTAATTTATTTTTCCAACAATGTACTTTAATTATGTATATTTTTGTCGATTTCCTTGCTGTGATTGTCATTTTTGTGTATATTTTGGTGCACTCATATTGCAAATATATTCTTTAACAGTTACTATTTCCAAATTTTCACCAAGCTTTCGAATTATATGATGAGTCCATTAGTTGAAATTATAAAAATAAATAATAAAGTGATGAATATTGAATTTGTTAAATAAATATATTCTTGGTGGCATATGGATTCTGCTAACAAATAATATTTTTACGATCGTGTTTTGTCATCTTATGTCATGATGTTATAAAATAATAATTAAAACGTTTATTATTTATGCACAACTGATAATAAAACTTGTAGAAAAATGTCATAAAAACTGCGAAAAACATTAACTTATTATATTTTCTTCTCGTTTATTATTTTTTATATTCACTCCTTGCTTTCCTATTTTGAGAAATAGGTTAGGAAAAATTTAGGTTATAATTTCGTATTAGAGTGAGCGTTAGAAAATCTACAAGCGGATTTTTTCTTTCTGTTAAAGTTTTAAAAGTTAAATGGGTATGCATCATTCAAGTTATATGGGAAAATATTCCGCACTTGAAATCGAAACGTGAAAATAAACTTATTTACAACTAAAATTTGGTTAATTCCAATTAAAGATACTAATAACACAAAAATGCCACAATGAAATAGCTTCAGAACCGTAGCCGTATTTTTGATCACAATTTTGTTCATATTTTTTTTTATATATAATTTCACTCGTTATATCGTTTGCTTTATTGACTTTTTCATGGTTTGACAAACTGATAAACAAGTATCAGATTCGATCATCCTTTAAGTTTACAGTTCAGTTAACTTGTCAGCTGAATTATTAATACAGAAATTTTTGTAATTTGTTTTTAGTCGTGACTATTAGTATATATAACTTCAAATTTTAATCAAAATTAATCAAAATTCGAACTATAAATAGATTGACGTATTCACAAGAGGTCATGAAATGACATAGGTAGCGTCAAGTATGAATACTTTTGCTGATATAAAACTTATAGCATTATCTACATGAGAAATTAAAAAAATAACGTTTGCTTATATGTAATCCTTCAATTGATTTTAACTTCCTAATGACTGCATTCTTACATACATAGTTTAAATATTGATTTTATTGTGTATCTTTGGTATAAAATGGTGTTTTGTGTCGAAAGATTTTTATTAGTCCGTTGTATTTATGGCATTTTTGTTCAATTTTATTAGGTTAATTTATTGAGCATATACTTAATTGACATAATTAACGATCGTGAAAATACATTAGGTTAAGCACGTGGGTTAGTCATGTCACAAATAAAAAATGACATCTCTAACATTTTAGGATTTTATATCATATACAGGGTTACAAATAATATTACATGTATCAAAATGTACAGAAACTAGGAAAATGTAATCGAATATGTTGTTTTTGTTTTTGAAAAGTAAAACAGTAATATACAGTGGTTTTCAAAAATAGATGAATATTTTTAAACAAACATTAGCAGATTCCTTAAAATTTGAAAAACGTGAAAATAATTGATTGAATAATAAAAGAAAATCTAATTTTGCAAATTATTAGATATAGTTGAATCACAATATAACTGCATATGAATATGAATAGTATAGATAACATTTTTGACGTTTAAACTTAGGTTAACCTGTCGTTATATTGAAATCAGAATGCAAGGTAGATAAATCATTTCTTGATTCGATTCATAGAATTGACTCTCTGATCTGAATTGATTTGTTGAATTTATTCGTTTACGTTACCAATTATTCCATTTCAAAACAAAACTGCGAATTCGATAGGTTATAAATAGGATTTGGATAATTATGCATTTAAAATTGGTGAAATATACATGCAGATATGCATTAAAAAGCCTGGAAATATGCATTTAAATTTGCATATATGTACATGGTGTCCCAAATTGGTATGTTTTGCAGGGTATACCGAAAACTAGAGGAGATAGAAAAAAAGTAGTTAAGATGTCATGACTTCTTTTTTTATTAAAGCAATGATTGCCCAATCAAATCATTAATAGCTATACACATTAGCGAGATACAGGGCGATTATTGAAAAATGTCGAAAACGAAAAGGTTAAATGTCTTCTTTATTAAGATCAATTTTAAAAAACTTTATAAAAACTTTTGATAGATATATTATGGAAGAGTTCAGTAGCTTACGAGAAATTTTTTAAGGGTGTCTCACTAAGGAAATATAATATCAACTTGTTTTTTTTTTTATATGGGACACCCTATATATTTTGACATTTTTCGTTTACATTTTTAATTCTCTTTCAGCTGATATCACATATTATATATCTATTTTCAGTCGTTGGAGCTACTCTGCAAATACATTGTTTATTTGACATCACACTATAGACTCTTAGAAACAAAACTCTCAGTAACACATTCTAACATTTTATTATGCGGATAATAATCCTTCACAGTTTTATTTACCAGAAATAAGATCAATCAACTTAAATGGAAATAACAAATTTACCCAGAATACAAACTACTTAACAACCATAATTAATTTTACAAAAATATTAACATTATAATAAACATAAAAACAACAATAATAAACAAAGGAACAAGTAGAATTCATTTTACAAAAATTTTTGCTTATTTTGCTTATTTTTATAAATGCTTGATGAATGCTTTGTAATAATTCTTCCTTAATATTATCAGTAAAGTCAGTTTTATAAATATTGTTTTTGAAAAATCTCCAAATAAAACAATCAGGAGGATTTAGTTCTGGTGAACAAAGACCATCAATTCCAATCCACCGATTATAAAATTCTTCCCTGAAAAATCCCCGAACTAAGTAAGGATTTGAGTCATTCCAGTATAGTTCATTGTGTCGGTTAAATATTCCTGCACTGGATATGCGAGCTTCGTCGCTAAATATTATCTTTACCATTACCTATTACCTTTTAATATACATATAACCTACTCCACAAAATGAACATTTTTACAAGATTTAACAATATGTTATTTTAGATAAAAAAACATAATGCAATTTACGGAAATCAAAACGTCAAAATAAACTAATTTTAAAGTAAAATTGTAGCTTATTCCCAATAAAAAATAGTAAATTGTATTATCACAAAAAATAGCTTCAGAACAATAATAAAAAAAGAAGACGATAATATTATATCGGATAAAAAATTATAACTGGAAACGAAGAAGGTAATAAAATACAGTGAGTTCTATTTCGTAACAATTTTATTTAGAATATGGAATTAATACTTTAAAAATAATAATTCACTTTGAACCAACAATAAGGAGTTTAGTATTTACTTTAAAGTTAGTTAGGTACTGATTTTATTTTTGCTAAATAAAAGTTTCAAGAGATTATTATCCTCATAATGAAATGTTAAAATGTGTTACCATTGATTTTTAAGTGCCTATAACAGGACGTCAACTATAAACATTTTATTTGAATAGTAGTTTCAAAAACTGAAAATATATAGGGTGTCTCATATAAAAAATATAAGTTGCTATTATATTTCCTTAATGAGACCCCCTAAAAAAATTTCTCGTGTGCCACTGAACTCTTCCATAATGTAATCTATCAAAAATGCCAAGATGTTTAACCCTGTCGTTTTCGACATTTTTTAATAATCGCCCTATATCTCGCGAATGTGGTGACCTATTGATGATTTTATTGGGCAATCGTTACTTTAATGAAAAAAGAAGTCATGGCATCTTAACTACCTTTTTTCTATTCTCTCTAATTTTCGGTATACCCTTCAAAACATACCAATTTGGAACACCCTGTACATATAATAGGTCTACTTTATTACTGTTAAAAATACACAAATACACATTGTGTTCTAGAAATATATTAGCAACATAAAAAAAACATATTTTAAAATCAATATAATAAAAATTGTCTCAATCACTAAACTAAAAATAAACTAAAAATCTAAAAAGTGGTTAATATGTTTCGGTTGCATATATTGTATTAATATTGTAATATATTGTTTTTTGTCCACTGTTTCCTGTTTAAAACGAAACTTTCAAAGTTTAGTAACTTAAATTTGTTTAGAACACTTTAATTTTTCTGAAAAAATTTTTTTTGTTGGTGGTTAAAGTCTTTCTTATTTCCTCTATGATTTTAACCGTTTTTATTAAACTTAGCCCTTTTGTTTCAAGTAGTTTAATTGCTTTTGGCAAACAACTTAAAGTATTTTTAATATAAGTTAAATCTTCACCTCAATTATTATAGCAAAATTTGTTTTGGACTTCTTGTATACATTGAGCGTCTTCCTAGCTAAATTAGTTTGGTATGTTTCTTCATAAATCGAAATTTTTGTTACAGTAAGTGGCAGCAATTATTCAAGTACCCCATCTAGTAACAACTGGGGCTGGAGGTAATGGAACCTTTTCTGCTGTTGCCCTAAATGTATCCACATGGGCTGGAGACTTTAAAAATACCTTTTTAATTGATGAAATTAATGCATTCACTTGTGGATATAAAACTCTAACGTTACGCAAGAGGATAGAGACCATGATCCAAACACGTAACATGTATCATTCTGAGATACAGTACCTGTAAACCACTTATTTAAAAACGTAACTGTGTTAAACCAGTTTAGTACAAGCAGTGATCATAAATTATTAAGAGCGAAAATAACCATATCGACCGAAAAAAAATACTCAAAATGATAAATAAGAAACAACCAAAGAAATGGACAAAACCAACTAATATTCAGGAGTTCGAAAAATATATTGATAATTAATTGGCAAATACAACAATAACAGATATCAACATCTTAAACAAACAAATAGTCAAGATTGTCCAACAAACAAAAAGGATGAAAAACTAAGTCAACTTACGAAAACCCTTCTAGACCAAAGTCGACAGATGAAAGGAGGTAAGAGTATAAGCGAAGAAGCGCTAAATAAAATAAATAAGACGATCACAGAGGTTATAAGAAAAGACATAAAACTACAAAGTAAAAAAAACTAAATAAGCAATAGAACAAAGCAAGCACATGAAAGTTTTGAGAAGTAGCGTGTAAAAGGGAAAAATAGAAAATTAACAAACTAAGAAACAGAGCTGGAGAAGAAACTATAAACAGAGATGAAAGAAATATTAACAATAGTCGAAGAGTTCTACACGGGGCTATATAGATCGAGAGAAAAAGATACCAATACGCAACCTCCAAACCCCAGGCGAAGATGGAATAGTGTCAGAAGCATTAAACATTTCAGAAGATCTATTACTTAAAAAGATTATACCACTTTTCAATATCTGACTTCACAACGCCAATATTCCAACAGACTGGAACAACGCTACTATGATTCTAGAAAGAAAATTAGAGACTTATCAACCAAGAAAACACGCACGATTCAGAAAAAGTTACGAAACTAATGACCTTTTACAAAGCATAAAAACCCTAATAGAGAAAGTAGTGGAATACAATCAACCTCTAGTACGATTATTTGGCGATTTTCACAAAGCCTTTGTCACAGTTGAGCTGAGCAAAATACTACAGGCGCTTAAAGAATGCAGGCTAGACTATAGGTATACAAAATTATTATATAATATATACCTACAGGCCACAATTACTGTCAAATTATATACTATAGTAATCGCATAAAAATAGAGCGGGGGTTTAGACAAGGAGACCCAATGTCATCTAAACTTTTTAATACTGTGCTGAAACATGCTTTTAAGAATATGGATTGGCTGACAAAGGGAATAACTAAACAACTTAGGTTTCGGTGATGATATAGTCATAGTAGCTGAACTCGTTGCAGCTACAGAAAATGTAGGTTTAAATGTTAACATCTTTAAAACAAAAATAATGACAAATTTAGTATCCAACCAGAACATCAGTCTTGGTGGACAAGAAGTAAAACTCGTAGATAAATATAAATATCTGGGACATGAAATTATGATTGGCAGCAATAACAGACCCATGAACTGAAGAGAAGAATCGGTCTTGGAGGGCAGCATATGGAAAACTGAGAAACTTTTAAAAGTGAGCTTCCCATATGCCTGAAGGAAAAAGTATTTTATCGATGCGTCCTCCCAGTGTTGACATACGGAGCAGAAACACTTACTTTACAAAAGCCTTGGTTACCAAACTGAGGGTCACACAGAGAAGAATGGAGCTATCCATGTTAGGAATAACACTGCGAGACAAAATAAAAAACGAAAAGGTTAGAAGAACCAGGGTGACTGACGTCATCGAAAGTATAGCCAGACTAAAACGGAGATGGACAGAACACATAGCTAGAATGACGGATGAGCGATGGACAAAGAGGTTATTGGAATGGAGATCAAGGGAAGATAAGAGAAGCGTCACGATGGGTTGACGATTTAAAAAAACAAAATAAAAACAGGGCGCAAACATGAGAGTGGCGCAAGATAGATGGGGTTGGAAACACGAGGAAGAGACCTATGTTCAGCAGTGGACTTATAAGGCTGGATGATGACGAAACCACACATATTTTTATACAAAATGCCATTTGGCCACAAAAGATTAAGACAATCGTTGAAGAATACTGATATAAGTATAAGATATATGACTTTCTTTTTTAGCTTCCATTGCACCGAACACAAAATTAGCAGCATATCTTTGTTTTAAGTCAGTACTTCTGTTTTCTTTTTTTCCCAGTTCGTTTAGTATAGAATCATATAAACCAGATACATAGTTTTTTCTTATTGTTAATTTACTTAATTTTTTCAGCGTAATTTTAGTACCAATAAAAGCTTTATACAAATCTTCATTAAATTTTGGACTCTTTGGTCCTGGTCTTAATGAAAGCGATGTAGTTATTAAAACTTTTTGATTTTGACGAGATTTTTTATCCTTTAAATGTTTATCCTTTGAAGTTGCTAAATGTATCATTTAAAACTTTCTACGGGCACTCACATAATTTCACAATATCTGCTAAATAGTACATTTACATCCTTACTAAAATCTGGAAAAAATTTCACAAATTGAGTTAATACATCACTGATCATTTTTCTTTTAGGTATCTTACGCTAAATCTGACAGCTAAAGATGATTCATTCGCACTTATTTTAGTACCTACTATATTTTAGTTCCTACTGAGGAATTAGGAAATACCCAAAGGCTTTTCAAATTATCTAAAACTTTAATTACATGTTTTGTAATGGTTTTGTTCCCTGTATCATTTCTCAATAAATTTGACGGATATCCACCAGTAGAACAAGCCGGATTTAGAAAAGGGTACAGCACCTGTGACCATCTATATACTTTGAAAATCCTAATAGAAAAGACTAACGAATACAATCTCCCAATATGTCTGGCTTTTATAGATTATGAAAAAGCTTTTGATAGTGTAGAACTGTGGGCAATAGAAGAAGCATTAGTCAACAACCGGATTGACTCCAGACACAGAATAATAATACATAATATTTACGAACAAGCTGAAATGATAGTGACGGTGGGTAATGGAATCGAAACAAGACCAGTAAAAATCAACCGAGGCGTAAGACAAGGAGACACAATATCTCCAAAATTATTTACAGCTAGCCTAGAAGATATCTTTAAGTCAATAGACTGGGAAAATAAGGGAATCCCTATTAACGGAAGATACTTGAACCATCTTAGATACGCAGATGATGTAGTACTAATAGCCGACACGTGGAATGCACTGAATACGATGATTGACGAGCTACACACAGAATCCCTAAAAAAGGACTGAAAAAGAATTTCAGCAAAACTAAACTTCTTCTTCCGGTTCCTTCTCCTATCGGAGGTTGGAGATCATCATCGCTATTTTAATTTTATTGGCCGCGCTTCTGAATAATTCTAATGAGCTGCAACCGAACCACTCTCTCAAATTTCTTAGCCAGGATATTTTGCGTCGTCCTGGGTTTCTCTTCCCTTGTATCTTCCCTTGCATAATTAATCCAAGTAATACGTACTTCTCGCCCCTCATTATATGACCCATATATTGAATCTTTCTAATTTTAACAGTTTTTATGACTTCACATTCTTTCTTCATTCTTTGTAACACCTCTATATTAGTTACTTTTTCAGTCCACGATATTCTGTGGATTCTCCTGTAGCACCACATCTCAAAGGAGTTTAATTTTTTGATTTCGGACTGTTTTATTGTCCACGCTTCCATGCCGTATAGTAAAGTAGAAAAAACGTAACAACGTAGCATTCTTGTGCGGATCTCTAGATTAAGGTTACGGTTGCAAAGTAAGTTCTTCAATTTTATGAACGTGTTTCTTGCCATTTCTATTCTAGATCTGATTTCTTTTGTTTGATCTCCATCTTCGGTTAGCCACGTTCCTAAATATTTATATGTTGTTACTCTTTGTAGATCTCTACTATCTATGTTTTTGCTCTTAAGAATACTTAAAAGCTTTTCATGTTGAACTATGTCAAAAGCTTTTTTTAAATCTATGAAGCAAGCATATATGGCCTGATTCATATCCAGACATCGTTGTGTCAGAATATTGACTCCGAATAATGCTTCTCTAGTTCCTTGACCCTTTCTAAAACCCATAGGAAGGTTTTCAATGTGTGGCTCATTAATGCAATTGTCCGATAGTCATTGCAATCTTTAGCATTTGTGATTTTTGGAATCGTTACAAAAGTTGAGAGAAGCCATTCTTTGGGTAAAACTAAACTAATGTCAAACAAAGATGACAAACCTATGATAAACATCCAAGGGACAGAGATTGAACACGTAGATGAATATATATATATATATATATATATATATATATATATATATATATATATATATATATATATATATATATATATATATATATATATATATATCTGGGTCAAAATGTCAAGGTAAGCAAAGAAAATCAGACTACCGAAATAAGCAGACGTGTAAAAATGAGATGGGTAGCATTCAGAAGACTCTCATATGTACTTAAGATATACCTCAAGACTGCGAACCAAAGTGTTTAATTCCTGTATCCTACCTGTACTTACATATGGAGCTCAAACCTGGATATTCACTAAAATAAACATGGAGAAGATCAGAAAAACTCAGAGAGCTATGGAATGACCGATGTTGGGTATCTCACTCAAAGACCATAAAACTAATGAAGACATTCGTAATAGAACAAAAGTAAAAGATGCTATCGAACAGGTAGCTAAACTAAAATGGAAATGGGCTGGACATAACGAACGTCTTAAGGATGGCCGATGGAATAAAGAAATCGGGAATTGGCGACCATATGAAGCCAAAATAGCACCAGGAAGACCGCAAATGCGCTGGAGTGACGATATTAAAAGAACTGCAAGACCAATGTGGAAACGTCTTACAAACAACAGAGATGAATATATATATATATATTCATCTCTGTTGTCATAACTATATTCGGTAATCCGAATAGAGAAGAGGGCTTAAAAAAAATCGTTTCTCAAAATTCGAGTATTGTAACTTACTAATCTCATTGTATTTTTCTAGAAATTTGAGTGTTCTAAATAATTTAAAATATAGCGCAGTAGGTCGCCAATCTACAGAGGTATGTTAGAATTATAAAGTTATTTAAAATTGGGAAAAAAACAGTGGTCAATGTATAACATAGATAGGTGGTAATGCATAAAGGTGACTAAATTTTCAGATTTCACTTTACTACATTAAATATTGATTTAAAAACCAAAAAATATATTTTATTTTTTTAATTGTTGCCGTGTATGTATTTATCTATAAAAGTTGTGAAAATATACAAATGCTCATACAAAAAAATACTCATTTTTGGTTTTTGCTTGCAATATGGCAGATTTTCATGACAAATTTAGAGCACGTAAAATGTTATTAGGCTCTACTGTTTATTGTTTATCTGTGTAAATTCTTTTGATTAAAAAAAAAAGGTTATTGTAAACCTATATAATATATTTTATATATTCATTTTTAAATGACTCTTTTTCAATAATTGGTCTTAATAAGTATCGCTATTATATATTCCTGAACAAAATTAACACATCAACACCACTATTTATAGCACTTTTACATCATATTAACTGCGGAATATTGTAAATACATTATTTCAACTCAACTCAACTATATAAATTAGAAATACATTTCAGAAAAATGACATGCATTAATAAATAATGAGCCGGGAAAAATCTATAAAGTAAGTCTAAGAAAATCGGAAAAATTTGCTGCATTGAAAATTATATATATATATATATATATATATATATATATATATATATATATATATATATATATATATATATATATATATATATATATATATATATATGTTACGAGCAAAGCCCGAAATTGGACAATCCTAACATTGTACATAAATTATTGTCCACTTCTAGCATTGTACCCCCAAACTGTACAATGTCCGAAATAATCGAAATAATTGTCGACACGTTCATCGGTTCGGATCGATTATTATTGACAAGCGACACACCAAATCAAAAATTGAAAAATCGAATCGAAGAAGAAATTGTTCTACAATAGGGATATTGTTCGTGAAACATTTCAAAGCTTCAAGAGAAAGATACATCACTATAATATAGGGAAGATGTTTGTAAAACATCTTAGATTTTCAAGAGATATATATGATAATTTAAAATAATTTAATTCTACGAATCCAAAAGTCAAAAACGCTGGTTAATTATGGATTTATAACCTCAATTGATGTTTGTCGTTAATAACAAATGGGGAATAATTGTAAAAATCGATATGAATCAATATCTGATATATTATCTTAAACTTTGACGCATGGCTACTTATTGAAATTCGAACATTGTACAGCAATTCTTTTATACAAAGTCCGACGATTATATATATTTCGGAGATTGTACAGTAAAGGGGTGCAATGCTAGAAGTGGGCAAGATTTTCTGTACAATGCTAGGATTGTCCAATTTCGGACATTGCTCGTAACATATATATATATATATATATATATATATATATATATATATATATATATATATATATATATATATATATCGTTATGTTGATAATATGGGTACATGTATTTGTATTAAATTTTGTCAATAAAAGTAAATAAATCAGAATTCATGCAGACTTGCCGATAATAAAAAACACATCAAGGGAAAATTCCCAGTGGTTGACCGGATACCAATTTAAAAAATTAAATTGACAGTATAAAAACTTCTTTTTTGCAATTAGTATATTTAACTGTTAAAATTATACAAAAGGATTAGGATTAGTTGAAATATTAAAACATTTTCTGTCTTATCAGGCCATAGTTAATGAAACTTGTTAATATGTGTAATCGACCACTTACAAATAAGTTTAAAAAAACCTTTGTCTTGCATAGTCATAAATCGTATTCGAAATTAATATTTACCAGCAATAAAATATGTTAAGCCATGTTTTCAATGAACCACCAGTCTCACTTTTATTCACGTACATGAACAATTCTTGCACGAAAATACATATTTATACTCAATGTTGTTTACATGAAGTTTTTCACTGTGTACTAATTATTTTTTGGAATCGTTTTCATTCGTTCTGTAACAGTAGTTAGGATCCGACTTTGGAGTTGAATTGTCAGGAAGAAAAATTTGAACTGGTGGCACAGGAGTCCAATAGAGTTTAAAACACCTAGTAGTAGGAGGTAACCGTAGAACGTCATATCTTTTTTTCTTATTATAGCATACATACTCCTTAACAAAATTTGCCACTTTTAACACGTCAATTAGTTGTTACTATAATGCTTTTTAAAGTATGTTCTCCATTAAAAATTATTGAATTTCCACCATCATGTAAAATGCATATTTGTTTTCCAGTGTTTGACGGAACTTTCACCACATACTTAGAATTTCTCAATTCTCACAAGGTGTGAGTTTTTGGCGTACATAGTGTATGTCTTATGGATACTAGCAAATTATCCAGTTTAGTTCGAGAAGAACCGCTATCTGTTCGTTACTTTTTGCCGTTTGGTCTTTCTTTGCAAATTAAGGCTGCTAAAAATAAAACATTTGTTAAAAACTACCTCTAGCAACATTTTATGACGATATGAGACGTAAAGTATTGTTATGTTAGAGGCCATAATGCCTTGTTCTGAATTTGCTGATCATTACTTTCTAATGAAGGTAGACTGCGTAGATTTTCCCATTTATTAGAATTTGCAATGAATTGTATTGCATCTTATAGATATTTGAGATTAATACTTTGTTTTTATATATTCCATTGATGAGTATTGCTGCAATCACTAGCATTGTACAACTTCGTAGGTCTTTTCAATATTAGTAGTTATTTTATTTCCTTTGTTAGGATTATGCTTAGCTACAAATATTCAGAACCAGTTCTTATGGCTTTCTTCTTAAGAATTCTCCTATAAAACTTCTTAGAAACCTTTCATATGTATACCTTCCCGTGCTTGACCTGAAATTCTACGATAATTTCTAAGTTCAATATAATATTAAACTGTTTGATTAAGTTTAATATTTAAACTCAATAAATTAGTCATAATATCTCTCTCACCTATTCATGAGAGTTTCAACTTGCGTAATATTCTTATACATGAAATAGACAATACATTTTCCCGACTTTTACATGATTTCAATAACATTGAATACACTAAAAATATATAAATGTTTTAATAAATTAATTGCGAAGGGTTATCTAAAACGGATAGTTAATATTATCTAAACATGTAAAGCATAAATAACTTGTTTGATGCTTGGATGTAACCAGGAATATGTTAGTAGTCAATTTGTTTATACTGCATAGTGGCACTTTTAAAATTGCTCACTGTTAATGTTCTCTAATGTGCAATATCTAAAATAAGTAATTATTTGGTTAGGAATTTTTGTATTATGATTTTTGGAAGCTACTGTAGAATTGCTTACTGCTTACTATAGAGTTTTTAGTTAGGGAAAAAATCTCACAGGTAGTTTTTAATATCAGCACAATAAGTTACTATTATGAGTACATAGAACAAAAAATAAAATTATTAATGTAATAGATAATGCAACCAACGTGACTATTAATAATTTTAGTGAATATCTCCGAAGATTTTGTAAGCCAGAATATGCCACATTAGTGATGGCGTCATTTTTTCAGTTTTTTTTTTGCAAAGTTAGCATAGGTCATAGGTCGTGATTCTAGCCATACCTGTTAATTATAAAGATAGCGAATAGCATATTATAACTTCGCTTATTATCCATAGATGGTCAAGAACTAATAATAAGTCTGAAATATTTAAAACAATTATTTTGTGAAGAGCGTAGAAAATTTGTTTGGAATCATGACAAAGAAAACGTTACGTCACACCAATGTAGCTTGCTGTATTAAAGATATTTTAGACCACTTAAATAATGTTTACGGTTTTGCGTTCTTTTTGCCAGAAATAATTAACAGCATTCTTTTACAATGACAATATCAAGATGTTAATTTACAATGACAAAATTTAATCAATCAACGGTTAGTATCTACGTGGCCTACAGTTTCTTTAATAACGCTTTTCTAATGTTATAAGTGAATTTCATAAATATCCGCATTCATTGTTGAATATGTTCTGGTTCTTAGATAGGTATAATATAGGTATGCAAATGTATTATGGGACGTCCTAATATACTAGTTTACAACTACAACTAGATAACATTCAAGAATAATACCGTCCATATTGCTTTTTTTAATCTAACAAAATATCACCGTGATTATATGATTTTTTATAAGCTCTTGGTTTAGCCTTTGCTATAGTTATTTGTTTCCTTTTTGATTGTTATAAAAAAATAATTATCGTGTTCAGATCACTCTTTACATATGTTTTTTTGAACTTTTGGCTACCATCACGTCCAGTTACTACACTTTAAATGTGCGTGAACCATAACATACTCTACACTGATACATATAATTGTCGGCCGGGATTTTGTGTTTATGATTAATTGGTGTAAAAATGATATATATATATATATATATATATATATATATATATATATATATATATGCATGTTTTGTTTTTATTTTTAAGCTGTATATACCTCTCATGCAAAGCATGGTTGTTGTTTTTTTCTAGCTGCAACTGAAGTTCTGAACTTTTTTAGATCTGAATTTTGTTAAGAATATATCGCACCTTTGGAGAAACAAATGCAAGTGAAAGAAGATGCTGTATTTCGTTGTTCCATTCCCACTTTTTACCCTCTCTTCTGGTGCTACAAAGTCAGAATTGTCAGTTGTGCATGATACTGTCATATTAAGAAACAATGACATATTTGCAAAATTCTATTCTTTCAGGCGCTTTTAAAGGGGGATGTCGAGGAAAACCTTGAAAACACCTTTACATATTATAGTATACAATAACTGAAAACATGGCCAATGCGATTATAATTTCCTCTACGATTTGTATTATTTTTGGACAACACTATCGTTTAAACTTGCGCCAATTTTTTTCCAAAGGTGCGATATACCATTTATTTATTTCTTTACATCTTTATTGTAGCGGCTATCATGGAAACATTTTCTATTTGTATAGCAAAAAATTGTTGACAAAATATTATAAAAATAATATATTTTACTATTTTTACTGGGAATAGGCCACAATTTTATTTAACAAATAAGTTTATTTGTTTCTATTTTCACTTCGGAAATCGTTCTCAAATTACAAATTTCGAAGTGGAAATCGAAACGTCAAATAAATTTATTTTAAATTAAAAGTGTGGCTTATTTCCAATAAAACTAGTAAATTGTAATAAGATGCAACAAGAAAATAGCATCGGAAAAGTAATATGTTATATAACTAGAACTTTTTCCTATGCCAAACTTCTCAATGGCTGCCTTTGTTATTTTACATTTTACTTTTTAATTATATATTTAATATTCTAATTTGCAAAAGGGACGTGTATTATAAAAAATCAAATATGCATTCAAAACTTAAGTTGCATTTTTCGATATCGATAATGACACAAGTGGCTAAACGTCACAAAATAATATATTCATATTACTGTAAACATCGCATCTTTTTATCATTTAATAATAAATGTAATTGTTATACTTAAATGAATATAAACATAATATGTAAAATGTAATAGACTATGTAATATGTACGGTTTTATATAATTTTGTAATTTGAAAACGCTATTGCTATCATCCTATTTTCAATAATTCCTTTTTCTAGTCTTTTTTTATATTGGCGTAAAATATAGCGATGTTATATTTTCCGCAAAATTTAACACTTTTTCAATATGCCTTCTGAACCTGCTCCTTTTAACCTTTTTTCTTCTGTCATATCTAAGATATGAAACTAATTTGCCATTTTTCCTTGACATCATTTTTAATATCATACTTGACGCTGACAGGCTTCTTTTTACCAAGGAGTGCAGGTTTTCGCGGTTGGTGTTATGTCAAACTACATTGTTATCGGGGTTTATAGTCCACGTTCCGGAATTTTTTTGTTTGTGACGTTTTGTTTGCAACTAAATTAGACATTATCAAAGACTCTCGTATCGTTCCCCTAATCCACTGATCTCATTCACTCCTGTTCTCATCAGCGATTGACAAATAATTTTGGAAGACCTCTTTTTTACATCTTTAAAGAGAAGAAGGAAAATCTGCATACAGACACCTGTGACTCAGACAGGTAGTGTTGGGTTCCTAATACCCTAACGAAGTTGTGGACGAGATGACCGAGGCGTCATCAGTCCCGTCACCACTCCGAAATGACCGACGTCCAACTAAAAATATGTCCTTTGTCACTCCAGAGATCAGGATGGAAGAGCCGGTTAAGGCAAAACATCTCTCCTAATACTCTGCTATCACCCGATTCCCATTCTTTCTCCCATACATTCATCGGGAAACCACACCCACACAAACCACCAAAGACTTTCAACCCCCTGCCTTAGCGAGGCTGCCTCTCTCGCGTTGTCTCTCTCTCATTCTCTCCTATTTCGGCCTGCGACAGTCCGAACCTCACCGAGGTACTACTCGCTCATTTCAGAATTCTGTTCCCTCTCCTCTCGTTCTTTTGAAGAGACCAGCTCCATGATAAATTTGTGGATCCGTGTCCACCACCACTCATCCCTCAACATTTTCTCCGCTATTTCCCTCACGGAATCAAACATTCTGCAGTTCTGCAGAGGAAGACGGCCTTCTGTAAACCCCGCTAAAAATGTAGGCGTCTTTTTGTTTTTTTTTTTATCTATTTCCGTACTGCCCTTTTCGATCCGTAAAAATTTATTTTCATATTGTTCTGTATTATTAATTTATTTTTTATCTGTTTATTATTTTTAATTAATTTTATTTATATATATATATATATATATATATATATATATATATATATATATATATATAATATAAACCACTTGTGTCGACGATATAATTGTTATGTACGAATTTGTTATTTTTTATCCTACCCTCCTATTGTTGTTTAGTGTTTTTTGATAATACTTTCTCGAATATTGTTTAACAAGAGTGGGGTTGTGATAATAAAAGTTGTTTTTGACATTAAAGGATTTTTCTTATAAAATTTGATAAAAATTATGACCTCACATGTGCTGTGTTAAGAATACGATAAATTGAAGAACAATTTTAACTGATATTCTCACGTATAATTCTGTAGAATCTCAAATTTGCCAAATAAAAATGATCGCCAGGACTCATAGTTAGATTTAAGATCAATAATGATCAATATTTTTTTATATCAATTAAACTAATACTTAGTAGTAAATAAATGCATTGAAATGTAATAATGTAAATTCTTTTTAGTTGCTATTTTCGTTGTCTTGAAGTGAAACTACTTTAACACGTATATTTTACCACAGTATAGTGTCATTTATTACGTCTTTATGAGAGTTGACATTTGTTTTATATTTCAAATTGCTAAAATAAATGATTCAACTAACCAAAATATGTAGGTATTAATGTTTAAAAATGATGTAATTATAATTAAAAACGGGAATATAACAGACTCTTAGAATTTCATCCTATCATTACCAAATATGTGTGAACAAAAATAACTATGAATACTTAATTCAATATGTTTTGCTCCCGTTGACGCTGTAATTTTATTCAGACTAATAAGTATACTTATTGTCTATTAGTTTTCCTCTAATGTAAAAATCCTTTAATGACTGAACTGTACTGTACCTAATGTAGGTTTAGAGATAAATCATATTAACTAATATTGTTTTTAATTATTTAAAATTTTATTTTACCAGACTGTGATAAATGTAAACAGCCACAAATGTTAGCTGATATATATAATCTTATTTTTTAATTGTATATACTTTATGTCATCTTTTCTGTCCTTAGGTACTAATAAAGTATACAAATAGCTGTTATGAATAGCACAATAGTAATATAATTTACATTATATACCGTAGTGTTTCTTTTATTATTTAACTAGTCCCTTGTACGGAACCAAATAGACCAGTGGCGTACCCAGGGGAGGTTTGGGGGTTAAACCCTCCCCCTCCCAGGGCACTATTCCGACACTGTTACTCACACATTTTAAGGATTCAAAATAAAGGAGGTAGCCTAAAAAAATTTCGGTGCCCAACCAAAAAACCCCCCTCGCACAGGATAATTCTAGTTGCGCTACTGAAATAGACTATGTACACATGTACGATGGCCGGTTTGGGATTAAATTCTGACAACATTATTACTAGCGGACCAGGTAAGCGGAGATATCTTTTACTACATTTTTATGTATAACATTTTTCTTCTCTGCTGTGTTACTCAGCACTGCTCGATAAGTTTTCTTTTAAATATTTCGCATTGCAATACTATGAAATATATCGTATTTATACAGTGAATTTATTAATAAACATTGTTTAATGATTTTTGTTTAATTTATTGTTGTGATGTACAATGAAGGTTACCCAATAATCAAAGTTCTGTCTAGACATCTCATTTTCGTAGGATATTTTCAAAGAACATGTTATTAGAGAGATATTGCAGAGTCAATTTTGCACTTGCTGTATTAGGGCACGCGTTATTTTGACAGTAAACATGCGCAGATGTAATATTTGGCTATTACGCTGTGCGGAATTCGTTGCGGTATTTTCTTTCTCGGGTTATGTATGTTGTTTGTCTTTCATTTAAACCAAGTTTATTTGTAATAATTTTCTAAAATGAGTACATCAGAGAGTAGCATAATGTAACAATATAATTAATAATTTGAGATAATGCTTAAGGTGACAAATTGATTAAAAGCTGAAGATCTTTAAGCCTGCTGGGATATGCCAGCCTTCTCATCACTCCTAAAAGCAAAATATAAGGGCATAATTTCAAAAGTAATGTAAAATGCAAATGCATTTACCACTAACAGAGTTTCTAGTATTGGTATGAATAAAATCTGATAGGCGTAAAGCTCTTGCAAGTGTAGGAATATCTTCTCTGCTAAACCTAAAATATATTTTTACATCTGCTTCCAACATGTTTTCTAAATTAAATTCTTGATTTTTTAAATGTAATACATGTTCACCCACAATGTTATTTAAAATGATGAACTCTACATCATCATCATCATGAGCATTTGCTAAAATAAGTGCTTCTAAATCATGATCCATTTTCAATAATTTGCGAAAACAACAGATGAAAAGAAAATATAAACAACGTAAATAATGCAACAAAGTATGCATAAGTTCAAGCAATATCTCTATTTGTGATATGTCAGCCGTACCTATGTCAAAACTGTCGAAATAGCGCGGTGTAAATAGTGCAACGTAGGCATTGTTAACTTTGCAATAACTCTCTATGATTAGAAAAAAGGTTTCTTAAAACGGACTACAATGTCACATGATGGCGTAATCCCGTTTCTACGGGTATGAAAACTTTATATAAATAAAACTTGATTATTTAGAGGTGCACATTTCTGGGTAGTATAAGCGATTAGTATTATGTATTAAAATAAATAAATTTAAAACCCATTACACCTTAATTAGGCAATACTTTCTAAGGACTCATTCATCATCATCAAACTGTATGCGTCCACTGCTGGACATAGTTCAGCTCCCTTAGCTCTTTTATCTGTCTCTGTCTTGTGCGGCTTGCATTCATTATTGCTAACACGCTTCAGATCGTCAGTCCATCTAGTTGGTGGGCGTTCTCTGCTCCGTATTGCTTCTTGTCTTGGTCTCCAGTCGACAATACGTTTTGTCCAACCCAATTCCATTTTAGCGACGCGATTTTTTCGATGACGTCTGTTGTTTTTATTCTACGACGTATTTCTTCATTTGGGATTCGGTCTCTCAGAGAGACACCCAACATCTGGCGCTCCATAGTCCTCTGAGTCACGCGAATTTTAGACACTAACCCTTTTGTGAGTGTTGATATCCGCTCCATACGTGAGTACTAAGTACTTATACGATGTAGTCTGCACAATACCCTTTCCTTCAACAGCAATATTTCGATTTAGCACCAGATTAGTCAATATTTGCGCCCTTGTTCATATTAATCTTTAGTCCGACCTCCAAGAAAGTGTGATATAATTTTTCAAACATTATTATTGCATCATCCATACAATCGGCTATAAGGACGATCTCATCTGCAAATCTCAAATGACTAAGCTTCTCTCCATTTATATTGATACCATGCTCGTTCAGATGTGCTTTCTTACAAGTACGTTCTAAAAGCGTCGTGAATAGTTTTGGAGAGACGTTGTCTGCTTGCCGTACTCCTCGCTGTATACAGAATTTATTTGTTTCTTGTTCAGATAGTCTTACGCTAGCTGTGGAATTTAGGTAGATATATTTGATTATGTTAGTGTAAAGATGGTCTATTCGACATTCTGTCAATGCTTTAACGTTTTCTGATGGCTTATGGTATCGAATGCTTTCTCGTAGTCGACAAATATCAGTGCCAATGGTTTGTTGTATTCTGCAGACTTCTCTATCAGGTTCTTTATCACTAGTATGTGGTCGTTAGTGCTGTATCCCGATCTAAATCCAGTTTGTTCTCTAGGCTGATAGAAGTCTAATTTAGCGTCCACTCTTTTTTTGATAATTTTTGTGAAAAATTTATATATGTGTGAAAGTAAACTGATAGGACGGTAGATTTTTAGATCTATTATGTCTCTAATGAACCCTTTTATGTCTGACACATTAGGGGGATCATTAGAGATTTGTTAATGTAAGATCAGACATTAACTTTCTTTTTGTATTTATGCGACGCACTTAGTTGTATTGCTTGTTGTAATGTTCGGTGTTGTATTTTAGCGTCTGTTTTGTTTTTTTTTTGTTGACCTTGTGTTAAGCCTCCTCGTCCTTTTCAGGGTGTAGTAGTTGTATTCATAGCGAGCAATTTGGAGAAAAGTCAACAAACAGTCGTAAGTAGAGTGTTATCTCCAGAAGAACGGCGTTTATATTTAACTTAATGCTGTCCGCTAACACAATATCTCTCGTTGTAGTTTTTCTCCGTGTATTTGACTTTGTCTTGTTCAGCTTTTTGGTGGGACATCCCAATTAACCACGTGGTGTGCACCACAGATGTAGCAAGCTACTGCCTTAGCTGTTATCATAATGGACTAACATCTTCATTGAAGCCAACATCTCCATGTACCAGTGGAAACTATAATCGACATAAAAGACTTACTACTTAAAGAATACATTCCGCCTTACCCCTAGAAGAGACAGTACGAAAGTATTGATATAAGCATCATTTAACCATTTATTTTTTTGACTGTACAGTTTAGGCAAGATTTACACTAAATTTTCTCTATATTTAATAAATATGATATTTAATATAATAAATATGATAGTTAATAAAATCTTTTATTTGTTCCTGCCAAATTTCTCATTGTTATGGTTTGAATTTAATATAAAAGGTGACAGAGCAAGTCGAAGCCCCAAAAATAAAATTGGCATCTCAGGTGTCTTTTTATAGTTACACAATTAGCACCCAATGATATGGTATTAACTCCACTGTTATGCATTGGTTGTTCTATTGTTACAAGCTTTTTGAAGAAAAGGCTGCAAATATTTTTCAACTTGTACTCTGAAGAAATCTTCCATATGAAACACAAGCTGTTTATTACTCTTAATGATTCATTTAAAGTTAATATTAGATACGGAAATGATACTACACTAACGAAAGCACTTGTCGAAGTTCGAATTTATATAAATAAATTTATTTATTAGTTTACAGCACGATTATCTCTTATCACCCAAACTAACTCATAACATCGTTACATATATATACAAAAAGTATTATTCTAGAATAATCTAAAGTAGTCCCACCCCTAATTCGCCTACGGGACGGGTTCTCTCTCGCACTCGATATCGCCGGAAACTTCTAGTCGCTTTCGAGATGCAACCGTTACACGGGCCACGCTGAATGCATTTTCGTAACTATATATATATATATATATATATATATATATATATATATATATATATATATATATATATATATATATATATATATATATATATATATATATATATATATATATATATATATATATATATATATATATATATATATATATATATATATATATATATAATATATATTCTGGATTGGTGGTACTTACAATCTCTAGTACGCTTACAAGCGTACGGTACAATAATAGATATAAGCAGAATATCATGCAAAAAAATTACATAATAATAAAACAGTTAGTTGAATGGCTATTTCTTCATTATAGAAATGTTTAAGTTAAAAATATTGACAAAGGTGTAACTCGTTACTAAATGGAAGAGAGACCGAATTCATTTATAATTGGGTATGTGAGAAGAAACTAACTTCACACACAGTTGTCTTTCAAATATGACAGTTGTTTTAACCGCGTTCAGTGTTTATAAAAAATATGATAAATTGTATCAAAGTATAGTTTATTTAAACGATAAGCAAATAACCGGTACTTTATTATTAATAGTGTGTAATAGTAAATTAATTTGATTCTGGTTGTGTGCATTAACCGTCTTTGTTAAGATAACCTCAAAATGTCTTTGGATGTAAAGAAAATTTTAAATTTTCCTCAAGGATGTATTGAATACATTCCTCAATTTGAAAATGAAACAATGTCCAGCAAGGGTACGTCAATTTGCCATTGTATATAACTTTTAAAATGTAGAGAATACAAGAAGGTGATTAAAACATACCTTTTTTTAGATTTGGACATATTAGGTGGTATACTACATGATACAGGACATGTATGGCATGCTAAGGGTCCTACATTGGAAGTTAGAAATACAAAAACGGGTTCAAAAGTAGGTGCTTGGGTATTTGGTGGTATATTGAAAGATTCCAATACTACAATAACATGTGTTGAAGAAATACCAAGACCCAATGGCCGGATCTCACTTTTAGCTGTTGGAATTGATTGTACTATAAGTGGAGGGATTATTTGCATCTTTGATATTTTTAGTTCAAAAGTTTTGAGGGCAATACAAGTTAAAGAAAAAGTATTTATGAAAGTATTGTAATTAGAAATAATGTGCCTAATGATATTATTTTTAGATTTCATATCTACATGTAATAGATCCCGGTATCAAAGAGTTAAATTTATCAGGACCATTGAGAAATTTTGATGGAATATTGGCTGCAGGATTAGATGGAGGAGATGTAATTATTGTAGATGTGTGTCGGCAGATTTGTGAAGAGTCTTTACACTCAATTTCAAAGAGGGATGAGCTTAACCCTTCTCAGCTAGTCATTTTGACTTTAAGACATATGCCCAAAATTGAACAATATAAAGAAGGGTGTGTAAGGGATGGTAATCATCTTGCAATTCATCTAAATGCTGTTTTTAATAGTACTACTGAACATTTTGTACTCAAAGGGCCTAAAGGTTAGTAATAATTTCAAAATAATTAAATTTTTTATTCATGACACTTAATAATGAAAATAATATGTTTCATGTTAGAATGTAAACAAGGGTTGTAAATAGAATGTTATTTAATCATAAAACTGAAAATTGAAAGTCCAAATAAAGCCTTAACCTAAGTTGAAATAGACTCACAGTCTCACCTGACTAAATATATAAAAATCAGTTTCTCTGTGTCCTAAATGAATAATATGGAAAGCCAGGAAGTTCAAATACATTTTGTGTTTGTTAAAAATAATAATGTCCTGGTAAGTAAATTATTCTTGAGTATTACATAACTAAATAAAAAAATGTTATCAACCAACAATTTATTCTTTAAAAATAATATGAACCATTATTAGGTTGCTTATGATATAAATTGGACAGAGCGAAATTATAGGGTACAGTTAGTCATTTGCTGACAGATATTCTTAAGTTAAAGTTGATTTCATGTAATTGACTGAACTATCTTTCAATAAAGTGGGTACAGGAACTCAACTCAAAAATATTGACATCATTTTAAAGTCATCTACTTTAAAATGTATAATATATGTCTGAATTATCAATATGAATGAGTCAGATAAAATTAAATTATTATAAGAGTTTTATTACCCAGTAATAAAAACAAAATTTGTTTAATATTTATTTTGAGAACAATTTCTGAAGTGGAAATTGAAACATCAAAATGAACTTATTTTAAAGTAAAATTGTGGCTTATTTCCAGTAAAAATAGTAAATTCTATGGTTAACTGCCCAATATTTTGACCAGACTCCATCTGGACCAGTCTCAGTTATTGGTAATACATAGTATCATAATATAGTGAAGTGAACACTACAGTTTTTATGTACAGGACATACAATTCTTGTCTTTTACTTTTACCTAGATTGTGACCTCCATGGGAGTTGTGAATCATGGGTTGAAAAACATTATATCATAATTTATTTCATATCATTGCATACTGTGTTTAAAAGCAATGTGGCAATAGATGTGGTCTTGTTAAACATATATAAAGAGTTTTCAAAGCATTAGTATTGGTAAAATAAGAAGTATATCTTTAATAAACTCAAGAATCTTTTTGAACAATACTTGGTAGGAATTGGCATTTTCTCTTAATTTTAAACTAAAAGACTACTAACGTTTCCCAACAAAAAGTAGTGAAAAACTCCTGCAAATAATAGAAAACTACTACACTGAAGTAGTCAACAAATATGTGACTGTCAATAGCATGATTAAAAATGAATCAACCAAGTATCAGAGCTTATGTCGGATATAACTCACACTCCCCAGCCGGAATAAGAATAAATCACACTCATTAAGAGAAATTAAAAAATAAGAAAGACCTGGGCGAAAACAGTGTAGTGATAGACTGTAAAACTTGAAGGAGAAACGCTATTAAAATGAATTTAAGACTTAATTTATATAAGCCTTCTTTGACAATTGTATAAGCTATTCACAGTTACAGGACAAATGATCATCTTCAAGCAATTAAAGTTCTGATAGAAAAGTCTGTGGAATACAATATACCCTTAGTATTAGTGTTCATTAACATCAATTAATAGGAGCACTCAAACAATGTAGAATAGATTATATATACATAAGGCTTGTAGAATACACTACAATAATGCTGTCACAACTGTAAAACTTCATAAGGCAATAGGTAAAATTAAATGATATGATTTCACCAAAACTTTTTATAACTGTCCTCGAATCAGCAATGAAATCACTATCTTGGGAAAACAGAGGCATCAATATTATCAGTGAATGTTAACTAACCTTAAGTAGTTTTATAGATGACGAAACAGATGCGTGATGAATTATTAACAGTCTTAAAAGAAGTAGGCTTCTGAATAAATGAAATCTGCATTTCCGAAAGGAAATCCCAAATAATAACAAATCTAGTGCTCAAACAAACCACCATTAGCTGAACTGAATTTTGTGGTTATTGACACTTTTGCAAAGTCATCGAAATGACTCGTTTAGAATTAAATAATAAAGAATGCATAAATTTACTTTTAATACATGGAGAATGTAACAGAGTTATTACTACCTGTGACACTGTGAAGAGATTACTAAAAATTTATTTTAATTATGATTACTCAAAACGATGCTCAAAAGCAAAGCCTTTTGTTTATAATAATGATCATATAATTAATGTTCTTGGTTACTATGCTGCTTATCTCAAAAGGTCACTACATTGTTCAACTAATTAAAGAAAAAAAAAACAAAAAATTCATCCCTATTCTTACACCACAGTTCAAAGTATACTCCTGTTCCAGCCTTGTTTTACAAGTTGACTGTTCTATACCAGCCCTAATATTTTTGAAGAACATTTTTTTTATAAATAATATACAGTGTAGGTAAAAGTTTATGGTCGGTATGGACCTTACGTGAGATGGAGTGGGAAATACCTGTTTAAAAAGGCAGAGGTATATTAGGTCCGCCCTTTAAATATCGCCGAAAATACATGAGTGGAAATAATAAAAAAGGGGAAATTCAATGTTGCCAAACTTATTGGTTTTATTTGACCTATTTTCTTTTTAGCATTTGAACAATGTTCTAAGATAATAAAATTTGGACGAAATGGATTTAAATGGCAGCTTACTGTTTTTTATTGGGAATATGCCACAATTTTACTTTACAATAAGTGTTATTTAACATTTTGATTTCCACTTCGGAAATCGTTTTATATAAATTAAATTTATTATTAATATTTCGTATTTTAAGTACGATTTCCGAATTAAAAATCTAAACATCAAAATAAGCTTATTTTAAAGTCACATTGTGCCTTATTTCCAAAAAAATAATAAACTGCATTATAACGCCAACAATAAAAAACCTTCATACAAAATTATTTGGCAACGTCGCGTTGCAACAGCAATACCATTTCAGCAACAGCTGAACCGGTATTCGACAGGCGATAACTAAGAAACTAGAGGTGGGATGTTGACATTTTTATCGTTAACGAACCTGAATGGTTTTTTGTAAACAAGTAACTAGTTGATTGTTACCAGTAGTTTCAAATAAACAGTACATAAACAAACATAATGGATATTATCGTTTATGTGTATATTTATTGAAGTGAAAGAAACTAATAAAGGATATATTTATTATAACTTGAAAAATTAACTAAACAATACAAATAGTAAAACGTACGTTTACATTACACGTTATTATTAAATCGCGAATCGTCTAAATTAACATTTAAAAACATAAGTTTTTCTACTTTACTTCTTGTTAGCCGTGTTCTTCTTTTATTTAAAATTAAATCAAATTTTGAACATGTGTTCACATTTACAATATTTTATGAATATAGTGGTTAAGTTGGGATATACGATGGTTTTTCCACCATTGTAATGGACTCTCGATACAGGTGTACATTTATATGAGTCATGTACAATTAATTGATCAAAAATACTTAAGTCATCTTTATCAGTTTCTTTTTCTTGTACTGGTTGATTTTCAATAGTACAATCTTCTTGTTCTTTAATTATAGAAGTAACCAGCTTCTTAACTCTTTCTTTTGTTTTTTTAGCTTCATTTTTATCAGAAAATCCTTGCACTTTAAATTGTGAATCCATAAATGTACATAATGACAATGTGCCACTCTGTTCTAGCCCTCTAAATCTTTTTGCTAAACCTGATATTAGTAATTGTACTACGTCGGATACTATGGATGTAAGGTTACCGTCTGCTAAAATTTTATTGCAAGATTCTTGCAGGCAGCGTACCATAACAATCACTGAACTACCCTTCAAGTATTTTTGGCCACTCATTGTACTTGTTATTTCTTTAAAAGGCCGTAAAATTTGGGAAAGTTGAGAACAAATAATCCAGTCTTCATTATTTAGATTTGGTCTAAGTCTTAAGTCTGTATTAACTAATACCAATGTGGAACGGATTGCCTCTTCTAACTCGGTCATTCTTTTTAACATGTAATAGGTGAAGTTCTACCTAGTTTCCACGTCTTGGATTGACCGGTTGGGAACTTTTTTATGTTGTAATTGATATTTAAAAGCATTTCTGAAGATAAGTTACTTTTTTTGAATTTGCTGAATTGTCGAAAAAAGACTTTTTATTTTATCTATTTGTACACGACAGCATTTAAGTGCGTCCTCCACCAATAAATTTAACGTATGAGCAAAACAATTTAAATGTTTTCATTCCAAAACATATTTAATAGCTTTGACCATATTTGAGGCATTATCAGTTACTGCAAAATGTACTTTTTGTTTTAGACCCCACTGATTAATAATTTCACTAATTTCAAAAGCGATGTTTTCTGAATTCTGAATAATGGCAGCAGCCTAATAAAACCGTTTTAAATTCTAAATTTTCGGTTAAATATTGTCCTGTTAATGCGATGCAACTCTCAGTTACTCCAGATGTCAGTAGTAATACAGATATTTTCTACTTCTTTAACAACTTGTGATCTAATAATTTGCTTAGTTTTGATATAACATTCCTAAAGTAATGAACCTGACAAAGTTTTTCTTGTTGGCGGTTTATATCCAGGAATCCACCCAGCAAACTTTTTAAAAGCTCGTTCTTTAACTATGGAAAACGGATGAAACGAGTCTTTGCATAGATTTAGTAAATCCATATCTATTTGTTTCTTTTGTTCTAAACTAATATTTTTATTAATTGAAGTATCCATCACCTTCGAAAATGCATCAATCGTAAATCGAAACTCATTCATTAATCATAATACCTAGTTATTTTATTTTCAACGTTAACCGATAGCCCGGCTGTCCACTGTCCCGAAAGAGTTATTTTTAGTTTTGTAGTAGTTTCTCAGATCAACTAATCGTCCTCGTCGACGTAGTGTGTTCGTTGCTTCTCTGTTTACGTCTACACAAAACGTAGTTTTTTTGAATCAACCATCAACTAGTTGGCTTACCAGTGACAAACCGTAGATTCGTAAATGACAAATAATGATTTAAAATGCAGGGATTTTCTGATAAAAATGAAGGTAAAAAACAAAAGAAAGAGTTAAGAAGCTGGTTACTTCTATAAAAAAAGAAAAAGAAGATTGTACTATTGAAAATCAACCAGTACAAGAAAAAGAAACTGATAAAGATGACTTAAGTCTATGGTGTATTTTTGATGAACATACACCTGTATCGAGAGATATAAAAGAAGTCGACATATATTTGTCTGATGATATATTACCCACAAAAAAATTCGAACGGAGATTGGAACTGTACATTACAGTGGTGGAAAAACGATCGCCATGTGTATCCTAACTTAACCACTATATTCATAAAATATTGTAGTATTGTAACAAAATCTGATCCTTGTGAACACATGTTCAAAATCTGGTTTAATTTTAAATAAATTACTATTTAAATGGGAATAAGCCACAATTGAAGGTTAAAATACGTTTATTGACGTTTCAATTTCCACTTCGGAAATCGTTCTCAAAATACAAACATTAGTAAATTAAACAAATTTTGTTTTTTGTTACTTAGTGAAAAATTCTTCTAATAATTTAATTTTATCTGACTCATCTATATTGACAATTCAGACATACATTATACATTTTAAAGTAGACGACTTTAAATTGATGTTGCCAATATTGTTGAGTTGCGTTCCTGGGACGACTTTACTTATAAGATAGTTCATTCGATTACATGAAATCAACTTTAACTTGAGAATATCCGTCAGAAAAGATCATAACATATAATTCGTCTTTAAAAAGACAAATACATGTCATGATGACAGTAAAATTCTCCTGTTAGTGATTCCATAGTAAATTATGAGGGAAAATCCAGGAAAAAAACCTCATAATACTATCCTGACATGGTAAGTATTTGATCGTGCATTTAGTTTACCTTCAGTAAACACCAAATTCCGATTTTATATGTTTGTTATTTAAAAAACATAAATGATGTATTCTCTATATGTTACTGACTTACCAATACTGGTATTTTCCTTTTAATAACTTCCTCTTTCAATATGGGTAACCAGATCCTACTACATTCTGCCGAGGAATTCGCGACACAATTGGTCTCATTTAGCATAATTAGAGCCGCTTCTTTGATTTTTCTCTTTTTACCGTCCGTTTCTTTTAGGACTATATTTGAATCATTCCATTGAATCCTATGTTCATTATCCCATGCGTGTTTACATATTTGAGATCTATCAAATTCTCTATTTTTAATATAGGATTGATGTTCACTTATTCTAACATTTAATGGTCGTGATGTTTCACTTAAATAAAACTGATCGCATTCACAAGGTATTTTATAAATGCAATTCCTTGTCCTTTCTTGTTCATTGTTAGGTTTGGTTTTGGACAAAATAGATCTCAACGTGTTTGTTGTTTTGAATGTTGTTGAAATGTTGAATTTATTTCCTATCCTTTTAAGCTTTTCCGATAATCCTTTTATGTATGGTATTGTTATTTTCCTCGTATTATTCCTTGTATATGCTGTAGGATCTCGTTCTAAGTTGTTTTGTTCTATTTGATCGATTGTTGAAAATTCCTTATTTATAAACGATAAAGGGGGCCTGCGTAGCGCAAGCGGTAGGATGCTTGCCTCGCATGCCGGTGGTCCGGAGTTCGAATCCTACTGCCGGCAAGAACAACTAGACGTTTTTAAAAATGTCTATAGGCCCCAGGTCAACTCAGCCTAAATAAAATGAGTACCTTGGGTAAAACAAGGGGTAATAATAGGCGGTTGAAGCGTAGCACTGGGGATGTTACCTTCCTTGTATACCGTAGGCCCTAGATATAGCAGACTACCCTGCTATACTCCCAAAGCCGCGAGCGGTATAAAACGGGAGACTATTATTATTATTATAAACGATAAAGGATAATCATTTTTTAATAAAACATATGTTAACAAATGTTTTTCCTCCAAGAACGAATTTTCTTTAGAGCAAGTAATTTTGGCTCTATCGTATAAGGATTTAATGATTCCCTTTTTAATATTAATATTGTGATTTGATTTGAAATTTAAATATCTGTGTGTGTGTGTTGGTTTTCTATACACCTGAGTTTCGTATCCAGTATCGTTCTTAGAGATTAAAACATCCAGAAAAGGTAATGTGTTATTATATTCCTTTTCCATGGTAAATGTTATCGTCTCTTCTTTATCGTTTATATCATTTAGGAATGTGTCCAACAACTTTGATCCATGAGGCCATATTGAGAATACATCATCTACATATCTCCACCATACTGAGGGTTTTAAATTTTGTTTAGAAATAATATTTGTTTCAAAATCTTCTATAAATATATCGGCTAATAATGGAGATAAACTAGAGCCCATTACTAGTCCAAAACTTTGTTTATAGAATTCATTATTTAGTTGAAAATATGTATTATCAGTACATAATGTTATTAACTCCATTATAGCTGATATATTTGTCTTGTTCTAGTTGCCAATGTATATAGGTGTATAGAAAACCAACACACACCAACAGATATTTAAATTTCAAATCAAATCACAATATTAATATTAAAAAGGGAATCATTAAATCCTTATACGATAGAGCCAAAATTACTTGTTCTAACGAAAATTCGTTCTTGGAGGAAAAACATTTGTTAACATCTGTTTTATTAAAAAATGATTATCCTTTATCGTTTATAAATAAGGAATTTTCAACAATCGATCGAATAGAACAAAACAACTTAGAACGAGATCCTACAGCATATACAAGGAATAATACGAGGAAAATAACAATACCATACATAAAATAATTATCGGAAAAGCTTAAAAGGATAGGAAATAAATTCAACATTTCAACAACATTCAAAACAACAAACACGTTGAGATCTATTTTGTCCAAAACCAAACCTAACAATGAACAAGAAAGGACAAGGAATTGCATTTATAAAATACCTTGTGAATGCGATCAGTTTTATTTAGGTGAAACATCAAGGCCATTAAATGTTAGAATAAGTGAACATCAATCCTATATTAAAAATAGAGAATTTGATAGATCTCAAACATGTAAACACGCATGGGATAATGGACATAGGGTTCAATGGAATGATTCAAATATAGTCCTAAAAGAAACGGACGGTAAAAAGAGAAAAATCAAAGAAGCGGCTCTAATTATGCTAAATGAGACCAATTGTGTCGCGAATTCCTCGGCAGAATGTAGTAGGATCTGGTTACCCATATTGAAAGAGGAAGTTATTAAAAGGAAAATACCAGTATTGGTAAGTCAGTAACATATAGAGAATACATCATTTATGTTTTTTAAATAACAAACATATAAAATCGGAATTTGGTGTTTATTGAAGGTAAACTAAATGCACGATCAAATACTTACCATGTCGGGATAGTATTATGGGGTTTTTTTACTGGTTTTTCCCTCATAATTTACTAATGTTTAATTTACTAATGTTTGTATTTTGAGAACGATTTCCGAAGTGGAAATTGAAACGTCAATAAACGTATTTTAACCTTTAATTGTGGCTTATTCCCATTTAAATAGTAATTAATTTAAAATGCCACAAGAAAATAGCTTCAGAACAATTTTAAATAAAAGAAGAACACGGTTAACAAGAAAAGTGGAAAAACTTATGTTTTTAAATGTCAATTTAGACGATTCGCGATTTAATAATAACGTGTAATGTAAATGTACGTTTTACTATTTGTATATTTAAAATGTCAATGACCCACCTCTAGTTTCTTATATTAGGATCGGAACCAGAGATATGTAAAATATCTCTGATCGGAACTAATCGTCTCACTAATGGGCAAAGGGCGTCAATAATGGGCGTCAATATGAAAATATGATTTTATATCTGTGTTAGATATCCTGTTAAATTTTACCATACCGACCATAAACTTTTACCTACATTGTATACTAAAACTAATACTTAACTCTTTTTTCTTTATAGGAAAAAAATACTTGTTTTTTATATTTCATTTGTATTAGTTTACTAAAATATCCATGTCTGGATATATGTATATATAGATATACCAGAATGTCTACATATAGATATAAGGCAATACCTAAGTAACTACATAGAAATAATGAGACAATATTGAAAAGAATATTATCCAACAGTACAAAAAGTAAAGGAATTTTAAAAACACAGAAAGTTTATAGATATAATTCTTAAATGTGATATGCTTGAAAGTGGGCCGCTGAACACAGTCTGGGCTGATCAGGAGAATTCATGCAATATTTCCGTGTCAATTTTTGCACACCTTGCCTTTTACAAATAGCACAAACCTTTATGAGTCCCCTCTTTCCAGCTCCTTTTGGGAAATCAACCATAACATGCAAAGTTGTGGAAGTTGACGGCTTATTGCAGTTTTCCGACATTTTTCTATAGCAGGCGCTATACTTTATAAGAATGTCTCTACAGCAAGCTTTTGTATATTTATACATAGAAATTGGTTTATTATGTGCCCTGCCTTATAGAACCTTTGAATTCAACAGCATTTGATGAGTTAAGTGTAAACCAACTTGGTGGACCACATATAAGATTTTCGCGGAGGGCTGTATCTTGATCAACTGCATCAACTGAACCCATGTTTTGGTTATAAAATTCCGTGTGTCTTGGCTTATTGTAGGTGGTTACAGTTCCCCTAACTAAATATCGCTGTTTGTTACAAAAACCCGCTAAATTTTTGCTGGTCAATATATAAACATCCTTTTATCTTTGAAACACTAAAAGAAGCATTTCCTTGCGAGCAAAACAAGACTGGTGCATATCTAAGTGAACCTCTGTTAACTATTTAGGTACACCTCTATTGACCCTAGTAGTTCTTGTGAGATATGTGTTTTTGGATAATAAGAATTCACAAAGACGAACTGAGGTATAAACGTTGTCCACAATAATTTCACGGTTGTTATTTAGAAGGTTTTGGGCAAGATACACAACTATTTACTCAGAAAAACTAAGCCTGTCTGTTCCGGGTATATGAGAAAGGTCGTAAATGTCTTTACCAATATACACACAAAAGTTGTATGGATTGACGAAATTTTGACAATGTTCTCTTATTAGGGCCATAAAAATGCTTAATCTGCTAAGAGGAGCTTCCTGTTTTGCTAATTTAACAGGAGAAAATCTAATAAACTTTAAAATTTGCAAAAATCGATTTCGACTCATAACTGACTTATGAAACACTGGTGGGCCACTAAATAAAATATCTGAACTGCAATAATCTGAAAACTGTGGACCAAGAACCTTAGGATTATAAGAATTGCTTTCAAGATGCTTCTCTGGCCTGTCATTGGTCCATTTACAAAGTTTGTTTACAATAGTTGCACTTACGAAAGTTTCAAACTAGGTTACAAGATCCATAAATTCTTCGAAAACAATGGCTGGGTGAGAATCGTATTCAGTTTGATACTCATTTACAAGTCTAGGGGTTTGATCATTGAATAAATCCAGCGGCGGCCGGCCAGGTGAAGTAGGTGAAGGTGAGGTTCACCAAAAAAATATAATTAAATTGAGACAAATAAATAAAAAATGAAAACATTATTATATCTAAATTCTGAAATCAATTATTTATTCTCTTTTAATTAATCTAAAAATTAAAAAAGACAACTAGCTTTATTAGCGGTACGTACTTGACGGCCAAGTCCTGACCTGTGTCACTAGCCGTGTATAATAGGATTCAGGAAGAGGTGAATATAATTTTTGAAATGCGAAATCCATCTGCATCAGCGTTCACGGTTGCCATGGCAACGTGACGTCAGCCTATCCTTAGTGATAGCTGAGAAAACTGGTGCGTGCAGTTCCGCTTAAAAATATATTATTCGTCTTCACCCACTGTTGGATGTGTATTTGGTATTCCTATTTTTCGAAAATTTCTCTAAGCGACAATATTTTGAAATTTATTCCATTATATAGATATTTTTATATAGTATAGTGTATAGTATAGTATTTATTAGTTTAGTTTAGTCACAGTATTAATTTTATTTGTTTAGTGCACTTTATTAACACATTTCTCTGTGGTTTGTTTCGGATTTCGGATATAAAGTGTTCTCGTGGATTTCGTTTGGACAAAAATAATTTTAGAGAGACATGAATCCAATTAATGACTTCTTCTTCTTCTTCTTCTTCCTATGCCGTCTCCATTAACGGAGGTTGGCGACCACATTTCTAAAAATTTCTCTGTCTTTTGCAACGTGGAATAAATCGTCTACAGTCATGTTTGTCCAGTCTCAAATATTTCGCAGCCATGATTTCCTCTTTCTACCTATTCCCTTTTTGCCATCGACTCTACCCTGCATGATGACCTGCAGAAGACTATATTAAATGGTGGCTAAATTAATGACTTGGTGTGTAATATATTAGAGACTCCATTTAGGTAAAAAAAATGGTGGTGGAAAAATAAAGATAAAAGGGATGTTCTTTTACATTGTCGACCAACCAGTATTTTAAACATCTGCGTCTGATCCAGAGTGGTCGGCTGCAATCAGCATCTGACTTAGAGTGGGCGGCTGAATCGAAACTCACCAACCCGTCTTTGCAGGCGTGGTGTTTTAATCGCCAAAAAACCCTCAATGAAATGTCGAGGTTCAGAACTAAAATACCCCAGGCAAGCAGAACGATTCGTATCTAGTATAAGTGCCCTAAATTTTTTTAACGAATTTTTATGAGATTTGGGCGCGAAGTAGGTACCAAAACTCCTTTTGGCTCCGGCAAGCTTTCCTCATCTTCACCACTTTTTTAGGCCACGAGCCGCCGCTGAATAAATCCACTACTGCTCTCCAACCTCCGTCCATTTCAATAACTGGAATAACATCCTCCTCATCTGGGAACATATAATCGGTTTCTGAATCACTGTATTTATCTGATTCTTGATAACTCAAATCACTATCGAAATCGGATTCCATTTTATGCGAAGCTTATGTATTTATTTACTCTCAAGTGCATACTCACTCGTCCACATCTAAATTAAGACTAAATGGCCAACACCCAAGAAGAGCGAAAAACATGAAAATAATAACGTCGTTGCATTACCACCACCGCGATAGATAGAAACATTGACACATTGAACACGGCTTCAAATTCCTTTCCCAACCACTGCAATGTGTAGAAAAATCATTTACCACTGTATCCACCTATACTTATATGTCGCCTACTATGCGTTTACCGAAGTATTATGGTTATTTAACATTTCACTTTTCATATTAATTGAATATCCATATGTGGATACAGTGGTGTACACGACGGTACCGACTATAAGACTATAACAGACTATAATAAAAAAATAGAATTTGTAACGATAAAATGTCCAGAAGATAAAAGGAAATCTCAAAATATTCAAAGTAAATTTACGCAATCTTCATTGTTTAATTCTAAACAAGCCATTTCTATCACTTTGTAAAAGTGCCAATAATCACAAAGAATGACTATAACGAATTACCTCGTTAAACCACAATTATCTCCAAAATATTAAATTTAGTTGTAGGGAACTCTAATACTATTTGAAAGACAATTCATTTCTTTTTTCATTAAAATTATAAAATACAGGGTGCATTATTTAAAATTATTGACTTCCTGTAGTTTGAAGTTTAAAGAAATGGCGTATCATTTGTGAACACTCTGTATTTAGAAATTCGATTTCGATATAACTTTCTAAAAGAATGTTACCTACTGTTTAAGGCCGTATGACACTATGCATTTTCTTGTATCATTTCTTATATCGTTTCTGATATGGAAAGTTATTTATGTTTTCTTGTATCGTTTCTTGCACGTACATTTGTGCTCTGTATGACACTATGCAAGTTCTTTTACCGGAAATGCAAGTTCTTTTACCGGAAATTGTATGTGATTCGGCACATGATTGGTCGAAATTTTGACACATATAAAAATAGAACTGCAGTACCTGAGGACCCCAAGCCAGATCCTACTGATTATTTTTTAAAATACTGTGGTTCAAAAATGAAAGAAATAAAATATCCCGATATTAAAACTAAATTGGAAACCACAATTTTTGAAGATATTCAACAGGCTGTAATGGAAGACAGAAATAATAAATAATTTGGTTGTAATAATTTATTTGTTTTTTTTTTACAAATTATGTGTTTGAATGGCATGCTCTTGAAATTCTACTCTCTTATTTGGAGATATAAAATAATCTTTAAACTCATCACGAATTTTTAAAGCGGTTATGTATTGTTTTTGTAATACATTTCCTACTTTCAGTAGTTCCGATGCTATTTGATCCAATTCCTGTGATTTATTGTTTTTCAATTTGGCTACTGCTGTTCTAATCTTGGTTATTGTTGGTAGGCACTTTTCTGCTTGTCTGCTTTCTGATGTCTGCTTGGTCTAATTGTATATCAAAGTTCTCCTCCAATCGCTATTATGACAGAAGTTTTACGTTTTTGCGCACAAATTGGTGCATTTCTTGTACAAGAAACTGCAGCGGACACAAATTCTTGTATCGTTTCTGATATAAGAACTATACCGTTGTATGATACTATCCATTTTTTTTGTTATATCAGAAACGATATAAGAAATTGTTAAGTCTTTATTTAATTCTAATTTATTGTTCTTATTTTAATTTATTAAAACACACGGTAATTTATATCAATTTATTAAACAACTGTACAACAATTTATTTGACGAACGTTACAATTAAATCGCGGGCGCGAGTCTTCAAAATTAACTGTTCTTCCATATAAAATGTTTCATTTATATACACAAACTGCCGTTATCTCGAAAAGGCCCTCTCTCCAGAAGGTTCGAATTGTTGTTTTTATAATAAAGGGGGACCCTACGTGTCTCGGGTAGGCATTACCTAGAAAATACTCGAATGAATAAGCATATTAGTAATAAACATGTTTACCGTTCTGAGTCATACGACACCATCTATCGTAACAAAATGATACAAGAAAATGCATAGTGTCATACGGCCTTTATATGTGAAGGTTTTCAAGACATTACAACTGTAAATGGATGAGATATTAACTTTGAAAAGTTTGTCTCTGTCAAAATTTTTGAAAAAGATTAATAACTGAAAAAATATGAAGTTTTGACCTACAAATTCTATCTAATTCAATAATATACAGGGTGTTTCATTTAAAATAATAAAGTTGTCTGACAAAATATTTTCTTTAAGTTCCCCATAACTTGTAATCTCCTTTTTATAAATATCTTGTAAGTAGTTTCCAATATGTAGATAGCGTATATAGTGTGTATTCCAATATATACATATATATATATATATATATATATATATATATATATATATATATATATATATATATATATATATATATATATATACTATAAAATTTATATTTTTTACTGCTTACATTTTGTTAAAAATGTTATTTCTTAGCTGCCTCGTCAGACGATGGTCCGTGACATTTTACCAGTTCTGCCACCCTATAGTTACACCACTGACTACTTTAGTATTTAAATTTGAACTTCCAAATTATAGAAACTATTAAGTAATACATATTCAAATATAATTCAGAAATCTGGAAATTGAAATGTCAAATAATAAAGAAATTATAATTTGTAGGTTGTTCCCAAAATAATATTTAAAAACTATGATGATTTAAAAAGTGTTCTTGAAATCCAAACAGCCAATATAAATATGCAATAAAGGAAAGCATATAAAATATTTAAGTAACATAATAATTATAGGTGTACCCTAACATATATTATAAATAAAGTAGATGTAGATATTTTATTGTAGCAGAGTAATTAATTTATATGTATATTTATGAAGCAACAATTTCAGTTTACTAAAATAGTTAATTTGGTTTTAGATGATGATAGAATCTATGTGAATAGAGCAGAAGTTGTAACCAGTGCACTCTATTACTGCTCTCAGTTAACATCTCTTTTAGTGGGTTATAATTTTGGAGCTTTTCAACTATGGGATTTGACAACTCTAAAATTAGTTTATACCTCACCAATATGTGAGGAGCATATTCCCATTACCAGATTTGCATTGCTAGAGCCCACAGATGATCCTAGAGCATTTTGCTACATTTGGGTTGCTTTTGGTAACTCTGAATTATACCAAATGGGATTGCCTTATGCAGTTATGTATTCCCTATGTTATGAATCAAAAGAGTACCAGGAGGGATACGGATACGTATATCAGGATTTTCATTATTGCACTATAAGGTTCCAAATTCAATTGGGGCAATTAGAAGAGAACAGGTAAGATTTTAATTTAAATATTTGAAACATACTAAGTATGTAAATATTGACTGAAAATCAAATGAAAACACATTCATATGTTTTATAGTGTTTATAGGAATACTACTATTTAATTAGGAAAAATGATATCTTAATATTTCAGTTTTGAATCATTGGTAAAATAATAATCAAAAAGTATGGTGTTTAAGGTATTACTTACTTAAAAGACAAAACTTAATTGTTTGATTATTAGAATTTTGTTGAGTATATATTACTTATATCAACACTTCTCTTACGGAACAGTTAGTAAATCATACCAAATTAGTTTTTGGCGGTTTTCTAGAAACTATAAAAAAATGGGATTAGGACGATTTGAAACCAGACAACTCATGTCGAACGTAAAAGTGATCCAAATAAATCTTCCATAAAATACTAAATAAGTTAACAACTAAAAAGTAGTAGATAGACTATCAATATTTCAATTATGTCCATTTAAATCAATTTGTGGTCCTATCTAGAAATTATTAATAAACTAAAATACTTTTTGTTTTCAGGACAGGCGCCAATGCTAAAGGTGGCTACTGTTTAGGATTTCAGCCAATAACAAAACTCTCCACGAGCAAAGAATCATTCGCACATTCACCAGCAGGAGATACTTTAACATTATGTCTAATATCATGGACGGTATGGTTTTCTAAGTCAGAAGTGGAAACTTGTTGCATAGTATTTGATTTAAACCAGTGGTACAAGGAGCAGATGCCTAGCGCTAGCAATTGGAAAGATTCAACGAATTATATTCTAAGAACAAATATAACGGAAATGATTCAATTAAGTGGACATAAAGTAACTAATATCTTGAAAGTTGTAGCAGATGATAAATCTATAACTCAATTTATGGGAGTACAAAGACTTGAAGAACATTTTTACCCTACATCGTTATCATTTAACTTATGGGTGTTAAGGGAGGCTGATGTTGTATTGATGCACAATCAGGGATTACAAAGATATTTACTTTCGCAAATCGAATCTGCAGGTCCTCTATGTCTGATCCGACCACAAGATATTTGTCAACAAGCTATATCTGTAGGTTTAGCTCCTCTTTTCATAGATATCCATCCCAATAGAGGATTAACAACTGAGACTCAAAGAGAAATAATATTAAATGTTGCTCTTGAGCATCAGTTGATAGGATGGTTATGCAAGTGTGCCTCGGAATGGGCAAACGGAAGTTTTTCTTCTGCTGGATGCTCTTTGGATTTTATTATAAATTGGGCCTATGAAAGAGCCGACATTTTAAAAACTAACTGTGATAATTACTGTGTTCCTTTATTTGATTATTCACAAATTCGATTGGATAACAATGCAAATGTTCTTTTGAATAGTTGTACAAGACAGATCAATAGTTTGTGTGTTCTTTATAAGCACATTGTAAGCAAGTTGTGGACTTTCGTTGGGTGTTTGGACTTAGTTAAGAAACATTTAAAGGGATTGGAGATGGTTTCTGTGTATTTTGAGGTAAGAAAAGTTTTTATATGTTAGAAAAAGTGTAATTCCAGTAAAAATATTTTTATTATAAAATTACTCGCTTCAAGATATTGTATATTTCTAAACTTTTTTAAAGCGTAGAAAAACGTTCCCTACGAATGTTCAAGAAAGGAAAAAACTGTATTAAGTTTTTTTTTTATATTTAACACCTACTGTGTTTATACCATTGGAATCTGATCAAAGCTGACCAATTATCAATTTTTATCTGTCTTAATTTACTAAAGGAAGCATTCTAAGAGCTTACCCTATGGCGTTCTCTTATTTTATCTAACAGCTATGCACTAATAACTAACATGCAAATTCACAACACAGCACTATGCTCTGCTTTTACACTAATAACACGTTACACTAACTCAAATGGTTTTGTTCGTTTGAGTCTTCTTTCTAACCCAGTATTATCGAGGAGCTGGATGATCGTGACTACCTGCAATCTTCTTGATAATTTTATTTACATCTTCCATCTCAAGGTCCTTGTGGAGGTCGACATTTCTGATGTACCAAGGAGCATCAACGCTGTTCCTTAGTACTTTATTCTGGAATCTCTGGATGATCTGGATATTACTTTTATTAGCACAGCCCCAGAGTTGGCAACCATACATCCATACTGGTCTCAGTATTTGCTTGTATATCAGTTGTTTATTATGTGCGGACAAAACTGAATTTCTTCCCATCAGCCAATACATTTTCTTGTAACGGATACTTAGTTCCTCCCTTTTCTTTTTGATATGGGCTTTCCAGCGAAGCTTTGCATCAAGTGTGATACCCAAGTATTTTGCAGTAGATGCGTGCGGTATTTGGGCATCATTTATTGTAATTGGAATGTTTTGGATTTTTTTGTTTGTAAAATTAACGTGAATTGATTTAGACTCGTTTAGTTTGATTTTCCATTTTTTTGTCCACTTATGGATTTTATCTATTGACAACTGTAATTTTTCTGCTGCTTTTTCACTGGTATCACCTACTGCTAGAATGGCAGTATCATCTGCAAAGGTGGCTATAGCATCATTTTCTAGTTCAGGTATGTCGCATGTGTATAACAGGTAGAGGACCGGACCTAATACACTTACTTGAGGGACTCCTGCTTTAATTTCTTTTAAATCTGTGTAAACGTCTTCTTGTTTAATTCTGAAGTATCTATCAGATATGTATGACTGTAGAATTTCTGAATATTGTCTAGGCATAAAGGATTTCAGTTTTTACAGTAAACCTTCATGCCATACTTTATCGAATGCCTTAGCTATGTCTAAAAATATTGTAGAGCAGACTTTCTTTTCTTCTAACGATTTCTCAATTGTGTTTGCAATTCTATGTACTTGATCAATAGTAGAGTGTTTATTTCTGAAGCCAAATTAGTGGTTTGGAATCAGTTTTTTCTCTTCTATTATCGGTTTCATTCTTCTTAGCAAGAGTTTCTCGAACAGCTTTGACATCACTGGTAAGAGTGATATTGGTCTGTAAGAAGAAACTTCTGTTGGTGATTTCTCTGATTTTGGTATCATTATTACATCAGCTATTTTCCATAAATTTGGGACATATCTTAATCTAAAAGCAGCATTAATTAGGTTGGTCAATTTTACTATGGCTTTGCGAGGCAGGTTTTTTAGTAATTCTCCAGTAATTAGATCGTATCCTGGGGCTTTCTTCAGATTTATGTTTTCTTTTATTTCATCAGTTACTTCTTTTGGGGATGTTGGTCTGATTGTCTCTACTATCTGATTAGGCTCTATCCGTATTTGATCATTAATTTGGTCTTCATGTAGTTTGAATGTATTTTCTAAATATGTGGCAAATTTCTCTGCCTTTTGCTTATTGCTCCTGGCCCAACTACCATCTTCCAGTTTAATGGGTGGAGAATGGATTACAGGTCTTTTTAGCCTTTTCGTTGCTTTAAATAGGGAGTATTCAGTGCTGCTATCATCCTTCAATTCTCTCAGGTAAGAACTCATTGATTCATTTTTTATATTTTGAATATCTCTTTTAAGCTTTTGAGTTGTATTGTTCAGATTCGTTTTATCTTCAGGAGCTCTGGTTTGTTGCCACCTCCTTCTTGGTTTTCTTTTCTCTTTAATTAACTTTTTAATTTCCTTCGGATAGTTGTTTCCTTTTACTTTTGATACTTGAATCGGAGTGTTTTCCCATGCTGATTTTTGTATATTTCGAACAAACAACTCTACTTCCTCATCTAGTTGTTCAGATGTTTTTAATTGTACAGATAATTCAATTTTTTCTTCAAGGGTTGATTTAAAATTTTTCCAGTCTGTTAATTTGTTGGTTAATATTGGATTACACTCCTTTCTAATAATCGTATCACTCAATGTGAGCATTATGGGTGAATGGTCTGAGTTCATATCCCAACAATCATCAATATCTACATAATTGACTGAGATATTTTTAATAATGAAAAAATCAATCAAGTCCGGTATCTTGTTTCAATCACTTGGCCAATGCGTCGGTCTACCCGTTGATATTGGTTCACATTTCTGTTCTTTCATGGCTGCCAGCACTCGTTCCCTTTTGGTGTTGTCAATCTTGATCCCCATTGAGTGTGCTTTGCATTAAAGTCACCTCCAATGATATAGCTTTTTCCCATACTCTTCAGATATTCTTCATACTATTCTTTTTTAATGGAATGCTTAGGGGGGCTATAAATTGAACTTATAGTAATTTCGCAATTAGTTTTGAGCTTGACACATACTGTGGTTGCTTGTATGTGTTCAGTTTCATATTTTAGCTCCTCATAATGCTGAATATTATTTTTTATTATTATTGCGCTGCCTCCTTTGTTGCGTAAGGCAACCTTACCGTTCAGCAGTCAAATGAATAATTTATTAAGTTTATAAATTGAAATTAATAGCTCATTTGTGACAAAAATTTGTACTTGAAAGTTAAAAATTTTTATCACCGTAAGTGAATTTGGTCAAGCAATAGAACCCATTTGTTAATGTTAATGACATTTTTTTTAATTTGTTGAATAAAAACTAGCTTAGAGTATCTAAACTGGTCGCATGAAACTACACTACGAACTATCTAAAAATTATATTAAAGAATTCAATGCTCAATCACAAAAAAACCATAAAATGGGGAAACAAATACCATCACTTACGAGTAAATCTGTTTTCTCAGTTTTCTCGAAACCGGAAGGAATAAACCGGTTGTCTCGGAGGTAAAAAATTTCGGATTTCGTAAATTTACCCTTCTAATTTTTGATGTTAAACCGAATCCGTCATCATTTTTTCTGTGCCTCTTGCAGTTTTAGTTGAACTAGTCCTTGCTTAGACAGACTTTTTGTTTTGATCCCATTCTTAAAATATTTAGTTTTCAGAAAGTAAATTATATGCGACTCAGTTATATGTGAGCGCCAAAGGTGACTTTGTTTTTCTCCAAAAAAGGGGATTTTATTTTTTAATACAAATTAATGAATATACACTCCCATTATTCATGATTTTTTTTCTTTTTTCAATGAAAGAAGTCTGTAATATTATGTTTATTTTGAGCTATTAATATTGAGAGGTAGAAATGTGTTGTATGTTTCCGACAATGAATCTGTCAAAATATTCTCAAGCCAGGCGAAAGCACTATAACTGTAATATCTCTCAAAATAACCTAAAATTAAAATTAATGATAATGTCAACATAATATGTTCACAAATAAATATGTGTACCAACGTAACAAAAAATATATGGAAAATCAGATATTATGTTCAATTCACTGATCCTAACCTCAACTATTTAATAAATTTAGTAATTATTTTTTGCTACGTTGGTTACGTTTTGATCGACTGGCAGTGGCGGGAAATTACTATACAGCCAAGTGTAATCTACTCATAGCCAATATTTCAATAAAAAATAGAATAATAATAATTATATATAAATAATAAATAAAATATTCATAAAAATTAATGAATATACGCTGCCATTATTCAAGATTGTCCTTTTTTTCATTGAAAGAACTAATTTATATTGATCTCTGTACATTTTACTCGATGATATGCGGTCTTTTACAGTGAGCCAGCTGTAACAACAAATGCATTCACGATACGTTTTAGCAAATAATATTTGGTCACCACAAATAATCAGAATTCGTAATTATTCACTCCTTATCAGTGGCGTTTCATGAAAGCGTGCTTAAAGTCTTGTATTAAAATTTGAATTTATTTGAGAATTTATTAAATAAAATAAAAACAGTTAGACTACGTTTTTTTTAATAAAATGTTTAGATAATTTATTGCCAAATAACAAATATAACAATTGTTAGTAAAAACGTTTGTATTTATACGTATTTATATTATGATTTTTAATCGTAAAGGCTCTGTACTGAGCTATTAAGATTTTAGAATTTGTAAATCTTAAATAATATTGTTCTAAATAAAATTGTTTTGAATTGGAAAAACTATTTTGGTCAAACTAGTGTACTAGGTACAGTTTATATATGTGGTTTACAAGACTTAAAAAAACCGATTTTAATCGCAGAATCAACTACAGAATGCGTGTTACTTTTAAGTAATTGATTTGTTACGTATCAATTAACTGAAATAAAATCTTAAAATAAATAGGTTTTAACTTTCAGGTATTTTATTTGGTTTCATGAATTTATGCAATGAAATCTTTAGTGTTTCTATAAATTATTCAATTTATGATGATATAAATAAGCTAATATACAATAAACTAATCACAACTAAACCAAATTTTTAACCTCTCCAATTAACTTGTTTTCACACCACCCATGTGGTAAAGTTTTCGGTGCGTTTTATTTGTACGTGGTGTCCCCAATAGGCCTAATCCACAATGCAATATACATTCAGAGTCTGTTTCTGACTGAGATGAATTTAAATGAGATTGTTTTATTATAAGAGTAATCAATTTTTTCACAACACTGGTAAATGTGACTGTTTCAATTAATTTTAAAAGCACATATGTACCTCATCTATCTAGCTATGGAAAGCTCGAAACGGAAGTGGAGGATCAAGTGAATAAAGCAAACAGAGCCACAGGTTGCCTGAATGAAACAATATGGAGAAATAAAAATATCGGAAAAGAAATGAAACGTAGAATTTACAAAACAGTCATCAGACCAATAAATGCGCGGCAGAAACACGACCTGATACAAAAAGGACAAAAGAATGTTAGAAATAGCAGAGATGACAACCCTTTGAAAAAACGATAACAAGACAAGGTGGGCGGCATTAATAACTGCGTAAAAAACAGGTATAATGGAATGGCTACATAAGCCGAATGACAACAAATAAGTAACAAATAACGTAAGCACGGCGAGAGACGGTTCTCCAATATGAAGAGGATCAGTGTAAAGATCACGAGAACAATGGAATGACAACTTACTGGAGGCACATTGAAAAAACAGATAGTCATATTTACACAAAAAGAAGAAGAAAATATGTACCTCATAATTTTCCAAATTATTTTACTCCATTGATTCTGCAGAACTGTCTGTTGAACTGTCTGATTCATTTGATCCTAATTGTATTGTCACAGGCTCAATAACAGTATCCACCATGCCGTCCAATCTCCACATATCGTCTTCTACTTTAATAACATGGCTTATCGCATTGTTCCAATCAGTTGAATGTATATTGTCCAAACTGGCTTGCAAGAGGCGCTGGACATCAATAATTTTAAAAGTGACATTTTCTCGAGCTACATATTCTTTCATTTGTGCCCAAATTAATTCTATTGGGCATCACACGGTAATGCCATGAAGTCTAGCCATTGTATCCACAGCATACTGACGATATGTACTACGATGTTGTCTAATAATATTCATTAGCTCCATTTTAACCATATTCTCGCCGTATGGAATGGGTTTTTCTTTTAACCAATTTTGTAAAACTGCTTTTCTGTCACTCATTAGGAATTCGTTCAACAAGTCGGCTATGATAGGATGCATTGTCTAATACTACCACTGAATTAGGTTCAATACGCTGAAGAACGTTTTCGAACCATCTTTCAAAGCATGTGGCGTCCATGTCCTCATGATAGTCGCCTGTTTTCTTTGATACAAAAATGAGAGCACTATTTTGCAGAAAACCTGTATCACTACCGATATAAGCTACAATAAGACGCTGACCTTTGCCTGATGGTGCTCGTAATCCTGTTGATAAGCCTTCTATAAATGCTTGACGAGGAGTTGTTACAGTCGCATCATGCCAAATTTTGGAAACTGTATGACCGGCATTAATCCAAGTTTCATCAAGATAATAAATTTTTCTTTTGGAAAGACGATAATCTCTAATAGAGCGCAAATATCATCGTCGCCATGCTACTATTTCCTCTTTATCTATTAAAATTGATTTTCGAGTTCGTTTCATGTAACGAAAATTTAACTTGTGTAGAACTTTTCTTAGCGTTTCGGCGCTCATTTGAGGAATCATATTGTTTTCCAGTAACTTGGTCCTAACTGTTTTGATCGTTGGGGGCTTATTTTCTAAAAAGAATGTATGTACAGTCCTCCTGATTAAATTCAGTTGTGTTTCATCTAGATCTAGAGGTTTTCGTCCACGCTGGCGAGTTTTTGGCGCACTTAAAGTTGCTGTAATTTTAACTTCACGAACAATCCGTTCCACTGTCGAGGCTGACACCCCTGTTAAAAAGGAACAGCGATCTACAGCGTCCGTTGTAGAATGTGTTTTTTTAAGTCCGTCATTCACTTTCCACACGATTTGTTTCTCAGCTTTTGAGAGAGGTTTGTGTCGATGAGATTTTGTGGTACCTGCGCCAACAGCTGCATCCATTTTTATTCTATAAAGACGAAAATATACTTTCATTAATATTGCAAAGTTTTATTTATTATATGTTTTAACTTCTGTGTTTAACAATGTAAATGAAATGTCAATTATAGTATTTTTATTATAGAAATATATATTATATATATTTCTTATCTTAACTTAAATCAAGTGATAAAAGTTTTTAACAGTATCCGGGCCCCTTATAACATTATTGGCTGAACCATGTTCCATACACTTTTCGAAATTTTCTTGATTTTAAAAATTAATTATTGATAATACAATAATTATTGACTTTTCGATTAAAAATCTAAGTATTAATGGTTTTACTTCATTACAATATAATAATTAATTCTTGATTTTTTTTATTACAAATCCAAGTCTTAATCGTTTTGTTTTAAATCTTACAATGCGTTTAATTTGTTTACTTGTCATTCCATGATTTCATTTAAGACAAATACGGCAAATCAATAGATTTAAATTTCACAGCTGTTTAATTTACTCACCTCGAAATAACGAAATATGGTTGTTAACAATAATAATATTCTAACAATAATAATAGTCTAAAATAACAATAATAATCTACGAGTTTGCAGTGAAAACTTTTCGCTGTAATGTATCAAAATTCACTCACGTTCACTGTGCACTACAGTACGCTACTGACACTTCTCAAATTTAACCATTATCAGCAGCTGCAAATGTATGTGTCACCGTCTTCAACAAGTTTTTATACTATAGACATGATTGTTGTAAAAACTCTTCTTCAGAAGAAATTTTAAATTAACTCGCGTATTGCAAATTAATTTGTAATACTCCTTAACCGGATATTTATTAATGTATTTTCTACCTACTAATTGTCGATTAGTAACTGTAGTAAGAGGGCCCCCCATACCTGTTCCTTTGTTAAGAAATCAATCTATATTTAATGAAAAAAGTAAGTTAGCACATAGAAAATGCAGTAATAAAAAAATATCCTATTAGGGAGTATTACAAATTGTTTTGCACACGAAAGTAGTTTAAAATTTCTTTTCTGAATAAGCTGTTGGAACATCAATTTGTGAATATTGTGTGGAAATGATAAAAGCTTCTAGAAGAAACGTTCAAAAAAAATTAGGCCCAAAGATTTAATCCACACCTCCGTGCGGAAGATGCACAATGCATTAAGAAAACGAACAGTTGATTTTTCTTAACAAGGAAAAATATGCTAAATTCTTCTAACCTAAATATGTAAATAATGACGTTAAAGAAATAAATATAAGACTTACTCACAATCAATTTATTGTACCTTGGACGACGGGTTTCGAACACTAAATTTTGCTGTTCATCGTCAGGTCTCCGGTAAGGTTACTTAAATGCTAAAACTACAAATTGTAACTATAAGAGTTCTATCAGGTATATTATAATATTATAAATTATACCAATATTATGAATATGTAGTTTGAAAGAGTATATAAACTGTACTTACATGCCGATACAAAGAAATTAGTTCATTAGGTAGGCTCGGTTTACTTTTTTTAATTTCCTGTCTTTTATATAAAGCTCTTCCAGAATTGACAGGTTGGTTCTATTTTCTGTCCAGGACATGCGTAGAGTTCTTCAATAGACCCACATTTCGAAGACTTCGATCTTACTCCTATCGATTTTTTCCATGTCCATGTTTCAGCTGCGTATGTAGCAATTCGAAAAATAGGACATTGATCAACCTGAGCTTAGTATTCCTTGTTATTGTTCGGTCTTGCCTATTTTAATCAATTTAGCTGTTGCGGCTCGGACCATTGCTAGTCTACACTTGATTCAAGTATACAAATACCACAAAACGGTGTTTCTCTTGATCTAATTATCAGCTACATTTTATGGGAATTTTTCAAACGCGCTAAACGTAAAATTCAAGCTATTTTTCCAATACATAGATTCAGTAAATGTGAAATGGTAGGACTTTAGTTGTGGTTTTTCCTACTGTATTTTCTTTTGTGTTATATTTCCGTTACTGGTTTTGTTTGTCTTTTAAAAAAGTCTTTAGAACGGGCACCTTAGCGTGGAGCGTGTGTCCATGTTTAATCCTATTTGTATCATCACCAACATTGTTCCAAATGATAATGTTAGGAAATCCTGTGCAAGAAAGAAATAGTAATTAAAAATGTGTTACAAATTTAAAGAAAGCATGGAAATATTAAAACTGTTGTTTTTCTTTAGCAAACCAATCAGGTGGTTAAATAGGTCTAGAATCTAAGTAAAAAAACCATTTGATTATTAGTAATTTTTTTTATTTTTCACTTGCATATTATTTGTTTATTTTAGCTTGGATACGGTTACCGTAAACACGGCATATATCCTAGGGCATAATAAGCGGACTTTATGGTCTATAACACCCTGTTGTTTTTTTCTAGTTTTTATATTATGTCTAGTTTTAGTATTTCTATTATGTGAAGTGAAAAATAAAATCTTGTATATACTAGTTTTGTTACCGGATGATTACGCCCATCGAGCAAAATCCATCCCTCGGGCCAGAGGCTTCTGGCTGGATTATATTGCTCTACGGGCGTAATCATCTTAATAATACCATTTGTGCATAAATAATTATTGAACAACAGATAGCAAATAAAGTGTACAATAAAAAATGTATATTAAAAATGTACTCACTTCACAGTCAAGTATTTCTATGTACTCACTTCTAAAAATTCGGTCGGTATAGCTTCTGGGCACCGCTTTTTGTGTTAGATAGGCAGCATAAATCAATTATTTGTAAATAAATTTTTAATTTTATGTTCACTAATCTCTTGTTATTTTAGGTTCTTCAGTGGTTAGTAAATGTAGGACTATTGCCAGAGTGTCACCCTTCAACGTATCCCAGACCTGACAATTCGGAACGTATCAGTGCTCCATATTTTGCAAAAGAACTAACAGAATATTACAATGAAAGACGTGCCCAGTTACGGATATTGACAAAAGAAACTTTCGGAAACACCGACAGTCTTTTATTTATTGATAACTTGATCGAAAAGAAATGCGGAGGAAGAAATTTATTAAACCTATGGTATGAAGATAGTGGAACTGGCATGTATCCTCCGCCATCTTTACAAAGTTTAATAAGAACGTATTTGGTGACTGGGGCTGGAATAAATTACAAGCATTCTTTGGTGATTTATTTGTTTTTGGATTTGGCAATGGCTCTTGACCAAACCTGGTATGTAAAATTATTTTTTATTTTTTTTATTTTACTTTGCACTTCGGAAATCGTCGATTTTTATCATTTCATGTGCAGAAGCATTTCCGTAAAACGAAAATGAAGTGTCAAAATAAACATATTTAAACTAAAATTGTGGTTAGTTCCCTATAAAAATAATAAATAATATTAAAATGCCACAAGAAAATAGCTTCAGAACAATGTTATATAATATTTAACCAATAGTAGAATTACAAAAAAAATTAAAAAAAATTAAAAAATCGATGGTTGTAACACTTCATTTTACTACTTATATAATTTTTATTTGTAAATGATTTTAAATATTTATTTTTAATGCAATCACTTGTTTTAATTTGACATCACATGTAACATAATTATTCTCAAGTATCTAGAACAAATGTTATTGTTAATGTAACTGTGATATTAGCGCCCATCGAGTTTTTTTTTTGCAGACATGTAGAGAGTTACTCCAGTGAGTAACCTCTTTACAATTCTAAAATTAAAATTTTATTAACTTTGAAAAATTAAAGGCAAATATCGAGCACAATTTTAATAATCAAATCTTGCCCAAGTACTTTCGCTTTCTACAGCATCATCAGGGGCATTTCGTCAAATTTGGGCTATCCAGCAAGCGCAGAATGTAATAAACATGAAATTGAAACATGAATTGTACATAACACTACACTAGAACAAGGACAAACAGTTTAAAATTATTTAGAAAGATTCTACGCTACATTCATGTCGGCAACAGGAGAGATCCATTCTCTCTCCTGTTGCTGACAAGATTGTAGCGTAGAATCTTTTTAAATAATTTTAAACTGTTTGTCCTTGTTTTAGTGTAGTGTTATGTACAATTTATGTTTCAATTTCATGTTTATTACATTCTGCGCTTGCTGGATAGCCCAAATTTGATGAAATGCCCCTGATGATGCTGTAGAAAGCGAAAGTACTTGGGCAAGATTTGATTATTAAAATTGTGCTCGATATTTGCCTTTAATTTTTCAAAGTTCATTTATTCGAGCATTCAACCTTATATCAAAATTTTATTAGCTTGAATACACTTAGTTACAATACACAATGTTCAGTTGGACAAGTCGGACGGCAATTGCCGTTTTAGTCTACGCACTTCAAAGACGTTCCGCACATTTAGTTGTCGAGCAAACGCATTAAGATGCACTAGCACTCGTTCACAGTATTTAGCACTAAAACGTTGTATGGCTTCTTTCACGGATTCTAGGGGGATGTCGTGTTGAATCACGTCGTTTGATACATAGTATGGCGCATTGACTATGGCACGCAGTACCTTGTTTTAAAATCTCTAAGATGTTTGTATTGGAGACGCTAGCAGTGCCCCATAGCTGAATCCCATAAGTCCATATGGGCTTGAGGATGGACGTAGAGTAAAATTTTGTTATTTAAAGATAGTTTTGAATTGCGTCCAATGATCCAATACATATTTCTCAATTTAATTCCAAGCTGTTTTCGTTTGTTAAAAATATGTTTTTTCCAAGTTAGACGGCGATCCAAGTGCATGCCAAGATATTTAGCGTCCTCGGATTGAGGAATGAGACAATTATCAATACATACAGGGGGGTATGTTTCTCTACGTAGCGTGAATGTAACATGTAACATAGGCAAAAGGCTTATAGACCGGTATGAAGATGCATTTTTCGGTCTTTTCCCGGGTTTAAGGATCATTACGATTTGTGCCACTTTCCATGAACTAGGGAAGTAGTTTAGGCGCAGGATTGCATTAAATATAAAGGTTATTAGTTGTATGCACTTATTCGATACTTCTTTTAGAATCCTGCCAGAGATTAAGTGAAATCCAGGGGCTTTTTTGATGTTGACTTCATTTATTGTTTGTTTTACTTGGTTGACTGTAAATTTCGTGTGGGGCAGATCCATTTGAAACGGTGCTGTTAGGAATCTGGTTAGTTCTGTTTCTTTCTCTGTAGAAGGGTATGACGTGAATACTTTTTGAAGGTGCTTGCCAAAAAGATCAGCTTTTTCGTTGCCGTTCCTAGCCCAGGTGTTTGCCTCATCTTTGATTGGTGGGTTATGCTGTTGTGGCCGTTTGAGTTTTTTCGTGGCTTTTCAGAGTGAGTAATCTGTAGCTTCCTTATTTTCTGCCGTTCTTGACTGTTGCCAATTTTTACGTAATTGTCGTTTTTCTGAGATTTTTTGTTTAATTGTGGGAGACACATTATTTCTGTTTGGAGATGGTTCGTAGCTGGGAGTCGCATACCATGCAGCAATTTATATGCTTTTTGTTAGGTTATCTACAGCTGATTCTAGTTGGAGTTCATTTTTCAAGGACAGATTTAGTGAGATCAGGCTGTCTAGTTTTTCTCTAAATTGGGACCAGTTAGTCTTGGTGTTATGCCAAGTTGGTTGATGTACTTTGTTTAAGATTTTTTCGAAGATTGTTATTATAAACAGTGAGTGATCTGATAATAAATCGAAGCATGATTCAGCTTTACATTTTTTGGTATCGATGCCTTTTGTGATGCAGAAATCAACGGTATCAGGTATTTTGTTTAAGTCAGACGACCAATAAGTTCGCCAGTAGAGATTTGTTGCAGGTTATTTTCTAATATTGCTTTAGCTAATTCTCTGCCTCTTGGTGTTGTTAGTCTAGAGCCCCACATCGGATGTTTTGAATTATAATCTCCACCTGCAATGAATTTGTTCCCTAGAGTGTCGAAATATTCTAGGAAATGTTCTTTTTTAACGGCATGTTTAGGTGGGCAGTATATGGCAGATATTGTTATTGGACCGTGTGCTTCCTCAATTGTTAAGCTGGTTGCTTGCAGGTAGTTTTTGTTATATTTTTCCCTTTCGGAGTGTTTAATAAAATCACGTATAATTATGACGCTTCCACCGTGAGATCTACCGTCTGGGTGTCTTGTATGATACAACTTGTAGCTGGGAATCCGCATGTAGTTGTCTGTAAAGTGGGTCTCGGAAATTAAAATTATATCAATATTTTGATTAAGTATGAATGTTTTGAGTTCTTTAGCCCGTTGATAAAGGCCATTTGCGTTCCAGACTACTATTTTATATTTTGGTTGTGAAGCCATTAAGCGATCTTATTAATGACAGTGGTAAGCAAATTGATCATTGTGCTCATTTGCTCCATGAGTTTTTGCATCATTTCTTCCAACTTGGCTAAGTTGTTATTAGGTTGGTTAGGTCCTGGTATTGATTGGTTGTTATTGCTACACTGTGGTTGATTTTTGTTGACTATTTGAGCATAGGTTAAATCAGGTTGTATTTGTTGAGAATTATTTGTTTGAATAGGTGGTTGCATGATATGCAACCAATGTGGTTGCAGCCAATAATCACTTAATTTTGTTTGTTTCCTGGATATTTCTACTTCGGGACTTCTTATTCTTTTTTTATTTGTTACTGTCTCCCATTTATCTTCAGATTCAGAGTTAGAAGCTGCTTGTTCATTCGTGTGTTGGACTACCTGTGGATTTTGTGGATTTTGATATACTAAGTGTGGGGGGAAAGGTAGAGGATTTGGTTGTGAAAAATATTGTGGGAAAATTGGCTGCGTTTGAGAAGATGAGCCTGACATTTGCTGATATATGGCCTGTTGATTTTGATCATGGTAACTCGTTTGGGGCTGTGACATTGACGTAGGAAAAAAATATTGTTGATCAGACATATTGTTATTCACCTGATATCCTGATTGATGAGGTGGCACACAATTTCATTTGATATCTCTTTTTAATTCCACTCCACTGATATGAATTTTTGAATATTTTCTTATCACTAATTGCCTTCTGATAACTATTTATCGATTCCAAAACACTTGGAATGCCTTTTACCGAACCAAAAATATATTCAGGGACAAGCAGATACGCCGAAACACAAAAATGAAATTATACAAATTGATTATACGATCTATTATAACGTATGTCTCAGAATTAAGTGTATTAGCGGCAATAGAGGAAAAATAACTAAATATTCTTGAAAGAAATGTAATAACGAAAATATTGGAACCTAAGGTAATAAACGAAAGTGAAGCAATGTTCTGAAGTAATTATGAAATAAAATATATATGGATGAAAAAAGGAGAACTACTTGCTAAAACAGGTCTTTTAGCAAGTAATAACTCTTTTGAAAGCTCTTGTGTTACTCAGTATGTTTCTAGATTTATTTGTGATTCCCTCATGAGTGACAATAATTTGGAAAAAACACCGACTACCCGTATTAATTTGGTAGGGTCAACTTTTATAGAAAACGCCGTAATGGATCAATTTATTTCTCCAGTTTCCCACATTCAGAGAGAATTTATTTGTTTTATCGACCTCTTCATTCTTTTTAAGAGGCATCATTCTTCTAAAGAGGCAAAGTGCCTATCCAATTTTTGGTAACTTGTAATAGTAAAATTATCATTTTTAAGCCGGCCGATGCTTCTTCACTCTATTGATCATTTATCTCGAGATATTCGTACTGTTCTGTTTTGCGCTATTCTCTCAATATCTTCATTCCATTCTATTTTTTTTTGGAGCCATTTGTTAACTGGATATATTTTCCATTGCATTCTAATGTTTTCACTTCTTTTCCTATTATATAAAGTTTTGCCGGTTATTCTTCGTATTTCACCCCTGTTGTTTCCATTATTCGTTTTGTTTTATTTGTACGTTTTTGTTTTATATGCCTGGTTTATCCAGTTTACGTCATAGTCTGGCGTATTGTTGTCTTCTTTCTTAAACCCTGCCGTATTATAGTATATAGTCTGCCGTATTGTTTTGGTTTGGTTGGAGAGCTGGGCCGTAAGTAAGTGAATAAAACAGGCACTGGAAAGGGGTAACTACAAAAAGAGAAATAAAAAAAAACATGGATTTCCTGGGCAAAACACACAAGAAGGTTCCTAAACTATTTAAATTGGACGCCGTTTACAAGAATCTTCCTGCTGGATGGAAGAAAGGCTTTTCTTTCCTAAGAAAAATAAAAAGGATTAGAATCTTTTTAAAGGAAATAATACTACACTTGGTTTAGAGAGAAACATTACTTATTTATTATTACTTCACCGTAAACAGTTAATACAAATAAAATTAACAGGATTTAAAAACAACTTACAATGGTGCTGTCGGTTTACAACAAACTCTAGACGTTGGGGCACTATAGGAATTTAAATTATGGTTGGGCGACATTTTGTAGCGGTTCCAACAGCTAGTTGTAACTATTTAAATAATTATTAGAAATGAAAAATATTAAAATCGTAAACTAATTTTCGAAACCAAATTCAGAATTTTGCTTTAATCTGTGCCTTCTAAGAATTGCAAGTCAAAACAGACGTTGATAAAGATGTTATGAGAGACATGGGGAATCTAAAAATTGCATTCCACAACATATCTCCTCAACTAAGCAAAATTCTTAGCGAATTGAGTTGTAGAACTCGTACAGAGTATATCGAAATAAAAAGGAAAAGACAGTTAAAATTTGATTTCACGTACAGGGCGATTGCGCATCCGCTTATACGTATTTCGGCCTAATAGGCCTCATCAGAACGGCTTTCGCTATCGCTCTGAACGTGAAAACAAATCTTTTCCGTCTTAGGAAGCAACTCTAACATGGCTTCGTATAGACGCAATGTAGCGACATCTGATAATAAAATTGTAAACTAATTTTCGAAACAAAATTCCTATTACTGGCCTATTCCTATTATTGGCCAATGAGGCCTATTAGGCCGAAATACGTATAAGCGAATACGTATAAGCGTGAAATCAAATCTTAACTGTTTTTTCCTTTTTATTTCGATATACTCTGTACGAGTACTAGAAACCAATTCGCTAAGAATTTTGCTTAGTTGAGGAGATATGTTGTGGAATGCAATTTTTAGATTCCACGTGTCTCTCATAACATCTTTATCAACGTCTGTTTTGACTTGCAATTCTTAGAAGGCACAGATTAAAGCAAAATTCTGAATTTGGTTTCGAAAATTAGTTTACGATTTTATTATCAGATGTCGCTACATTGCGTCTATACGAAGCCATGTTAGATTTGCTTCCTAAGACGGAAAAGATTTGTTTTCACGTTCAGAGCGATAGCGAAAGCCGTTCTGATGAGGCCTATTAGGCCGAAATACGTATAAGCGGATGCGCAAGCGCCCTGTACGTGAAATCAAATCTTAACTGTCTGTTCCTTTTTGAAAAATATTAGTATACATATGGTTTCCACTTTTGAAAAAAAAAAAAAAATATGTGGTTATAATTAAAAATTGTTTATTTTTACCTTACGCCCAAATGCGTCTCACTCAAGCTACAAAATGGTCTGAACTGACCAGGGAAAACAAATAGACGAATCTTTGGAAGTTGGGCACTGGATTTGGGCCTCGGATTATCTTCGACGAGAAGAAACTGTGATCTTCGCTCGGCTTCTCAACTTCTTGCTTGAAACCATGTGGACCTCTTAAATTGTTGTGACGCTGTTTTTCAAATCTCTCAAATAGGACACAATACAACACATCGGTGATCAAATAAAAAAAACTGCCACATTTGCATTTGATTAAATTCACCTCTCCACAATAGAAATTTTTGCCGGCTTTTTGAAGATTACACACCGAGCTTCCCCTATAAAATTTTAAATCCAACTTGACTTAAACTATTAACTACTCACTAACTTTACGCTATATTCCCATGACAAAAACGAATAACGAAAAATCATTACGAATTTAAAAAAGAAAATCCGGACTCACAATGACCTGAATCGTCTATTGCAGAGTGACATCATTCTTAAAAATCGTTTGCGTCCCCGCATATCTTTCTCAGCAATCTAAGTGGATATTTATTTGACGCGCAATATTAAGCGGAACACGATCAAAGAAATACAATTCAAAATTATTATATGCAAACCAGAAATGTTTATATTATCAATCCCAATGACGCAAAAGGGTTGAAAATATTTCGGTGTTTTAACATATACAAGGTGATTTGAAATGCTACAAGGGTCTTTTTCAATAATTTTGGTAAATTTTTGTTAAATTTTTGGAAATACATTTCAAGATCATTTTCATAATTCAATAGTCATTAGCTTTCAAATTATTTATCGCATACTATATTATGTCATTTAAGAAAAATATGGGTGTCATATTTTTTACAGATCTCAAAAATAAACAAAAAAATTAACAAATTGATTCTATTAAAATGTTAGAATTTGGAAAAATAAATTAACGCATTCGAGCGTTTTCGACGCTAGCTCAACACTCTCAGTTCTCAGTCCCATACGGTATACAAAAGTTCATACCTTTTAGATGTTGGCAAAAATAGACACAAATACTCACAATTTAAAATAACTTTTTTTGATGGTAAGAAGGGGGCGACTGGTTTCGGAGATTTTTTGCATTTATTAAATTATCGAGACTACATTAAAACACACAACCCAAGTTTGGCGTGATTGGTTGGTGGGTGGGTCCCAATTTAAAAATTGGCGGGTTTTATGTTTATTAAAATGACAATGGAGATATTGGCACTATGGCTAAAGTTTTTATTATACTGTGGTATTGGTACAAAGCGGATGATATTCACATTTTAGGATTAAGCTGGCTATTTCAGTTTTATTAGAAATCTAATTATTTTTCTTTTGAGATTATTTAATTAAAATTAAATTCTGACTTGTTTATTTTATTTTGATATGCTAGTGATGCTTTTTTTATTAGGTATATAGATATTGTTTATATTAGGTAATTTTTTATTAAGATTTAGAGGTTCCTCTTATTATTTTTATTTCTAGAACATTCATTAACATTATTATTTTCGTTAGCTTTCTCTATGTAGGATCGGCTTCTCTAATTATTTTCCTCTCTGTTCTTTTTTCTTCCAGGGACTAAGTACCTCTCCGCTTTTTTTATGAGATTATGGTTTTTCAGAAACATGCAATTGCTGTTCACCCCCTTTTTTTACTGCCCTACATTCAGTACCATACATCATAGCTGGTCTTAAGGCACTCCTATACAACTTACCTTTTAGTTTTCTTGGTACCTTTTTTATCACACATCAACTAATTTACCTCTTTCCTTTACCTTTAATTGAAATATAGATAAAACGGTAATACCGATCCTAAAAGCCGAAAATCATCTTTTGGGAGTTCTTGTCTATCCAAGCCAACTACTCTATCTGGACTTGAAATATCATCTTTAAAAGAATATTCTAAATATTTTGTTTATATCCAACTTAATTTTAATTCTTTTTCTTCAAGGACCTGTCTTCACTACTCTAGTCTTTTCTACTAATACCAAGAAGGTTCAGTTGTTATCTAATCCAGCACAAATGAGAATAAATATGGGCTTAACACGAAACCGTGATGAAGCCCTATTTTCACACAAAATTTGCCAGTTTCACCTGCAATCGTTCTAACACTAGTTGTTACTTGCTCATACATCACTCACATATTCAACCTGCACTCCTTTCCTACTTAATCTCTGCCACAGCAGGTTTCTGATAACTTCATCATGTGCTTTCTGAAGATTAATAATACTATGTGCAAGTCTATCTCTTTCACTCTAAATTTTTACATTAGCTGTCTTGTAATAAAAATTGCTGTTGTAGACCTGCCTTGCATAAATCTAAATTGACATTTATCCATTTTCATTTTTGAGAACCTTACACTAAATTCTGTTAGATTTCACCAAAAATAAAGCAGAGGTTTACTGGAAATAACTATGGCAAACCAAATAAAACACTAAATAGCTGTTTAAAATGTCTTTATTCTTTATTAAAAATCTAGGAAATCAAATAAGGGGGGGCGTTATTGGTGCAATGGCGAAGGAAAACCCCTCTAAACCTCGCCTAGGGCCCAGTACATCCCGATTTAAAAATAAAATTCTAATATAAAAGTGTATAAATAACATCATTGCCTATTTTAATGTACAAATTTTACCTTTAAATTTCAGACCTAACCATAAGTGTGCCTACATATAATCTTATAAAAAATTACACTATATTACTAATCAAGTAAAATGAATAATAATGTTAAATTGACTAACTTTCTTGTAAATAGAACTTTATATATTGTTATAGAATTAACATTTCTTGTTATAGAACTATAATAAAAATTCAATACAGATACAAAACAAAAAATACTTGTGAGCTAAAAAATTGTTAAACGAATTTAATGTTTACTCAGTTCCTTTTTTTTTGGAAGGAAAATATTCCTGTTTCTCCATTTTTCGCTTCATTGTAACATTCTTTGCCTCTTCCTGAAATTCTTTCTTCACTTTCACTTTGCGCTTTGTTCCTTGAATGTCTCTCACAATTTTGTCATGTAATCTTGCAAAACTTTCATCATCTAAGTCTTCCATGGTTTTTACTAAATTTACCAAGTTTTCTATTTGAAGACTTCGTTTGGTTTTTTCCTGGATGACATTTGTCTGTTCTACCTTCCCTCTGACAAACTCATTAATTTCCTCCTGATGCTTTGATTTAATAATTGAAGTTACTGCCAAACACCTTGCAGCATCATCTAAAACAGAGTTAGTTCCCTCGCGCTCCTCATGCATTCTTACCAAGTGCACATGCTTACACAAGGTATTCCTAACCACATATTCGGCACACTCACACTGGTAGCGATGAATACAAATTTTACATACTCTACAATACAATGTCTTACATTCATTTTCACATACTTGCCTTATATTTACATTATATATTTTATTAGGATCTCTAAATGACTTTACCTGAAATTGACCATATACCTTCACATTTCTCTTAACCTCTACTTTGTTTTTCATCGTTTCTGCCATTTTGTGTGCTTTTGCTATAACCCTATCTTGATAATTGTTCGCATTTGGTCTTTCAATGTCTATAATCCTCTTCCACATTTTGATGTCCACTAGATCGTCTATTGTGTCCAATAACTTTTCGATTGATACTGCAGCATTTCTTCTAAGGTGGTTGGTCTTCAGTAGGTTGTTGAAAGATTCTATCGCCATGTTTGTATTGATTCCTGAATTTCTTCTGTAGCAATGGGCCCACATTTTGATTCTCTCTTCATTCTGAAAGTAATACCTACAAAAAAAAATATACTTAAGGATGACTTAAAATGTATGATTTCATATATTTATTTACCTTGCCAGATAATTAAAAAAATCTATCTCATTTGCCTCTTGTAATTTGACTATATATTTGTTGCACAACTCCATAAATCGATCTTCATCCGTTTCATTAATAATTCTTTTCATCTCAGTTTTCATCTGTTTCTTCAAAATTGGATCCTGGATTTTCTTCTTCCCTTGAATATTCCAGTTTCTCACAACATGCCAGGTACATAAAAGCCTTTTTGGTTGGTTGCCCATAATCTTCGCCCATGCATTATAATATTTTCCATCATCATCACTCATAAAATGTTCCGCATGAATTTCAGTCTGTATTCTATTCTTGAGGGCACCTAAAAGTTTTTGAAAATTATTTTTACTTACCAGTTATAAATTGTCATTACTCATATAATACATACCTAAAAAAACCTCTTGAACTACTTGGTCCAATCTGTTTGACAGTAAGAAAGCAACTGGAAATCCTGTATTCCTGTCATCTTTAATAAGCACCACTGTTAAATCCATTCCCCTCTTGTTTGTGCCGTGTGTACCATCCATACAAATTATGCTAGGGAATTCTCTTAATTTATCTTCCATTACAGAATTCATAAATCCTAAGGCAAAATCTTCTTTTTTAAGTACAGCATGTTGTTCTCCTAATAAAAATAAAACACCAAATTTATAGTTTACCCAAATTTATAGATTAGAGATAATTAAAGATAAATTAATAGTAAGAGACTGAAATTTTATTGTATATTTTAATATGTAATCATTAGTCCTATTTTTTGAGTTCAGTTGAGTTCTTATTTAAAAAAGATAACTTAAAGCAGCAATGTGGGAAGAGATAAGTAGAAGCAGAAGATACTCAAGAAGGTAGATAGAGTAAATTCATGAGGAACGATAATCAATAAGTATGCAGACAACTAGCTTTTGCAAATGATGTTAACATAATAGTAAGAACAAAGTATAAAATATTAAAGAGGAACTTAATCAGATAAAACGAACTGCATGGACAAGTAAACTGAAAACCAATGGAGCTAATATAAAATACATGTAGCTGCAAAACAGCAGGTAATCAGTGATTACAACACCTAACTATAGGATAGTATAGCACTCAAGTGTAAAAAACTTTATATAGGATAACTAGTCATATGCAATACTAGTGTTAACAAATAATTGGGTAGAAGAATCTCCATAACCAATAAGAGTTACCATGGCTTAATTAAACAACAAAGGTCAGGTAATAATACAAGAAAAAACTGTGCCAAACAAGTGCCAATTATATAAAACCTTATTCACATATGTATCTGAAACATGCACACTTACTAAAAGTGAAGAAAGCCAATAGGGTAATTCTGAAAGACAAATCTTGAGCCACGTATATAAACCAGTAACAGAAAATTGTATGCGAATAAGATATACATTTTAACTATAAAGGGAATACCAGGATCTGGATATCATAATATTCATACAAATAGGACAACTTCAGTATAAGAAAAGTGTAGAACCAATGAAATAAGATGTAATCCCTTTCAAAATAAACAAATAATTCCAGTTGGAAATAAAACAAAAGGAAGATTAGATATAAGGAACAAATAAAGCAAGACATGAAAATTTTAAAAATCAAAAACTGGAAAAGCAAAGTGTGAAATAGATCAGAATGGAGAAGTATTCTTAAACAGACTAAGACCCAAAAAGGGTTGTCTAGTAAAATAAAAAACTAGAAAATTTGCCCCATAAATCAGCACCTCCATTACAAAATTAGCTTTCATGTAAAAAACCAATAACTACAATCTTAGGAGATATATTATTTAAAAATTTATATTGAATAAATGAATTGAATTAATTATAATTGTGGTAGGCATAAAAAAATGATTGGTCTTTACCTTCCTTCCTGAATAAAAAAGCGTAATTCTTGTTGTTAACATTCCATTCCTGAACCTTTAAAGCCGTTGCTACCATATCATTTTGATCTCGTTTCTTATATGTATTATACTTCCTGGACAAATTTGAGAGATCTTGACTTGTTAATAAGGCAAGTCTTTCTAGTTTTGGTGTTTCCAATTTTCTTGAATCTTCTAAAATTCTGCTAGATGGCACCCCAGATGTTAACTTCTCTACAATCATTTTTTCTTCTGCTTTTGACAGATGCATGGTTCTTAATTCCTCTTTATGTCCAGCATGTGTTTTCCAATAACTGACTGAAACTTGTCCTTGATCTCTCAGTTTGCAAATCAGCCTGGAGGGACACACTCCTTTAATTTTAATTGATCCATCAGATTTCTCTGTCCTAATTTTATAGTTGGGCTTATATCCTAAATATAGATTAGTATGATTAGTATAAGTTTTAATTACTTGAAGTAACAAAGTACTGGACCTACCATTCAAGTTACTTCTGTTACAATCATAGTATAATATCTTATACTCCTTTTTATAAACTGCTCTTTGTTTAACATAACTTGTCTCAAATTTCTGCATGTCTTTCCATGTCTCATATTCTTGTAAACTAGAAAATTCAAAAGTTATTAATTCAATACTCACCTGGTGGTTTTCCTTTAGATGTTTTCGTAAGTTCTCATGGCTTTTTAAATTAGTTTCTTGTTCACATAAGGGACAAATAATGTGATTTATTTTCTTATTCGAAACATCTATTTTATGTATACTTTTGATATGATGATTTCGTAACTCCACATTTTTAAATATTTTGCTGCAAAGATGGCAGGCTCCTGAGTTAATTTCATAGTTTGTTGAAGTAGATGGAATAGGACTTGTTGAAGTAGATGGATAGACAGAATCCATAATTGCTTTCTAAAACAAAGTCTTAGGTAATTAAATATGGTGTTCTAACGAACAGATTTTTAAAACAATTTAACAGATTTTTAAAAATAAATGAGAAAAATTTAAATTAAAATTTTTTGTGTACTTGCTTATTGGCAAATTGGTATAAAACCGCCTAATCAAAGATGTTTAAGCGCCAAACCACAACGCCAAACAGAGAGATACATAACCTGCGACAAACAGTTGTCATTTTAATAAACATGAAACCCGCCAATTTTTAAATTGGGACCCACCCACCAACCAATCACGCCAAACTTGGGTTGTGTTTTATAATGTAGTCTAAATTATCGTAATGTCATATTCTAATGTAACCGTGTTAGAATAAAATAAATCTTCAAAATAAAAGCGAGTTATCATTTTTAGGGAGTAATTAATATTATGGTATTGGTATTTATAGACCTTGAGAAAGCATATGGTAGTGTCCCGTTAAAGAAAATGTTTGAGGTCCTCAAAAGGTCCGGATTGGATTCGACGTATATCGATGTATAGCGATATATAAATTGTACGAAAATGCAGTTAGTTGTGTAAAAATTGGAACCAGAACCTCAAATGAATTTAAAGTCACTAAAGGCCTAAAGCAAGGATGCTGTTTGTCACCGACACTCTTTAAAATATACGTCCAAGAAGCATTGAGGAATTGGAGAAATAAATGTAGATTTATGGGCATCGAAGTGGGACAAGAAACTCTGTATACATTGTTGTTTGCAGATGATCAGGTGGTGGTTGCAACCGATGAGGAAGATATAAATTATATGAATCGAAAATTATTTGAGGAATATGCCAAATGGGGGCTTACTGTAAACATAAGCAAAACAGAATATTTAAAAATTGGAGGAAATACCACGAATACTGAATTCATTACTGTGGTCTAATAAAATAAAGATGCATACCAAACTTCGCGTATACAGAGCAATTGTAGAACCAATTACCACATATGGTGCCGAATGTTGGACGATGACAAACAATGAACGAGATAAAGTAGACGTTGTGGAAATGGATTATCTTAGAAGGTCATGTCGAGTATCGAGAATGGGAAGAATCAGGAATGAGGAAATACGAAACCGTACAGGAATTAGAGATACTCTTTCAGATAGAATACAAGGAAGGCAATTACAATGGTATGGTCACGTGATGAGAATGGAGGAGGAGCGGTGGCAAAAGAAAGCCTTAATGTATGTTCCGCCAGAAAGAAGGAAAAGGGGAAGACCACCAAATTCCTGGAGAAGAGAAATTACAAAAACAATGCAATCTAGAGGCTTAGAAGAGGGAGATTGGAGAGATAGGAAAAGATGGAGGCTGAAATGCGGGAAGCGGCAATCGCCGTAGGACCCCCGTTATATGATGATGAATTAATATTAAAAAAATTTAAGTAAAATTCCTTTATAAAAGGTATATAAATTAAAAAAACCCAAACGGGCTATGTCGTGAAGACAAAACGTTTTCAGAAACCATGTTCCATCATCAGTGTCTAGGTGTATATGTTTTGAGCCACTAAATATCAGGGTAAAAACCCGTTAAAATTTATCTGTTACAATTTAGTTTACATTATTTGGTATTATATTTTAAGATGTTAGAGTTGCCAGTGGATATGATAACATGGCGACGTATGACATTACGATAATTTTATGCACAATATTACCTAATATTAATTCATTTTTAGGTATTCTTCAGTTGTAACTCATCTCATCAAATTCCCGGCGGTTTTTAAAGTATCTCCTAGCGTAATAAAGATAACACAAGCTTTTTGGCAATTAGATCACGGGGATTTCACAACAGCCATGGAACAACTTTTAGACCCTTTTGTGCTTGGCGAAGACCTTCAGCCGTGGCATCATAATATTGCGATGAGGTCACTTTTACTGCATAAACAGCCGAACTTTGCTTTACTATACATGCAAATAAGAAAACCACCGATTACAGACGAGCATGATGTACTAACTGCCATTAGTTTATTTATAGCTAATAACATGTTAGACGAAGCTTTTTATTTCAAGAAACAGCATCAGAATAAAAACGAAGAAAACTTATTAACGCACCTGTTTAACGAATGCAGGAAAAACGATGCTTTACATTTAATACTCTACAAGTGCTTGAACACCGATGAAGAAAAAGCGTTCTTTGATTACCTCAAGGCTATCAAAAATCCAACTTCAGATGATCTTCAAATTTTTTATTACCTCTTAAGGTCTAGATTCATTGAAGCTTTCGATACTCATTCAAATGTAAGGAGGAGATGTCCAGAAAAACAGGGCTTAATAGGGCAGAGTATGGCATCAAAGACGGACCAAATTGTTAAAATATTCAAGACGTTATTACCAGATGTCAATAAGAACTTAGTAGAATATATTAGACGAGAAAGAACTAACCTATGGAAGGAAGGTATGTATACTTTTATTATATTTTTCATGTGTTAAGGTAGTATTATACAGTGCGTTCACAAATTCGCTCCGTATTCCTCTTTAGAATTACCCGACATCCCTGTTACATTTATTTTAGCCCTCAGAAATATTCACTGATGTTTCGTTACATATCCACGTTATCATCTCAGGTTAGTTATCTTGTTGAAGCGAAGCTTCTATACTGGCGTTGTATTACTTTTTTTTCTCTACAGTAAAATGCTAAGGTGAGCATCACGGAATTAGCGCCACAAGATGGCGTCGTCACGGGTAGCGTCATAGAATAGCGGTTATTGAGATCGATTCACTACTCTGGATCAATTCGTTTCTAGTCATCATATATTTACTCTAAGCAGGTTTAAATTAAAAACTGCATGAAAAATAAATATCAAAATATAGACATTAAATGAGAATTAGAAATTAAAAAAAATATCTATCTCTAAAAGATTCGATTCGTAACGATTATCAAAATTTAATAAAAGTTGTAAACATCATCTGATTAATAACAACATTGAATCATCTGTTTTTATACTAATTCTCGTTTTGAAATAGTTTATATAAGTACAATTTTTGTTTTTAAACATATAATTTAGTTTATATAATAATTAAATTTACTATCAAGTAATATTTATTTATATTTTAATATTAATTTAATATCTTGTCTGAATTTGACAGGTTTGTCATAAGTAAACGAAGTATGCTTTGTTAATACGTTAACGGGTGGCGTTAGGAGCAAACATAATAATTTAATAAATTTGTTTAAAATATAAAAATAAATAAATAATAAAATTACTTAATTTCATTTTAAATACATTATTTAAATTTTAAAAATACAGAAAACATAGTATGAAGCTCAGCGCTACTGGAAAAAGGTTTAAAACCTAGTAGGACAAAAACAATGAAAAAAATTGAAAATTGTATCACGACATATAACGAGACCTTTTAATTGACCATATCTTGTCTCGATGTCCCGCGTCCAGCTGAATAACCATGCTTCAAATATAAGATTTGTTTTCCAAAATAATATATAATTAACCCATACCTATTTCTAGGTTTTTTTGGATTTAAACATACATTTAACGTTTTTATTTGCTATTTTTCTTTTTTTTTTAAATTCCGTAATACATTATGATTCAGGGTTGGTTATTCTGTTCTGTCATGATTTCAAGAAAGAGCTTTTTGTGATAACAATTATTTCTTGCTACCATTTTTATAGTAATTTCTATTTTTTGAGATTTATGTGTCTCTACATAAGTTAAACCAGAGAGTTCTTTAAAGATATTGTTTGTTTTCCTTTTAATTATATATGTTTGAAACATTTATACAAAACCATATCAGATTTTATTATAATAATAAACAAATAGATTTTTGTCGAATGTTTTTTTTTTCAACAAATACAAAAATGTTTTTTAAACAAGTTCTTTACATTACTGACTATGGTTTCTTAGAAATTCAAACAAGATACTGTTGCTCCTAGCTTTGTTTTTCGATCTATTTTATATAAACGAAACCTTATAACATTGTACCAACTTTAGAATATTGTGACATTTTTTGCAATTTTTGTTGTTGTAATTTTAATGCATTTTTAACTTACTTTAACTTTAACTTACTTTAACATCTAAAACCATTGTATTTGATATTGATTTACATCTGTATATTATTTCACAATGATTAGACCTGAAGAAGTTTAGAAATACTGCACAAAAAGTTTTCTATTAAAATACTGAAAGAGTATTTTCATCTTTTTCTTTCTTATTGACTGATAACGTCAATTACAGTGAGATTTTCATCCCACTTACTTTGCGTATTTAAATCAACAGAATGGCTATTTTCTAGAGAATGTTTGGTTAGGGCTGTTGTGTTTAATGCCTTGGTTTGTATACTATGTTTGTGTGCAACCATTCTTCTATGTAGGTATCGGTGTGTTTGATTTTGAAAATGTACAGATTTTGGAAAAAGAACAAAATTAAAACAAAAGATGCATGTTGGAGATGATTCACATAAAAAAAGATCTAAATTCCATCAATAATAAGACTGACATCAAAGATCTTTCCAATATGTATCATAACTTAATAAATTGAGTTGTTTTTTAAATGCACTATGACAGATTTTTAAGATACGACCCTGCACCACTCATACTTTAAGGTATCTGCTAGATGTCATCTGTCAATGTCATATACCAATTTTTAATCCATGTTAAACTTTTTTAAAAAGTGTAAACATGAAATTTAAATGTAAAATGTAATGTTTAAAGTTTAATAAAGTGCTTATTGAAAATGTCAAATTTGCCGAAACGTTATATATATATATATATAAATATATATTTCGGATGAACAAGAAAAGCATTAATCATTGGGAAGAAGCAAATCGTTGCTCTAACAAACGAAAACACCAGTAACCAAGAAGATGTATCAGAAGTCCTTCCGGAAGAAGTAGAATAGACAAATTACAAAAATGAAAAGCGGTAAAGCAGCTGGAATAGGTGGTATAACAGTGGAACTGCTTAAATACGCTAACAATAAGACCTGGAAAATCTTAACAGGCATATTTACGATCTGCTTAAGATCGAGATGCATACGAGACCACTGGAATACAGCAAACAAAATTCTCATTCATAAGAAAGGTAGCAAAGATAATATCAAAAACTACAGACCTATAAGTCTACTACCAATCATATACAAGATATTCACAAAGATCATCAACAACAGATTAACAAACGCATTAGATGTTGCTCAGCCGAGAGAGCAAGCTGACTTCAGAAGTGGTTTCAGTACCATGGATCATAACGCTTCGAGAACTAATGAGTAGAGCTAAAGAATATGCAATACCGCTAGCATTAACCTTTATAGATTTCGAGAAGGCTTTCGATTCTATATATCCCAAGAAAGTAAAGAAGCTTTGACCAACTAAGGCATTGACAAACCGTACATAGAAACTTTGGCTAATATATACAGACAAGCAAAAGCTAAGTTAAAAATTTATGAAAACTCTCAAAGCAATATCAACTATCTTTACTGCAACTCTACAACTCGACATCGTTGCAGCTAGCAATGAAGTTGGCCTAAAAATTAACTTGACAAAAACGAAAACTATATACAACGAGCTAGTGGATATCCAAGATGTAATAATAACCAACACTGCACTTGAAACAGTAGACGAGTATGTATAACTGGGACAATTAATACATAAATCTGGTTCCGTACTTCCAGAAATCAACAGAAGAATGAAACTGGCTTGGGCATCTATTGATAGAAATGCAGTTATATTCAAATCGAAGATGCCAATCCACTTGAAGAAAAAAGCATTCGACCAGTGTATACGCCAATCATGACATACGGCTGCGAAACTTGGACACTAAAGAAAGAGATAATAGCGAAACTTCATAGAATTAAATATTTAAAAAGAGACCAAGAAAACATCCAAATTTAAGATAGGACTATGACATAAGGAAACAAGACAGTACAACATGGCACAGAAAAGCGAATTTTAGACAATCATCGACAGAAATCAAGAATGACTATCTAAGAGGGGCTGCACCATAATCGGTAGAATATACTGAGAATGATGATGATAATGATGTATTTCGGATGATATAATTAGTCATAGAATATAATAGAGGTTTAAAGAGTTTCATTGTTGCAAAAATATTTTATAAGTGATATTTGTTTTTTTTAATTCGTTGTTAACTTATTAACTCATGACTTTTACTTTTGTAAAAAAAGATAAAATTCAATCACCATAATGAAAAATTTCCAATATTAAACTACATCCAGTTATTTTTAATATGTAACAGAATAATATATACTTATTTCAGTTAAACGTCCCACTCCAATGTCGGTTTTTGTACACGACGCTAGTGAACAAGTTAAGTACAAATCCACTCTAATACACGCCGCTTTGGCTAAAGCTAAACGAACGTTCCCAGAGAGTATTGCTGTAGATGACTGTAGAGATTTGAAGACCGAAGAAACGCCATTCTTGAGAACGCCAACAATATGTAGAAACGGGAAAAGGTAATTATAAGTATTGTATCTTCCTACCAAGTCATAGTCATCTTTGGACATTGTTCTCTGCAGTTTTATCTATGTCTTGAAGTATTTGAAACCGTGTTGGTCAGCAAATTGTTTGAGATCATCCGTCTATCTAAATTGCGGACTTATTTTTTTGCGCTTGTGATTCTTAGTATTACGTTTCCTAGATTTATTTAATCATATCTGTTCTCACCTTGTCTCAGGTAGGTACATCTAACGAATTTCCAATTCAGATTTGCTGCTTTTTATTCTTAATATTAACTATAGAAGCAACCTTGAGCAGTAGAGTTGCTTATTAGAATTGTGTGGAGTATGTATGGTCAAATAAGCAGAGGACCGGAGGAAGATAAAATAGAAGTGTTGAACGTTACCTGCAGTCATCATTTTTGACCTGAAGTAAATGCACTTATTTATTTCAAGAAATTTATGTAAATACTTTCCCTCCTCGTACATGTATGCATGGAAGACGATTGAAGTATCTGGTAAATGGAGTTTAATTTAAAGGTCTTGAGTCGGTGGTCACTACGGAGTATGTCTCTGTTTCAGTAAATTCGATTGATTATTTTTGTAGTTTGTGATGACATATGAGATAACTTTAATAATTGCTAAAACATAAAGACACTAGATGTGTCTTTGTGTTTTAATAATTGCTAAATCATAAAGACACTCGATGTGTCTTTGTGTTTTAAATCTTATTATGATTTAAATTTTTAGGGCCTTTACACCAGTGATAACTCCAAAAATCATCGACATGGATGATGAAGATTCAGCCTCTGCAAGTAAGAGAATACGAATAAGTCCAAGATCTGAAATTAAAAATCCACAGTCTCCAATTAAGAGAGTAGATATGCCGTTTACTTTGACACCAATTGTTAAAAGAAAAACGTCCTTACAACGCGATCTGTCTTCATCATACGACAATCTGAATTTGTGCACCCCTCAAAGTATTTTGAAGGTAAATTCATTAACCTTATTTATTATTTATGAATTAATTCTTTAACCTTATTATGATCAAGATTTAGAATTTTACGTTTTTGTCGCAAGCGACAATATCCCGATTTATGTGATTACTGCAGATGCAATTTACAATTATTATGGATTTTAGTACTGTAAATGTGTGTAGCTATTTTATTTATGAAATTTATAATATGAAAGTATTTTACCTATATAATTTTGCACACCAAAAGTGTGCAAAAATAAATTTTATTCGGATATCATAACAAGATTAAGTACTTCTTCTTCTTCCTATGCCGTCCCCATTAACGGAGGTTGGCGACCACATTTCTAAAAGTTTCTCTGTCTTTTGCAACGTAGAATAATTCGTCTACAGTCATGTTTGACCAGTCTCGAATATTTCGCAGCCATGACTTCCTCTTTCTACCTATTCCCTTTTTTCAATCGACTCTACCCTGCATGATGACCTGCAAAAGACTATATTTATCATTACTCAGTATGTGTCCAAGGTATGCAGTCTTGCGTACTTTTATTGTTCTCAACAATTTTTTGTCTCGACCCATCCTTCTCAGCACTTCCTCATTGGTGACCATGATAGTCCATGGAATTCTCAACATTCTCCGGTATATCCAAAGTTCAAAGGCTTCAAGCTTCTTAACTATTTGCGCTTTTAACGTCCATGTTTCTACCCCGTACAAGAGTTGGGACCAGATGTAACATTCAACAAACCTCAGTCTCAGCGCAGTATTCAGATTTTTGTCACAGAACAATTGCTTGAATTTTAAGAATGCTACCCTTGCCATTTCTATTCGTACCCTGATCTCTTGGTCTGGATCTAATTCTGTGTTGATGTAAGCTCCCAGATATTTATATTTTGTCACTATCTCTATTTGCTGTCCACCAAGGGTTAGTTGTTCATTATTTATTGGACTCCTTGATACTATCATAAATTTGGTCTTATCTGTGTTGATGTCAAGTCCCATTTATTGCATCTAGTAAAGTTTGTAGTTCTTCTATACTCTCAGCCATAATTACCGTGTCATCTGCATATCTCATGGTGTTTACGATTTCTCCACCAATTCTTATTCCCTCTATTCTTTCCCATAAGGCTTTTCTGAATATGACCTGTGAGTACACGTTAAAAAGCGTCGGAGACAAGACGCATCCTTGCCTGACCTCTCTCGCAATCGGTATATTATTTGTTTCTATATCGTTCACCTTTACTACTGCTTTCTGGTTCCAGACTATATAGCATTAATAAACTCAATGTCTTTTTTGTCTAAATTGATGTTTTTTAATTCATCTATTAACTTCATATGCTGCACTCGGTCAAAGGCCTTCCTAAAGTCTATGAAGCATACATATGCACTCTTGTTATATTCCCGAAATTTCTGCAAGAGTGCCGTCAACGCAAATAATGCCTCTCATGTACCCATGCCTCCTCTGAAGCCAAACTGCGTTTGATCTATCTGCTCCTCACATTTGTTATAAATTCGGTTTTGAACAATTTTAAAGAGAATCTTTAAAGGGTGGCACATGAGGCTTATCAATCTATAGTCATTACATGATTTGGGATTGTTTTTTTTTTGGTAGAGGTAAAAATATCGATTTAAGCCATTCCTCCGGGATGTCGCCCTCTACATATATGTGGTTGAGAATTCGGGTGAGTCTCTTTATATTACCATCATCTAAGGCTTTTAACAGTTCAACTGGAATTTGATCAGGACCCGGTGCTTTTCCTTGTTTTCCATTCTGTAGGGCATTCTTTACTTCTGAGGGTAAACGTTGTAGGTATTGTTCTTCTTGACCTATATCTTGTTCATGTTCCCTCTCGTCATGGGACATATGGAGTATATATTGTTCCCATACTTCCTTTATTTTACTCTTTTTAGTAAGTATTCCTCCATTATTATCTCTTGTTATGAGTGTTCTTCTTTGTCTGGTGTTGCCTGTAAGTTCTTTAATTTTTTTATGTAAGTTTGAGGTGTCACGTTTGTTGCTGAGTTCTTCCAGTTCCTGGTATTCCTTGTTCATCCATTCCTACTTAGCCTTTCTGATTTCATATTTGATTTTATTCTTGAAGGTTTTATATTTATTTTCATCTTTATTTATGTATTTTCTTTTTTCAGTTATTAGCTCAACTATTTCCGGTGTCATCCAGTCCTTTTAAGTGGGTTTCTCTTCTTCGCCTAGGACCTCTTTTCCCGCTTTTAATATGGCTTTTTTCATATCTGCTCATTCCACGCTTCCTTTAGTTAATTTATTTATCTCCGCGTTTAGTTGCTGTTTTCAGTTGTCGTCTTTTAGGTTTTTGACGTTTATTTTGGTGGTTTTAACTTTTTTCTCCGGTTTTCTGAGTTTAATGTTGACGTTTGCTAGTAATAGATTATGGTCTGTATCTGCATCTGCGCTTGGATAGGTTTTTGCACTTTGTACCCCATTACGAAACCTTTTGTTAATCATTATACAATCTATTTGGTTTCTGATTATATTGTTGGTGTTATCGTTTGGAGAAGTCCACGGGTATAATCTTCGTGAGGGTAGGTCGTAGTATGTATTTGGTATGACTAATTCTTTCTCCTGGCAGTACTGGACTAGTCTATCACCTCTTTCGTTTCTTTTATCTAACCCAAAATTTCCTACTATATTTCCAGTTTTTTCTCGACCGACTTTAGAATTAAAGTCGCCCATAATTATTTTTACCTCCTGCTTCTTTATATTTTTTGTTAACAGCTCTAAGTCCGCGTAGAATTTTTTAACCTCAGCATCATTGCTATCAAATGTTAAAGCGCACACTTGGATTAGATTTATGTTTAGAGGTTTAGCTTTCAGTTTTACGTTCGTTAAAGGGAATGAAATTTGTCACAAACTCTTTTAAATTATTGTTGATAATAATACCAACATCATGGCTGTGTTCTCCAGTGCTTTTGCCTGAGTAGAAAATAATATTATTATCCTTGGTGTAGTTTCCAGAATTTGGCCATGGAACTTGTGAAAGGCCCAATACTTGTATGTCTAATATCTCCATTTATATTCCACGTTGCTATGCGTTTTAAATCGCTTACATTAAATTTGTTTTTCCGCCCGGGGATTCTTCGCACCCCTGTCCTATTAAAGGGAGGCCGGGCACTCGGGACCACTGTTTGATTTACGTCCATTTGTGGTTGTTCTTGAGAATCGTTAGGGATCTTTAATGCAGTGGTTTCTCCTTGCCTTCTGCAACCTTATGTTGTTGATCTTGGTTCATCCGCCTTTGAGATCGATTTCTCAATCTTAGGACAAAAGAGTGGCCTCCCACTTACCAACTCATCCGCCTGAAGCCGTTGGTCAGTAAGTGGGGGTTTACTTATACCGGCAAACATTCGGTGATTTCGCAGTGTCACAACCGGTTAAATCATAATTACCGCCTGTGATTATTCAGTATCAGACCGGTAAAGAAATTTTCTCTATCGCTCCGTTCCTTTAATGACATAGCTGCTGCCCTATGCCATGCTCTCAGTTGATCCATGGGTGTTTATTTGGCAAAGCCTTATTCACACCTGCCCCACATATCTGTAGGAACTACTACCCATCCGAGTGTGTTTTCCAAGAAGTACTGAAGAGCCCCTACTCAATTCAGAACCTCTCCTTCTTGGAAACTACACCGGCACGGCATTAAGTACTTAATAAAAAATATTTCTATTCTGAAGTTGCTTAACACCATCTGATTGCCAAGACAGAAAAACTTTTTGACTTTTGTATGTGTTATACATAGGACTTTTCATCAGCCGCCATGTTTTTCGTACAAACAGATTTGACAATGACTTATATATATTATACGTCATACGTTTGTAAATTATTTATAAAGAAATATGTTTTATATAATAAAGAAATAACCTTGCTTATATAGAAATAAAGACTTTAGAAAATTTATAAAATAATATAAATGTATTGTCTTTATATTATTTAGAGCGTTTACCTAAAATGTTTGTTTACAAAATGTCTATTCGAAACAAATGTCTGACACTATTTTTTTATGAAAAGTCCTATAATCTCTTCACAACACTGACTTCGATTGTTTGTGCCCACAGGTACAAATTTTTGTGAGAATCTTATACTCTTCCTCCATTTTCTGGGAGAACCATTTGAATTGCAATAACAATAGGTTTTAGCATAATCATGATTTTCCGTTCTCATCTTCTGATTTTTCACATTTGTATATTTCAAATTGATATTGAATAATTGTGGCTTAATCCTATACAAACATATATTTAAATTGTAAAAATGTTTGTAAAATTGTTTAATGCTGTTGTCAATAACTAAAAAATCTTGATTCCACATTTTTATCGCTGTAACACCAATACATTGTCGATGTGATTTGTGTCGATATTTTATCGACACATTTTTCCTGCAAATTTGATTTGATTTAAAATATGATATATATGGGGATATGGAGTAGTTGGGTGTACTGTGACAACGTGGAAATGTCATTGATGACGAGCAATGAATTTAAATTTACACACATTTCAGGTGTGGGTATCTATATTTTTATTTACAGGGTGCATAAAATGGGCATTTAAAAATATTTGTTTCCATTAGGTAAGGTACTATTTCGGTATTTACTTTATATGTCTTTTCAGTTGTTTTTTTTCTATAAAAGTGACTATTATTTTTATTGCAATAAAATTAATTTTAAATAGGGTAAATCCTTTTTGTAAAATAAGGTAAAGTTTTAGAAATCTATAATGTAAGGGTAAATCGTTAGTTATCATCAACTTGTTAGAAATCACTAATGCTATGGTTATGGTTAATTGATAAAAACAATAATGAAAGCAATGGAACGAGATTATAAGGAGGTTGCAGTGTGGTTGCAAGTGCAGTATGCTAATACATTTTTTTTTATTGTTACATTGCATGTTTACAATCTACACTATACACAGAGTAATAAGTAAATAGTCTCTAAGTAAATTAACGTGAGTTAGGTACCTTCCAGTGACGGTTCTCTAAGTATTATTGCAGTAGGTCTTCTGGCCATACCCTCTTCAATCTTCTTTCGGCAAGTGGTTGGGTGAATAAATTATATATCAGTTTATATTGTTATGCTAAGACAATTGAAGTTCAAATGGGCAAAACATGATAGAAAAGCAACTATGGTTAATACTGTGGAAATTGTTTATTGGATACGGAGATACCTCAGAACCAATTTTAAATTATATTTAGAAGATAAACCAATATTTTATTTGGACGAAACTTGGGAGAATAAAGGTTACACAGTGGGTAAATTGTGGCAGGACACAAACGTTCAATCTTCACGACAGGCTTTTTTTGGAAGGATTATCTACAGGATTAAGTGTTCCTTCCGGTAAGGAACTACGCTTAATAATAACAGATGTTGGAAGTGATAACGTTTTCTTAGTAGGTGGTTCTTTAATATTTCAATCTAAAAAGAAAGCAGGAGGCTAATCCCATTAAATGGCTAACAAACAAAGACATTAGTTTTTCAGAAAAATCTGTAAAAATTGAATTGCTACAATTTGTAAAATTCAATATCCAGTACGTTATGCAGTGGATGCAAAAACACATGATATCGATGTCGTGCGCCTTCCTCCCTACCACTGCCAACTAAACTCTATTGAACTGATATGGGAACAAGTTAAAAGTTATATAGCTCGACATTTTTTTCTAATGGCAATGAGGTGGTAAATCTTCTAAAGACCGTACCAGGCCCTGTCCCTTTAAGAGTGGAAGGGTCCATCCACACGATTTTCTTCCAGAGGAGTCGTGCTCACAAATGCACCCATAGCTCCCTGCCTACCAACTAAAGTCCACCCTCTCGTTCGGACTACTCATGCGGTAGGCCCTATTTTGACCGAAACTTTCAATTTCAAACTAACAAGTGTAGACCAGGGAAATAAACAAAAAAAGTACCCTGTTTGTGACACTGAACCGGTCAGACATAAACCTTTACTAATGTAAACAGAGAAAAAATTATATCAGTGATATATATTTCAGCTATCATCAACTTGTGTCTACACATCTATGACATCTATAACGGTAGATGTAAACACTAGCCCAGGGAAATAAGCTTTTTTTCGTGACACTCGTTCGGCCAGGCAACCGACAGTTGTTTTAAGTAGTATGGACCTCTACAAAAACAAACAAATTTGAGAAGTGAAGAAACTTATAAGTCATATAAAAACCTTCAAAATGGCGTTTTCTAAACTTCCTATCCTTATTTGTGGCTTAGAAAGTTGCAAAATAAGTCAAAAATTCCGTTTTTTTTATAAATGTTAATAACTTTTTTTTTTAATAAAAAGCTTTATATTACGTACAATGTTGGGTCTTGTGGTGCTTAAAATAAGAATAAAATTTCAAATCGATCGGTCAGAGTTTAAAAGTTATTTAATTTGTTTATCCCAAATTAAATTATTCTGCAACAATATAAGTTAGAAAATTAAATAGAAATATTAAAGATACGGATAGATTCTAAAAGAAGAAGATTTATTATACATGTACAAAAATATCGAATATTTTGGAATTTTCCAATTTTTTTTGTAGTCACATTATTTCAAAATAATTTTAGATTACTGATAATACTCATATAGTAGGCTGATGTACTCAACTGGTTTAAAACATTTTAATGTTTATTTTGACGTTTATTCAGCAGTTAGTGTCATTCGTACATTTTATCATAAAAATCCTTCTTCACGTAAAGGAAAAATCATACTAATTCGATTATTTTTGGTTTAATTTATTAAGTTTAATTAAATATTGTTTTGATTTAACTAAGTTTAAAACAAGTATACCACCAATTCGGCACTACGATGAAGTACAAGTAGCACATATTATAATTTTGTACGAGGAAGGATATGCACAAAAAGGTATCGCACGACGTCTCAGCTGAACTGAATTTATAGTTTCAAATACTCTAAAAAGGTACGGCGAAACAGGAAATTTTGTACGAAGGCCTGGTCAACGACGTCCAAGGTGCCCACTGCAATTGATGACCGTTTTTGGTTCTTAATTCTACACGAAATCGTTCATTGACATCGATGCACGTCAGAAATGAGCTATTAAATGTTAGACAAGTTAATGTGAATTCCAAAGTTCCACGTCTTCTCCAAAATCATAAAGCTCGTCGTTTGGAATTTGCAAGAACACATATTTAGTGGAATATCGACAACTGGAAAAACGTTCTTTTAGAAGAGTTATAGAAGAGTTGAAGAACGATTCGCCAGCTGCAGTCTCGCCCAGACCGTTAGTTTTGGAGTTGATGGCATAATTCTTTGGGAAGGTGTTAGTTGGGTGGTACTTACCGCACTTGTGGAAGTGATTGGACGGATGACTGGTGATTCTTACGTTTAAAACATCCTACAAGATCATGTTTTGTCATATGTTGTTTACATTGGATATGAAAGATTCACGTTATTGCACGATAATGCTCGACCACATGCTGCTGCCATAGTGAGTAATTATCTTGATGAGGTCCAAATTCGAAGATTGGATTGGCCACCGTCCAGCCCGGATTTAAATCCAATAGAGCACATGTGGGATCACCTAAAACTCAGTATACGACACAGAAATCCCGTTCCAAATACGATGGAGCAGCTTCGGCTTGCTGCACAGGATGAATGGAATTCAATTTCCCAAGGATACGTCCAAAATTTACTTGCAAGCATGCTGAGAAAGATGCAAGCAGTAAAAAGAGCTAAAGGGGGGAATACTCGTTACTGATCATGCACTTCTTTTAGTTTAAACCAGTTGCTCAAGCAATTTAAATTATCATTTAAGTTTAGAGTAAAATAACCTTATTTACCTAATATTAAACATTAATTTTTTCACAATTTTCACCGCATAGAAACTTAAAATTGTTCATTAAACATTGTTAAAATAAACTCTATTTTACAATAAACGACTTGCTTGACCAGAATTTATTTTGAAAAAACAAAAATTTGCAAATTTCGAAATATTCGATATTTTTGTCCATGAGTGTATTAATATTATTAAAAAAAAATGAGGAAAAATAATTTTAAATATTGAAAAATAATTTTATCAAAAACATGTCAATTTTTTGCTTATAAACGAATAGAATAACTTTTTAACCATTGACTATAAAAACTGATTTTTTCATAATTTGATAGCCTGAATTATTTTACAAATTTAAAAGGAAAAAAGTTGACCTAGGACACTTTGGGACGAAGTTAGTGCGTTTTTTTATAAATTGATATCAACTTTGTTTATAACAATTAAGAGACCTTATTAGGGTCATCTGAAAGAAAATACTTTAAGGTTTTAACGTGAAAAATTTGACAAAGATTGCATTTTACTTGAATCGTTCACCAAGCTTCAAAATTTTCGTCCTTAAAATTGGTCGGATGTTAACTGTATCTCTATTTCTTGTTTATATATATTTAAACGTTTCTTTTTTAATTTGTATGTACTTTTTGCGTACATTAGGAATATGTATTATTTAAATAATTAGGCTGTTAAATAAACCATCTAATTTGTTTAAACAATTTTTTTTCAGTTTTTATTTTTTTTAGGAATATTTGAGCTAATTTTTATTGTAAAAAATAAATATTTATGATTAATATATATTCTTCTTTAATAAACTTTGTAAATATTTTATTTATAATAGATTTTATAAAAAAAACAAATTATCCTATTCAATTATTTCTAAAAATATTATTGGTCTATGTGATGCTTGGAAAATAAATAATCCCAGATAAACTAGGTTTTATTTCTTGCCAAGCATGCTACGCGTGTGGCTTTTGTCGAAAAAGCTCGATTTCATACCCACATGCTGAAACTTGTTTTAATCGATATTATGATGCCAATATGCTATGCTCAAAAGTTTTTCGAAAATTTATGTATAACAATTTTTTTTAATAATTTGAGAGTTATTTCCGGACGAAATAACAAAAAAACAAAAAATAGAAAATGAAAGCTTAAGTCAATTCGTTTAAAAATGCTCAATTTCATTTTGATGTTATATTGCAAAAGTCAGTTTAAAATATACATAAACAAGTTGATATACTGTTGCGTTTTGGAATATATTGACTTGATGAACGTCCAAACTTTAACGTTTGAAACACATTTCTTACCACAATTTTAATCTTATTTTAATCGGAAGAATATGATGCTGCAATATTACAGTAAAAAGTTTACCCAAAGTATACCACGGGTACTTGCTTAATATATAAAAAAAAAGAATAAAGAGTTCAAACACAAATTTTTTGTTTGTTGCAAAAATAAACAGCTTCCCGTGGTAACCTTTGGGTTAACTTTTTACTGTAATGTAAGATTCAGGTTATATGTAAAAAATAAACAATGTGTTTTGAACGTTAAAGTTTAGATGCTTGTCAAGTCTATATATCCCGCAACGGTATATGAATTTGTTCATAAATATTTTAAACTGACTTATGCTATATCAAATCAAAATGGACTTGCGCATTTTGAACGTTGCGTTTTTTAAATTTGATGTATAACCTATTGAAAAATGGCCTCGAAAAACGTTAAAATCGGCATTTTTAATTGTTTATTTGCATTTTAAGTTTAAAGTAGGTATTTTACGGAAAAATTACAAGAATAACGTCTTAGAATAATTCAAATTATTAAAAGAAAGCAATTGTGAAGAAAAAAATATATTTTTTTATAATTTGTTTAAAAAGTGTTAAGTAAATAAATACTAATAAATAAATAAATATTTATCAAGTTTATTGGAGAAGTATATATGAATCATAAATATTTATTTTTTACAATAAAAGTTACCTCAAATATTCCTAAAAAAAAATTAAAACAAAAAAAAATTGTTTAAACAAATTAGATGGTTTATTTAACAACCTAATTATTTAAATAATACATATTCGTAATGCACGCAAACAGTAAATACAAATTAAAAAAAGAAACGTCGAAATCTATAAACAAGAAACAGAGATCCAACTAACAGCTCCTTCCCCCTCCTGCGCTCTCGCTAGTTTCAAAGCCGACCAATTTTGACGACCACAATTTTGAAGCTTCTGTGAACGATTGCATTAAAATGCTATCTTTTTCGAATTTTTCTCATTAAAGTTTTAAAGTTTGTTCTTTCAGATGACCCTAATAAGATCTCTTAATTGTTATAATCAAAGCTGCTATCAATTTATAAAAAAGGCACTAACTTCGTCCCAAAGTGTCCTAGGGTGTCCTGTCAAAATATGAAAAAATCAGTTTTTTGCAGTCAATGGTTAAAAAGTTATTCTAATTGTTTATAAGCAAAAAGTTGACATGTTTTTGCCAAATTATTTTGCAATACTTTTCCTCATTTTTTTTTTTTTAAATAATATTAATAGAATAAATCTTTTTCTTTTAGAATCTATCCGTATATTTAATATTTCTAGCTAATTTTCTGACTTATATTGTTGCAAAACAATTTAATATGGGATAAACAAATTAAATAACTTTTAAACTCTTTGATCGATCGGTTTGAAATTTTAATCTTTTTTTAAGCATCACAAGACCCAACATAGTGTGTAATATAAAGCTTATAAGTTTATTTATAAAAAAGTTATTAACATTTATAAAAAACCGAAATGTTTGACTTATTTTGCAACTTTCTAAGCAACACATAAATAAGTTACAGTCCTTTGAAATGTGATGTTACAGGAGGATGCTTAGAATAGCATGGACACAGAAGAAAACTAACACAGAAGTATTGCGAAAAATGGGCAAAGAATGCGAAATAATGAAACACAATAAAAATAAGAAAGTTACAATATCTGGGACACGTAATGAGGGGACAGTGATATGAACTGCTAAGGCTGATAATACAGGAAAAAATAAGAGGAGGAAGGAGTATAGGAAGAAGGGAGTGTCATGGTTAAAGAATTTAAGGGACTGGTTTAAATGCAGTTCTATAGAACTCTTCAGAACAGCAGTAGATAGAGTAAAGATAGTTATGATGATATCCAACCTCCGATCGGGAGACGGCACTTAAAGAAGAAGAAGCAATAAATAAGGATAGGAACGTTTAGAAAACGCCGTTTTTAAGGCTTTTGTATGACTTATAAGTTTCTTCGCTTCTCAAATTTGTTTCAAACGCTTTACTTTTTGCTGATATACGAAAAAAGCGAAACTTTACCGTTTCTTAACCTTAATTTGTTAATAATTAATTAAGTCCAAAAATTTGACTGCAGGAAACATATAGGTTCTTTTTCTAGAGGTCCATACTACTAAAAACAACTGCCGGTTGTTTTCCGACAGCTTATTTCCCTGGGCTAGTGTTTACATCTATCGTTATTGATGTCATAAATGTGTAGACACAAGTTGCTGATAGTTGAAATATATATCGCTGATATAAATTTTTCTCTGTTCACATTAGTAAAGGTTTATGTCTGACGCAAAAACGCATGATATAAGTGTCAGATCTAAACGTAGCTTTAAAATTTCAAACCACATTCTATCAACCTTGAAAATAATGTATCATTACAAAACAACGGAACTGAAAGCCTACATTCCTTGATAGAAACAAGATAGTCAAATAAAGAATTCACGTTATACTTTCTGGTGTATTCTCGCGAAATATTTAATAAAAAAATCCGTCACTTGAGCTACTTTTGTATAACAACTTTGATCATTCAATGTAGACCCTGACAGATCCCGTCATACATATGCGTACAATTGGCACAAAATAGGTATATGATGGCTTTGTCAATTAATTTACTAAAGAAACTAAAGCTTTATTTTTATATATTTTTTATTTTTAGGTTAGACATCTTGTGCAAAAAAGAGACAGCGTTTCAGATGATACACTTCAGAATGAAGATAAGGTCAGTGAAAATCATGGTGGCCGATTATTAGAAGTAAGTCCTTTCTTCTCTTTAATTAGGATTTGCCTTATAATTTTGCTATAACAACACCATTAAGGTCTTTTATCAGCAATTTCCTTGGCAATTTTCTCCGGATCCATTTTCTCCATATGATGTCTTGAAAGCCCGCTGCTTGATTTTTCCTAAATATTCTACCTACAATTTGTTTCCGTTAATATCGCTCTTTAATTCATCTCGAAGTGAAACAGCGAACCATATTCAGCACTAATGTTAAACGGCCAACGGAAGTCATTCCAAATATTAGCTTGATACTTGTTCTTCTTTTTTCTTCTTGTATGTAGGCTTTAAAGCCTGTTTCTTCTTCAATATTAGCCTCCTAAGTTGTTTAAATTATAGCACCATTTTTTTCTTGGTCTGCCAATACTTCTTCGTTCATTTGGTGACTTATCTCGTGCTATTCGTACTATCCTATCCTCTGCCATTCTACTAATGTGTTCGTTCCACTCCTGTTTCCGTTTTGTCACCGATCCATTTATGTCTTCTATATTGCATGCTCTTCTTATGTTTTCGCTTCTCTCCCTATCCAACACACTTTTCTCTGATATTCGTCGGAGTATTTTCATCTTTGTTGTTTCTAGTAGTCGTCTCGTTTTGAGATGTGTCACCGATATAAAGCTTGATATGCGAGACGATTTTTTTGCTTCTCATTTTGGAGATTCCCGACCAGCATGGCAACTCTAACTTTAGACACTGCCGCAAGAAATACTTCCAGTGACGACATGATTAAGACAACGCAGATTACCAACTAGGAATATCTACGGTGTCCTTACTTCTTCGGCACATGATTTTACCTTGCATTGCTAGTTGTAGTATCTCATATTTATTTCCCAACAACTCTAGCTTCCTTTTCTTCACATAAACTTTAGTTTTCATTCCTTTTCCTATTCACTAATGGATTTTCATCCATTCTGTTTATATGCTGTTTCTATTTTGTTCTGTATTTTATGCAAAATTTGCATGAAGCTCAAACAATTTTAGGAGTTTACATCGTATTTCAACGAATTCAACCATTTTACCAGATGTCACGATTTCAATAGCGGGTTTAACCCCACTGATTGTTATCTCTGAAGATTCCTCATAACTCCTCATTTACGCGATTCTTAAAATTATCTGGTTTTTGGACATCGAAGGTTTGCAACCAATAACGCGAGTTAAAATAAAATAAACAAATACCAGTACAAAAGTAGTAATCGAATAAATGATACGGTATAAATAATGTGCAAAAATGTATCTATTTTTAATTAAAAGTATTAAATAAAATAAAACGCTACCAGGAGCATATTGAATGAAATGTATGGCCTTATCGATGTTGATCATACATCTTGGACCTAGTCTAATTAGGCCTTAATTTCCAAGAATTTGTACAGTTGTCCGATTATACTCTTGATGTGCTGAGGCTACTCCACGCGGGATAAGCAACCAATCAGGATACGATACAATGCTGATACAACCAATGTTTTCTTTATCGACTTTGTCGTAATAAGAAATGAATATCTTTGAATATTTGCTTGACGAAGCATCTTCTTCTTGAAGTGCCGTCTTCGGTCCGAAGGTTGGAAATTATTAAGACTATACTCACTTTCGAGACTGTAGCTCTAAACAGATGATTAGTGGTGTTGTTTAACCATACTCGCAGATTGTTCACCCTTTCCTTGCGTTATAAATTGACATTTTTCTTATCATGTTTCTAAGGTAGAGCAGTTTACTGTTTTTAATACTCAAAACTACTTCCTTTTTTGTTCGTTCTTTTAAACTTAAAATCTAAACAATATTATGTCATTAAAATTTCAAATAAGATTTTATATGTATACCAAAGGTTTTTAAACCATTTTGTAAGTGGATTTTTGCGAATGTTTAAGTTCTAAGGATGATCTGATAAGACTCAAAACATTTTAAAAATTGTTGTAATATATTTAGATATTTTCATGATTTATTGGTGTATTGATTTAATTACACAAAAAAACTTACACATCTTTGTAAGTTTTTTTTTAAATATAGTATACACACAACCACTTAGAAGAGAATTATGTATAATTTACTATTACAAATTGTGTATTTTGAGAACAATTTTAGAAGTGGAAATCAAAACATCAAAATAAACGTATTTTAAACTGAAATTGTGGTTAAGTCCCGTTAAAGATAGTAAGTAATAAAATATTAATAATATTAGTAATTTATTGTAACACCCCATTAGTCTGTAATTTAGAAGAAATAATTTTTTTGCAATTTTTTATTGATTATTACTGTTATAACCATTTATTCTTAATTTATTGTTTCCGTTTTTTTTATATCATGTTTTAGCTCTCAAACGTTTTGACAACTGATCTGACATTTTGGTTACAAATTTAACTTAAAGAAAATATTAATATTCAGCTTTGAATTTAAAACTTTTATTTAGGTAATTTGACTGCTTTTAGATGTAATGAAGAATATCCAAATTATTTGAAAATAATATGAAATTCATGTTTATTTGGGATAGGGTTACTAGTCAAAACTATATATAATTCTATAGATATGATTATGGACATCATTATGCTATTAAATTGTACATTTTTAGAATACAAGTTTGCGTTTAGAATCAAGAAGCTCTCTACCTCGTACGCCCAAGAGACAACATGTACAATTTGATGAAGCAACACAGTTTACTACATCTGTAAGCGATGAATCTAAACTGGAAAGTTCCTCAGTAGGCAATCGTAGTAATTTGAGGTCTTCAATGTCCTCTAAGGATATTAGCTCCATTTTGTCTTCAAGTGTCCATGACGAACTTAGCGATGATGTTTTTTATTCCCCTAATAACTCTGGTAATAGCAATATAGACGAAAAAGCAGATGAAGAAGAAATAGAAACAGTGCACACAGAAACAGATCAGCGAAGGGTATCGGTAGACAGTGAAGAGTCTGTTGAGGAAAAGAAGGAACAGCCTGAGAAAGAAACTGATATTCTAAAAGGAATTTCGACCCCCGAAATAAAAGTGACAAGTGCATCGCCCAGGGCTAGAAGAAGCTATAAACGTAAGTTATAAATAATTTTTTATCTTTTTTAATTATTTTTAAAGGTTATCTTGGTAAAATAATTGAGTTGGTTTCAAACAGAACTTACATAGTGTTGGGACCAGTTTTTATGAATGCCGTTTAGGTGTAGCAAATATTTTCGCAGTAATTTTATTAGTAGCAATAGAGATGTGTTGTTTTTGTATTTGAAATGCTTTTCAGTACTAAGCAGTTATGTATTTTAGTTAACCATTATGCATGTCATTGGTTAATGTTGAAAACAAATTTTAAATTGAAAATTTAGCATAGTTAGTACTATCCTAGCATCATTGTGGTACATCGTTGAATTTGGGATAAAAACCCTTTCATCGGCTAACTTTCGTCCCCCTGATCCATTAAATTTTTTTCATTGTGATGCCATTACAGCGCCTGTGATGCCGTCATAGATTACAGTAACCCTTAAATGATAGTTTTGTAGACCTAATTGACATTTCCAAATTTTTGGTTAAACATATTCATTACATCCTCAATTACAGACTATTAAAAACATCTTGGAACACCCTGTATATTGCACTATGCCCTGCAAGGAGCACCTTGCAGGGCATAGTGCATGAGGCCAATCCTAACAAATTACGGTGTGGACCTTTACCTTGAACTAGATTTATGCGTCTGTTTAAGTAGAGGTTCTTACAAACACTTATCAATCCTTATTTATGAAACTGGCACTTACTTGGAATAAATTCATCTTCAACAAATGTACAAAACATACATAACAAACACAGAATATACCATGGACGTATAAACACAGTTATACGTCCATGGAATATACAAACAACAAAACTTTATTTTAAAGCAATTTAATCAACAATACATAAACATTAAAAAAAACAATAAATTCTTGAAATAACAAATTGAAACTATTTGTTGTAAAGTCAATAGCATAAAAAATTTCAATGTAAAGCGAATAACGTTGTAAATTATTTTTATTTATTTATGTTCTGCAAGGTTCAATTCGCTGGGGCATGCTCCTAAATAAATAGTCAACATTTTGTTGTGGAAGGTTATTCGTTGTTCTATTCTTCAAGAGCAGCTTATACCAGCTGTTCGAGGTTTTGTGGATTATTCTGGTGAGCTTTAATTCTTCTTTTAATTATATCTCACAAATACTCTATAGGGTTAAGGTCGGGTGAGCAAGCAGGCCACGCCAGAACAGTAATATCTTCTGCTTCAACGAAGTCTGTAATCACTCCTCTGGTATGTGCGGAAGTGCGTTATCATGCATAAAAATTAAATTTTCTCCCATTGCACCTCTCCAGAGCGTAACTACAGGTTCTAGAACCAAATCAACATACCTACGAGCTGTTAGTTGGTTGGTTGGAAATTAAAGGAGTTTCTTCGTCGATCATAATGCCTCCCCAGCACATGGAACTTGCTCTTTTATATATGTGAATAGATCTGGCAGTTTTCGCTCGCCCTCTGATTCGTCGGTCATCTGATTTTACACAAATCCTGGTTTCGTCTGAAAACAGCACATTTTGCCAATTTCCAATGTGTCAGTTTCGGTGTTACAGACACCAATTTAGGCGATCAATCTTGTGCTGCCTGGATAACTCGTAAACCCGTAACTGTCTACTGCTGTATAGTCCTCAGACACGAAATCTTTTTCTTATCGTTTCAACTGAAATATTTACACCTGTAGCTTGCCTTTGGAGCTACGGATGAGAAATTGTTGTATTTAAAATTATTGAAATTGTACTGTAGTAGAAAAAAGAACATTTATATTGGTATTTATCAACAGTTTATATCAATCAATTATTTAATTTTTTATGGCCAAAAGATGATATTAAATATTGTTGTAGGTTCAGTGGAACTAACGCCAACAAGGTCTAGTCCAAGATTATCAAAATTACAAGTAACACAGAAGGACCCAAGTATTAGTGAGTCACAAACTCAAAAAGAAATTGAAGCAGATACTACGTCCGACGAACTTTTGTCACCCAGACCAACGAGAGCAGGTTCCAAATTAAAAGGAAGAAAGTCATTGAGTAGACAAGTTCTGGAAAATAATACATTTTCTAAAATCTACTCTCCTTCGACAAAAGAAAATATTGTTTCTGAAGAACGTTCTTATTTCAAATCAGAGAGAACCTCAATCACTGAAAAATCTTTAATAGAATCAAAAACTACTACTATGGAAACGAATACCTCTGTGGTCGAAACCGAAGAAAAAGCTTCACCCTTTAAAGTTATATCGGATACTCTTAAAACTCATACATCTAGCAGTTCTGTTACTAAAACACAAAATTTGGAAAAAGAGCTGGATTCAGATTCGTCTTTAGGTTCTGACTTGAGTTATCGTTACGAAGAGCAAGAACCCAGCATGAAATTATCTGATTCTTTACAAGAATATATCGATTTTCTGATGGCAAGTGGAAAAAAATTACGCGAGAGCGAACACTTAAAAAAAGACAAAATCGAGTTATCTCAAACTCAACTAACTTTTGACTCGGATAAGGAAGTTATAACGGAAGACGAAGAGATTACTTCAGATGGCGAAAGTGAACAATTGAAACAAACAGAAAACTTATCTAGAAGTCAACTTAATTTTGATAACGACAAAAGAGAAATAACTGAAGACGACGACTATTCATCTGATGATGATGTAGTAGAAACCAGAGAAAGGATGCCGGAAATTAGGCAGTTCAAAGACAGAAGTGAATCGCCAAAATCTCAACTACGCAGTGACAAAGATAAAGAGGAAAGTGGAGAAGACGTAGAAGTAATTTCATCAGACGATGAAATTCAAAAGAATATAGAACCATCCGAAAAAATTACTTATCAAGACCTTCATCCCTTAAATGAAGGGTTTTATGATGATATCGAACAAAAAAACACTGACATACCAGAGTCATCAGATACAACTCTTTATGTACCAAAGAAGTTGTACGCAGAGCAATCCAGCGGAGAAAGTGAGTGTTTTGACGAACAAGAACGTACTTATAATGAATTAGAAGCCAACATATTTGGTTATACTGGATTTGAAGATACTGTGTTCCGAAAATCAAATAGAAGCGGCACGTTTACAGGTATTTATAACTTCTTTATCTTTATTTAAATAAATTTAATTGTAATAAATTAGATGATCAATTTTTCTGACAAACAGTTTTTGGTAGACACCATTGCACCACCCTTAATTTGCACAGAATAATACAGGAAATCGCTTAAGAAAAATACTTTCTACCAGGTGTGATATCCAAGCCTATTATTCAAAAATATCTTATCCAGTATTTATAATTTACTGCCGAAATCATATTTAGCAAATAGGAACTTCTCCGTTATAGAAAATAAATTTCTAGCAAAACACCACCCAATCGAATTAAGGATACATGGAAGTGTATTTGGGGCTTTAGTGTACCTTATTTTCACGCAGACAAATGATACAATCACTGGAGAACAAAAGTTAATCAAGCCAAATTTGTGCAAGTCATATTCACGATTCGTAAGATCACAGGCGCGTCCGTAAAAGTCAACAATGTAACCATACTTTTAGATCAACATTGTTTAATATTATTGCCCTGACAAACCATGTAGTCATAATCGGTCTAGTACACCTCCTCTATGGATGGATTTATATCTAAACTAAAATGATCAAACCTTACCAAACCTAGTCTGCCCTTTTTTTACCCTAACCTAGGGCAACCAAATAGACCTAACCAAACCTTACCAAACTTCATCCAGTCGCCTAAAACCGCTCGCATATACCACATCATTTGTGTGATAGATAAAAACTCATTGTCAATATTGTTTTACCCAAAAGTCGGATCACAAAAGCTACTTCCAGATTCGTAATCAGTATCATCAAATTGACCAGAAAATGCACTTTTAAATAAAAATTAACTTACTTAAAAATATATAAAAATTTGTTTCTTAACTTTCAGATGAAACTACGGCTGTTAAAGAAGAAGAAATTGTCCTTATATCTAGTGATAGTGAAAATGATAAGGATTCGAACAGTCGTAGTAGTTATAATTCAGCTTATACAAAGTCCACTGAAAAATGTCCCGAAGATTATACTAGTTCCGATGCATCCCAAGGTACAGATGGCAATAATATTAACATACATTACGAGGTTCAAGAAGATGTCAATGATGAAGATAGCAACGAAAAAGAAGAGAATAGAGTTACAATTGAAGAACAAGAAGATAATGATTTTGATCAAATTGATGAAAATGAAGATGATCAGGTTAATAAGGGTAGGGTATAATATAAATTTTAGTTTTATGTAAAACTGTATATATCTTTTACAGGTTGTTTAATGATTGTTGAAGAAGTAGAAAGTAACTCCGCAGAAAACTTAGAGGAATGTAATACTCAAAGTTCCTTTACCGAAATTGTTGATACTGAAGAAATAGAACAAGTAGAAATACCTATAAATGAAACTTCGCATATTGATCCACTATCAAACATTGGAAATGAAGAAGCTGATAATGAAACAAAATCAGTTTTTGAAATGAATGTGTATAACGAGAATGAATCTTCAAATCAAGATCCAATGTTAAACACAGAAACCAGTAATATATTAGGGCATGATTCTGAATCAGACGAATCAATTAACAAAGAAATTAATGAATTTCTAGAAGAACTAGAAAAACCAGATCAAATAATAGTTAATGAAACAACTAAGCTATTAGACAATATTGCAAAAGAAAATGTACTCATTGAAAAAAGTAAAGAGAATCAGGATGTAGAAATAAACCCTCTAACAGACGAAGAAGACAACAACGTAACAGAAGAAGATCCTGGAGAGATAAATGAACCAAGTACAGTAGTAGTTCCCCAAAAAAGTAAATCTAAAATAGATCAATCTACTAATACAACTTTTGTAACTAAAGGCAAAACTTTCAGTATTTCGAAAAAGAAAGAAGAAAATATAGACCAATTTACAAATGCTTCCAAATTAGAGAGCGGCAAAAGTAAAAATACCTCGAAAAAAACTAAAAAATCTGAGAAGAAAACAAACGTACAAACAGACACAGCTATTGCATTACCAAATATATTTGACGATGTAGATTCTGAATTTGCGAAGATTATTGGTGATGATCCGTTTGTTTCTTCGGATACCACAGAAGGTAAGTAGTCAGAATGTTGTATTCTATTGTATGAATACGCGTGTATAGGTTTAATATTTTGTCAAAGGTATAACTAGATTATGAAAAGCAGTGTTTCAGACTAAGTATATTTTCTGTAGACGTCATATTCAACTTTCTGTGAACACCTGTGTCTTAAAAATTTGTCGAGAACAAACTGGCAGATTAAAAGCTATGAAAAATTGAAATTTTACAGATACTGTTAGAAAATCTCAACAATATTATTATTATTTGTCCCTTACTTCAGTGTTACAATTGGTTTTACTGACATTTCTGGTTATTGATGTCAAAAGTGTGTTATTGTCGTGTTTGCGTCAATGCTTGGCCATTTCAAGATGTCTCTGAGTGCAAAAATTGTTACATCTATTGTTGCTCTTTAGGACGGAAAAAGCCAAGTTTACGTAGTTAACAGATCTGAAATTTCACGCAGTAGAAGTACAACGTATCTTTGCTTGTTTTATAGGGACAGGAGCTCACACTCGTCCTGGAACAGGTTCCTAGAGAAGAACTACTGATCGGGACGACCGTTTTATACTGTCTTCAGTACTAAAAAAATCATCATTTAACTGCTATATAGGTTAGAAACAGTCTTCAGCATGTCAGAAACGTAAATGAGTATAATCTGAATGTTCGAAAACCCGCTACAGGACTTTTCGAGAGGGTTAAGTTATGAGGTGGGTTGTTAGATCTTCTGAGTCTCGTACAGAATTGAGTTGTCCCTAGGGGACCCCTGACCGCTGATATGTACAGCTGCGGTCATTGAATATTTTACACCTTTACATATCTAGTAGTGGATTTTTTGAATTTTTACCTTGTTAAAATGTACATTTTAAGTCAAAGTAACGTTATCAGTGGCGGACCCGGACAGAATCTTCTTCTTCAAGTGCCATCTCCGCGGCGGAGGTCGGCAATCATCATAGCTATTCGAACTTTTGAGACGGCTGCTCTGAAAAGTTCATTTGATGTACATCCGTACCACTCTCTCAGGTTGCGCAGCCATGACATTCTACGCCTCCCTATGCTTCTCTTTCCTTGGATCTTTCCCTGCATGATCAGTTGGAGCAAGGTGTATTTCTCTCCACGTGTAATATGTCCGAGATATTCCAATTTTTTTGTTTTTATTGAATTTAAAATTTAAAAGCGGAAACCGGACAGAATAGGTTGATTAAAATTAAAAACTAAAATAAAATAATCTTGAATATTGATGAATGATGAATGTTGATTAAAATTAAAAAACTAAAATCAAATTACTCTTGAATATGTTGCCTGTGTGAGTGCATTTCAAATAGGTAAAAAGAAATAGATTAAGACTTACTACCAATCAATTTATTCTACCATCGACGACCGGTTTCGCATATTATAATTTGCTATGCACCTTCAGGTCAACGGTATATGGTAAACTAAATGCTGAAAATATAATAGCCCGTATTAGGGTGATGTCTGGTACAGAATATACAGCAATTATGCCAATATTATATATGTGTGATTATTAAATTGATTAAATAAAAATTAAGTGAAAAAAGATCTAGTAAAATTGAAATTAAGTATATAAATATTACTTACATGCCGATACAAGGATTATTATTAAATGTTTGAGAAAACATAGCTAAAAAACTGTTATGGTAAACTGTAAACAGGTGATCGTTGGTTTTACTGCATTTATTTAATGAATAAAGGGATAGTTCTTGAGGGGAAAAGATATTAACAACTAGACTAGGAATGTAGGTATTGTGAAAATTGTTTGTTGAAAATTAAATGTGATTTGTTATATTATTTAAAAGTTATTTATATTTATTGAAGAGGTGTATTTTGAAAATGTGTGTTATTTATTGAAATTATTTATTTAGAACAGACAGCACTGTCACAATGTAGAAAAAGATATATGTTCTATTTTTTATGTAAGTTTGGGTGTGCAATAACTCCAACTTGTAATTATCAAGTTAATGACGAACCAATTTTGTTCTGTATTTGGGCAGAAAAGAAATTATTGTGATGTCAATTAAAATTAAAAACACTTAAGGTCAAACAGAACACATTCAAAAAGACAAAACAGACATTTAATTTAAAAAAGGGGTATTTTGTAGCACTACATTACTTGTATGCAGGAGGAACTGGCAAACAGGAATAGTTTTTTGTTGTCTAATAAATTTTGAGAGGTAAAATTGACATAGTTGAAGTAGTTATAGGTAAAAGTGTAACAGATCTTCTCTTTTATTAAAAATTAATTTCGTTTTTCGTATTTTTAAATATACCTACATACAAAGATTTAAACCTCTTTTTGTGATACATGGTATACAGCCAGTTGCAGGAATTTATTTTCCTTGTGTATTTTTTAATTTCGTTTCCGTTTTTCATTTAATTTTTATTGAATCAATTTAAATGCATATTTAATAATCACACACCTATAATATTGGCATAATTACTGTATATTCTGTACCAGACAGCATCCTAATACGGGTTATTATATTTTCAGCATTTAGTTTACCATGTACCGTTGACCTGAAAATGCATAGCAAATTATAGTATGCGAAACCGGTCGTTGGTGGTAGAATAAATTGATTGTGAGTAAGTCTTATTCTTATTTCTTTTTACCTATTTAAAATAAATCTACATACTTTACAAAAATGTAACAAAATGGAAATTATAGAATATTTTTTTAGCTGCAGCATTTAGAACGGAAACAGTAGTAGCTGACATACACGCTCCGAGCACTCCTGGTGATAGATCACAGAAAACCCCTAGCAGAAGAGTAACTAGGAGAAGTAGTGCTGCACACTCTCCTTCCAGAGATATAGATATAAGTACCGATGTCGACCATGGAAAACTATTGTTCGTGGATATAAAAAATGATGATTTTTCAAAGCTAATTGATTCTGCCCTGAACCCACAAATTCACACCACCCCAGGTTTGTATTGTTTATGTTATTTGTATTGTCTATTTTATGGATAATTATTTATGAAACTCCTTAAAGTTAGGATATGATCCAATCCTATCCCTACGCCCAGGTTTAGGATAGGATGACGATATACATATTTATTATGTATTACATATTACAGTAATAATGGGCCTTGTTCCGTTCCGAGCTTCCCTTTATATTAGTTTGTTTTCCTCCATCATTAGTCCATCATCCAACTAGTCATTATAAAATTATAACTCAATACTTAACTAAACTATACTATCGAATTATTTGGAGTGAATTCAGATTAATTTTTCTCAGTTTTTCGTAAATTCGCCGTCTTAATTGTTGTATCAAACATGATATCGTCATTAGCATACTGTTCGTGGACAAACTGAAGCAATTTGGAAAGACAGTTATAAATATATATCTGACTATTTAAAGTTTCTCCACTCTCTCTTCCCATAAAGGGTCGCGATATACTCCTGGAAGAAATTGCTGGACCAGAAAAGGATTTAAACTGCAAATTTCACTTTATGTTTGTATCTAACACTGCCAAGGAATTCTTCTACGTTTTTCGTATAAAATCAATCATTTTATATTCAAATACTTTTCGTCATCTAAAATAATTTTTTCATTGGCAAAGTGTATCCGCCTGAGTTGACGAGAGCATCGTATACGAAGGAGTTGTGCTTGAGTATTTGGGGCACTTACATCGCTGTCCTATTCGTATTGACCGTATTATATCACATCCGTATTGACCGGTCTCCTCATTGACATTCCAACCTCATTTTTTGCTCATGTGACCAATTTCTCTGATCTCAGTGCAATTAATGCACGCGGTCTTCCACTTCTTGGGAAATTCCGACATGGTATTCTCTGCTCGTATGGTACTGCGTGAAATGTTTTCATTCTGGAATATTTGACAGATTTCAGCTTCTGAGTACCCGCCCAACCAACTTGTAGATACCCATACCCATATAGAAAACATACCTATGTAGAAATCCATAAACAACAGAATATGCTATGTACGTCTTAAAGGAAAAGACTTATTTACCTACAGCTTACTTAGTCTACACGCACGTATACATACACGAAGAAGAAAAGGAAGATGACGGAAAAGATGAATTTTAAGACACTTTAGACAAAATATATGATCGATATCCCCGTCATGACGTGAAAATAATTGCTGAGGAGCTTAATGCAAAAATTGGCAAAAAGCAATTTTTACAACCAACTATAGGATGTGAGAACTTACATGAAGAGTCAAATAGTTTCTCCATAGTAGGAGGAATAAGATTTCCCCATAAAATGATACACAAAGGAACATGGAAATCCCCGGACAACGAAACCGTTAACCAGATAGATCACATCCTGATAGATGCAAGGCATTCTTCCGACCTCATTGAGGTCAGAAGCTACAGAGGTCCAAACATAGATAGTGACCACTTTTTTGTAATGGCAAAAATCAGAGGAAGAATATCAAACCTAAAGAAGGATAAACATATGAAACAAGACATAATTAATGTTAATAATCTGCGCATTGAAATCGTTGCGAGAGAATATAGGAGGTCATAGACGAAAAAAAGGCAACTTGTGGAAAAGCAGTTAGAAAGAATAGAATGGCTAAGAAATCAAAACAAAACTCGAAAGTTCTACAAAAATCTAAACAAAATGAGCAGAGTTTAAGCCAACAATAGGGAACTGTAAGGTAGGAGAAGGAAATATCAGTGAAAGTGATACGGCCTCAATCTTGAATAGATGGATTGAATTTTTCGGCGCAAAATTTAATGGCCATCATTTCGAAGAAACAGATAAAACCCTAGCGCCTAGCAGATCGAAATGATTGGAATCTATATAACCCAAACGAAAGAACACCTACCATTGAAGAGGTTGCCCAAGCCATTGAAACGTTTAAAACTTTTACTTGTCTGGCAAAATGAGACCTGTGAATGGTCTTAAGGCGTGATATACCGTTTACATAAAAAAGGTGATCAGCTCCAGTGTGATAACTACAAAAGTATAAGCCTATTAACAACTGCTTACAAAATACTAGTAAATATTCTCTACGAAATGCTACAAGTTTACACAGTGGGTATAAAATACCAGGCCGGATTCACTCTAAAAAAATTAGCAATTGACCAGATTCATTCAATAAGACTGATCCTCAAGAAAACATTAGAACTTACCATTGGAACCGATCACATATTCGTCGACTTCAAGGTCGCATCTGACAGTGCCAAGAGAACGGTACTATACCAATTAATGCGCGAGTTTGGTTTAAAAACTTATCCGATTTACAAGAATCACATTGTCTAACTTAAGAGCCAGTGTTAGAATTTTTTTTTAACCCTTCTCTCTATTCGGATTACCGAGTATAGGCCTCTCCTAATTCTCGCCATTCATCTCTGTTGTTTGTAAGACGTTTCCACATTGGTCCTGCACTTAATATCGTCGCTGTTTAGTTTATTGTCTATTGTCGTTTTATATTATTACTAGGCAAAAATGAAAACTAGGTGGACTGTAAACACTGGCTTTATTTTAACTTTAACAAAACGCTGTTTAAACTAAAACACTATCGTCTTTTGTAAATGAAACCTTTCTTGAACGAATTTATTGTTGTTTACCGAACTGCGAACTGCTGGCTTGTTTTGTTGTCTGTTGCCTGTTGTCTGTTGTCTGTTGCCAATTCCCGATTTTTTGATTCCATCGAACATCCTTAAGACGTTCGTTATGTCCAGCCCATTTCCATTTCAATTTAGCTGCCTGTTCGACAGCATCTTTTACTTTTGTTATATTACGAATGTCTTCATTGGTTTTATGGTCTTTGAGTAAGATACCCAACATCTGTCGTTCCATAGCTCTCTGAGTTTTTCTGATCTCCATGTTTATTTTAGTGAATGTCCAGGTTTGAGCTCCATATGTAAGTACAAGTAGGATACAGGATTTAAACACTTTGGTTCGCAGTCTTTTAGTTATATTTTTATTTTCGTCTTCCGAATGTTGCCCATCCAATTTTTACACGTTTGCTTATTTCGGTAGTCTGATTTTCTTTGCTTACCTTGACATTGTGACCCAGATATGTATATTCATCTACGTGTTCTATCTCTGTCCCTTCGATGTTTATCATAGGTTTGTCATCTGTGTTTAACATTAGTGTAGTTTTTCTGAAATTCATTTTCAGTCCTTTTTTTAGGGATTCTGTGTGTAGCTCCTTAATCATCGTTTTCAGGGCATTCCACGTGTCGGCTATTAGTACTACATCATCTGCGTATCTAAGATGGTTCAAGTATCTTCCGTTAATAGGAATTCCCTTATTTTCCCAGTCTATTGACTTAAAGATATCTTCTAGGGCAGCTGTAAATAATTTTGGAGATATTGTGTCTCCTTGTCTTACGCCTCGGTTGATTTTTACTGATCTTGTTTCGATTGCATTACCCAACGTCACTATCGTTTCAGCTTGTTCGTAAATATTATGTATTAATATTCTGTACCTGGAGTCCCTGTACCTGTGTTAGGATACAATGGGAGAATTCTCGATCCTTTGAGATAAAGGATGGACTCCGACAAGGGGATTCCCTGGCTTGCGTCCTATTTAACATTGCCTTGGAAAAGGCAGTCCGAAACACACGAACATTGACATAATAGGACGTAGCAAGCGAGATGTTGAGCAGTATTTTCTAGAAGTGGAAACTGCGGCGAAACAGGTCGGTCTAATCATCAACGAAGATAAAACCGAGTACATGTTGGTTACTAAGGATCCTATAGCAAATGAGGAATGGGAAACAGCATTTGGAAGTCATATCTTTAAACGTGTTGACAACTTCACATGCCTTGGCTCGCTAGTAATAACCACCAACAAAACAAGCGAAGAAATTAAAAGTCGAATAAACCTTACAAATAGAGCATAGTATGCACTCCAAAAACAATTCCAATAAGAAATATCCAAAGAAGAACTAAAATTATTATATACAAAACACTGCTTACTTGCTTAGTCCTTACATATAGGGCGGAAACAATGACTATACCGCGGAAGGATGAAAGACTTTCGAGAATATTCGAGCGTAAAATACACTGCAAAATATTTGGGGTCATAAACGACCAAGACCAGTGGCACAAATGATACAATTTCGAATTATACCAACTATTTAATGAACCAGATGTTGTAACGTTCATTAAAACACAGCGATTTAAATGGACTGGAAACATAATACGAATGCCGGACAATACGATTGCTAAAAAGCTAACGACCGGAACACCTATAGGAAGAACAAGCAGGAGCCGACCGCGAATTAGATGGTTAGAGGGAGTAAAAATTTTAGGACATACTTTATTTTATTAGATGAAACAAGTTTTGTTGCTATACTAAATTCATTTAACAGAAAAGTAGCCGTCAACAAATACATGTACAGAACACGCGAAACCTGATATTTATATAATTGTACAGGGTTGTATTAAGATTCTAGCAGTCTATAACATCTAAATTTGAAATGAATTAATTTATAATTTTTAGGATTACTATTAAAATAATAGTAATCAATGATTAATCTTCCAAAGAAGTATACTTTAATATTAGTTTTTGTAAACTGTCATTCACACATCATTAGATAATTGTGGTATTAATCAAAAGGCAAAAAAAGAAAGTTGTTTTTATACATTTTACGCTTTAAGACCAATATTTGGAAATAAGTAATAATATTATCATTAATGATATAAATAGAGACCTCTTATTGTGTAAAAGTTAGGGAAAATACTTATACATATATTACTGGGTAGATAGACTTATACATTTAACATTACATTAACATTAAAAAATAAAATTTATTAAGACGACGTTTCGATTTCGATTTAACATTTATTTGTGTCAGCAGAAACAAATGTATATTTAGAAGAATTGTGACGTCACTATTTTTGACTTTGATGACGGTTATGTCGAAGATGGTTCGACATATCAAAATGCCGTTTTCAGATTTTGATTCAGGAGACAAAACTATATATGAATCCATTGATAGATCGTCCCCAATATTGCATAGGTGACAACGCACAAAGGAACATACTTTTCGGATGTAAAACGAAAGGTTTTCTTTGAAAATGATGAAAAAAACTTTTTACTATTACATATAAGTAATATCCAATTATGAAAAATAAGTACTGGAAAACTACATAGGTACAATGAGTAAAATGGGTTACAGTTTTTCATTTTTAAAATATTCCATTTTGTTTATGTAATTTCGAATAATTTCGTATCTTTTATTTATCATTGCTACTCATTTCCACATCAAAAGCTAGATCCATCTTCAACCGGATGGGGGCCTTCTTCAAGAGCCACAACCTCTCTCTTGCTATAAAAGTAAGAATGCTGCGATGCTACGTCTAATCTGTTCTTTTTTATGGCGTTGAATCGTGGACCTTGAACGAAGATATGTGCAGAAAATTGGAAGCATTTGAGAAGAATGAAGAAGAACCGAGAGGTACTGACCACCATAAAATTTGAAAGTTACAGTACTTTGGACACATTATGCGAAATGAATCCAGATATGCCCTTCTATAAGCCATCCTGCTAGGAAAAATATTTGGACAACGGGGTGCAGGAATTACATGATGGATTTTTCAGACTTGTCGAGAGTCCATCCAAAAATGCTTGTCTTGATGAGGTGACTGACTTATCAATCCATGTTTTTCATTTAGTATGACCGGCGTTAATCCAAGTCTCATCTAAATAATATATTTTACGATTGCCATTCCTATAATCTTTTATCTGCCTTAAAAATTCTCTTCTCCAGATTACAAGGTCATCTCTGTCTGTAAGCATACTGTTCCTGCCACGTTTTTCAAATTTGAATTAAAGTTTTTTCAAAATCTTGTAAAAAGTAGTACGTTTGAAATCAGGTAGATTGGGTCGTCGTTGACCTGTTGTAGAACTCTATCTATCGTGGGAATTTCATTTCTAAAAAATAATTGATGCACTATTCTTCTTATCGCTCTAATAACTTTAAACACAAAACTATCCGATACTCCAACTTTATCGGCTACTCTTTTCTCAACAGCGGACAATATAGTTCCTCTATATAATATATTAAGATTTGAATAATTTTATTTATTGAATAACTTTCTAAAAAGAAAATACGAAGCTTGCCACTTTAGTGAAGGTAAAACAAACACATTGGAGATGTATCGTTGATATTTCTAAACACAGTTTTTAAATGAAGAGAAAACTAACGCTAAACCAAATATTTAATTTATTGGGATAGCACGATGAGATTTTCTTTATTTTCTTACGATTTGTAATGGAATTACTGGCAGTATAGTGTTGGGTCATGATTGAAAATGATAAAATTTTGTAATAAAGATCATTATCTCCAGCCTTAGTATATAATTTATTTTATTTCTAGAACATTCTGCATAACATGAAGCAATGTATGTCTTATGTATTTCAGCAAGAAGAATGCGACGATCACTTTCTGCATTAGAAGCAAATACGTCACTCCTCAATACTTCTAATTCCGACAACGTCAATATTGACTGCGATAATGACCAATCTCTAAAAATAATTAACGATTCTGCCTTGGTGGCGCTAACTCTTAGGAGGAAAAGAAGCGCTAGTGTAGATGTCAAAACCTTCTCGAAACCAAGAACTACCAAAAGAACCAAGTCTGTCGACTCAATGGGTGAAATTATTAATGAAAGAAAGACTAAGTCAATTGCACATATGCCAATTATTTCGGAAGAAAAAGTCAAAGAAACTAGAAAATCTAAAAGTGTGGTTGACAGCTATACTACGGCGCGAAGACTTACGAGGCGCCAGGTAAGCATTATGCATATAATTTAATTTCAAGTTTTCACGTTTTAGTTTCTAGATCTTAACTCGTTCTTCTCATCCATAGATTGCTTTCATATTTTTTTCTTTATCAATCTATCTTAGCAACGGTTGCACCTGTAGTCTTATTATATGTGAGTTGTTTAATAAGTTTTGTAATGGTATATCTCGTATTTATTCTGCTTCTGATAAATTAATTTCTAAGATGTTTTAAATGAGTCTTTATGCATGCTTAGATAATCCATTTCTACTACTTCGTTTCTTATTTATATTTTGCAGGAAACTGCCAATACAAAGTTGTTATTGTTATTCTATGTTTTAGTTATAATATATTCCTATTATTTCATTTAAATTTCTTGTAATTATCAATCATAATATTGTTTATGCATAGAGATTATGTTCTTATAACTGCATACTAATAAAGACAACTTAATTTATCCGAAAATATTTTTTTTCACAACATTTTGTAAAAATATGAATCGAAATAGTGAGTTGAATTACTTTTTGCATGGTTGTATTTTACTTGGCAAATCCCTTTATAGCCAGTTTTCATCTAATACACTTTTTCAATTAATAGAGATTAGTGCATTTTTATACGTTGTTGAAAAATATAGAAAACTTTTCAGTACAAAAAAATCATAAAAAAGTATTTTTATATTAGTTTTATTTGTTTTGTTTTAGGCAAGTATGGTTAAAGACCTAACTATAACCACTGATGCGGAATCAGTAGATGACATGCCAAAACTGCAAATTGACTTGGAGCCAATTGATCCTATTATATTATTAGAAAAAGATCATTTTGAAGGTAAGTTAATTTTACGTAACTTATTTGTGGATTTTTGTATTAGTATTTCTTCACATCAAAAGATCGTTGACACATGGTTACTATTCGGTAATACTTAATCAGTTACTGTCAAGATGGGGTTCGAATCCTGTCATCAGTTTGTATGCCAGGTGGCATTTCTAACATATACCATCAAAACGTTCCATTGTTATTATTTTCTTGTTTAAATCCTTGCTATCGCTTATTATTATATTTGAGAGTAAAAGTTATAAGGTAAAGCACTTACCAAAAAATGTTAATCCACTTTAAAAAGTTTCTTCTTACATTGTTGTATAATAAGTGGCGATTTTAACATTTTTATCAGTTATCTCCTATTTTATTGTATCAATGCTATTTAACACAACACATTACTACTTAAAAGCTAATGAAAATCTGACAAAACAAATTACTGTTCAACTATATACCTACACACAACATAATTATAATACACTTAATTTCAAAGTTTGCAGACTATAAATCAAAATAACAAGCTAGATTTAGAAAAAGTTTTAGCACTAACAAAAAACATATACTATTGTGTGAGAGTTGCTAATGAATCTTTCAACTCTGAGATTAAGAATGATCCATAACAAGATTAAAACAAATAGAAAGCACAGAAAATACAATGAGAAAATACTTCCTCCATTGTCTAATGTGAGGTGCTGTTGCTTTCGACTGATACATATACATACAGGGTGAGTTTTTAGTGAGACATCGGTCGATAATTCCATTATGGTATAGAATATCCAAAAAAACTTACTTAGAAAAAATGTAGGCAATGATAATCTCCATACTTGGAAAATATGTGAAATTCTACAGGGTGATTAATAACTACGTGGTATAGCAAACATACAATTTTTTAAATGGGACACCCTGTATATTTTTTCAAATTTGTAATCTTCTCATAATTTTTATTCTTATAGTATTAGGTTTTGTATTACTATACAGAGTATTTAAGACAGATACAGATATAAGTTATGACCAGATATGTTTTTTTTTACTTATTTTACAAATATTTTACAGATATAAGTTATGACCATTTTTATTTCGAAATCCCTATGAAATGAACACCATGTATATAAAGAAGTAATGCATAAACAATTATTTATTTCATGTAATAAAGTAAACAATACATTTTAGTTTTTAAATTAAGTTTAATTGAAATCATTGAAAAAAATTTGTCATGTATGTTCTTTATTATATGAGGCGTCTAAATGTAAAACTCGCCTTATGGTAGCTATACTCTTCTAATATAATCAACAAAAACGATTGTAACAAAAGGTCGCACAATACGAATGTAAATGTTTCAGACATTGTAAACGCGACTAATTAAAGTTCTCCGCCAGAGCAAAAACAAAATTTAATAACGTAATTATTGTGTTTTTTTTTTACTTTTATTTTGCAATAAGAGAGTTTTGCAAATACCTCCTCGTATAAAGCGAGTTTTGCAAATTTTAGATTTAATTTTAATCATTGAACTTACCACGGTAATTTCTCTGTATTTATCAGTCATCCAATCTACATTTTTCATGTATGGTAAATATTTATTAATTCAACTTTGTAAAAGTTTGGCAGATATACCTGGTCTTGGCGATTTACTGTTTCTTTAAAAGATTCACATTCTTTTGGGTTTCTTTGATATCTTAAAATGCCAGTTTTTCAAAGGATTCGTCTCATTTATCCGGTGTTATTGTTGATATTATACGTCTTTTTATCGTGTCTTATCGATTTTAATATTCACCAAGTTTCCAAGCTTCTCCATGCTTCTCTATGTGAATTTATCATGTTACACATTTGTTGTTGTATATCATACGGTATAGCATTCTTTACATTTTGATTTGGGTCTCTTCTTTTCGTATCATTTATTATCCAGCCTTGAAGTGATTTTCATTCCAATATTTCTTGATACTCAACTCTTTCGTTTTGTTTCAGTGATTACGGTATGTCTATGCTATAATGTTATAACAGCAACTCCTTATCTCAAAATAAGCTCTTTTTGAAAACGATTTACGGCGTTGAAATCGAAACGTCTAAAACAAATGTAAAATGTAATTTTCTTTACAACCAGTTGTGGTTTAATCCCATATAAATACAAGATTTAACTTTAACATGCCACAAGAAAACACTTTCAGAAGCAGAATTTAATTTTGAAGTTTACCTTGTATTTGATAATTTGCTTCAGCTTAAGACTATCATTTGCTTTGCTTGTTGCTCCGCCGTTATTACCTACCCACTCGCCAGCATACAAGACATACCCTATGATCAACAAGTTAGAGGTTGAATAAAGAATTATAGATACCTAAAAATATATTGTTATTGTAGGAAAACCAGATCCCGAGGAGAACATAGTTTACGAACAATCATCGCCATCAACCAGTACAGTGTCAGTTCCGAGAAGTAGAAGAAGAAGTAGGTCAAATTCAGTTTTATCAGAAGCGTCCACGCCGCCCTCTCATAATTTACCTGACACTCCTCAAAAACGGAAAACTAGAAGTCGGACTAAAAGTCCTGCTGCTTCAGGTAAGAATAGAATCCATATTTAAACATACAAACATAAGCAATCATTATTGCTTGATTGTTTAGTTTTTGTTTGGTTGAGAACATTTGTGTATCCATTGCTGTTTTCGATTTTTCAGTTGAAATGTTGTGCACACTGCTGTTTGAGAATCTACTGTTTGCTATCTCAGGCTCCTCATCATTGAGCTTCAACAGTTCGGATAGTCTGATTAATGATACTTCTCCATTGGTCGCGGTCGTCTGTTACATGTACTGCCTCAGTGCACTGCTTGTTGAGAAGCTTTTTCGTGATGTCTGCCCGTCGCTGTGGAGATCTGCCGCGTTGGCGAGGCCTTCCTTGGACCACCAACCGCTTCATTTTATGATCACTTCGAGGGATATGACCAAAGAACTTTAAAATTCTAGAGTAAACAGTACTAGAGAAACGCTGATTGGGTTTAATTTCATCTAGAATCGAGAGGTTCGTACGGCGAGCCGTCCATGGAATTCGAAGCAGTCGTCTCCATGTCCACATTTCAAAAGCGTCTATGTCAAATCCAATAACATACTATTGACTTTTTCAATCATGCCGGAGGTATCAGCAATATTTAGTCGTTCATTAGGGATGTACAATTGTATTCATGCGGCCACGCTGAATTTCTGAAACCCAGTATATAAACATTGAAAACAGAGGAATTGATTCCAATGGTAATAAATTCATCTTTACTTTGATTTAGTTTGATGTTACTCTTTTCAAATAAAAAGATTTAACACTGTTCAAATGTCGGTTTTTCCTGGCGGTTAAAAAACCATTTATCTTTGTTTTCTGTCAAAACAGGCTAAATAACAGATCGCTTTGTTCTGTCAGTTTAACTGATTACCAATGATAAATCCTCTGGTAAATTATATTTACAGTAGTTCATGTAATTACATGAAGAACAAGCAGAATTTTAACTACCTACGAATACTTGTATATAGCTCTGGAGATACAGAAGAGGACATAGTTCAACAGATAAGTAAAGCCAACCGGATACTCGTCTCTCGATCAAACATACAATTAACAATAAATATCTACGACCGGACACAAGGGTCACGATTTATAAGAGGGAAGTGAGCTCGGTACATATGTATTTAGACTAGACCTGATACGAAGAAAACGAAGATTAATGGAAACATTTGAAATGAAGATAGAGATATCAAAGGAAAAACAATATGGGGCAGACAACGTGGTAGAGACCTCTGGTCATGGTGTAACATAGAGAACATAAACGTCTGGATACTGGACAGAAAAAGGAGCCACATAATTAGAATGAAAAAGCACAGACCAATAAAGATGTCACGAGATAAATAGCCAAATGGTCGAAGAAGTTCAACAAAAAGATGTAGTTATAACCTGGACATCCAATAAATCGAAAATCCGAAAATGGAACTGGGGCAAACCTATCAAGGAAGTAGGAATATGAAGTTACGAGCGGCAGTCCTTTGTATACCAAACCATTTTAGTTAAAGTATGCCATACGTCAAATATTGATCATAGAGAATTAACAGAAAAACTATCTTTCCGTTATGAATTACTTCTAATTCATTTTTGTAGTCATGATATTTGAGCGATACAGATAAAGATTGACTAAAATTAAAAACATTGTTTTTGTGTAATCATGATAATTTAACGATACAGATAAAGATTGACAAAACTTAAAACATTGTTTTTCCTTTCGTTTTAACTATCAAGGCAGCAATTTAAAAATACCGAATACGAATAACTTTTATTCATTCCTTGTCATCATCACATTATACAGGCTGTAGGGTTCACTGCTGAACATATGCCTCGTTCAGTTGTCTCCAGTGCTCCGACATTGTACTTTGTAAATCTATGTCGGAGGTCTTCCACTAGTTGGATCTCTTAGCATTAATGCCAACATCAACCGCTATATCTATCGCTGAGCCACTCTGATTTTTTCTATAGATTTTTTTGTGTTAGCAAATTTCTTTGTTGATGTTCCAATTTGTTCTTACACTATAATGGCAGATAATTTTGCATAGTATTCTGTATAAGTTTCAGGCATATCCACTCGATCTCGAAAGCAATCAGAGAGTGATTTAGTGGTATCGGAACAACCAGAACAGTCTACTCCACCAAAAAGAGGAAGATCGAAGAAAACAGACGACATTGAAGGTACTGGTAGACGTACAAGAAGTAGAACTGGGTCTGCATCTTCGATTAAATCAGGTAAATATTTAAATGTCGTATTAAAATTATTTTCATTTTTTTTGTATATTTAATTTTTAATCTACAGAGAGTAGAATGTAAACGCTTGAACATTGTTATGTAAATACGTTTTTATAGATCTCTTATTCCTCTCCATTTCTATTTATCTTTGCTTCATAAATGTTTTTGCTTTTTACTTATTTTAGGTAGTGCAAAAACGTATTTTAAATTATTTTTAAATATTCCGTATTTCATTAAAGCGTTACAGAATTTATATGAAGGAAAAATATAGCAAATTAAACATGGAAATGGATTATCACAGACATTCCTTGTCAATAAAGATCTACGTCAACAATGCTGTAATTCGCCATTCTGCTTACATGTACTTCGTAAACGTTACGAAGGCGTTTGACAGAGTAAGACTTGCAGATGTCCTTACGCTATTAAGATCTAGAAATATAGACCTCGGGATTCGAGCACCCATCAAAGAAATGAACAACAACAACAGTACATTTGTAAGAGCGGAAAACCGGCCAACTAGAAAATAGTTATGGGATGAGGCAGTGAGTCAACTTCAGTCCAAGTCTATTTAATTTGGCGATGGATAAGATGATAAAAGAAGTTAAAAAATCAGAAAGGAGTTATAGAATGGGAAACAAAGAAATTGAAATATGCTGAAGATACCCTACAACGATTACTAGAGCGGTTCCAAAACATTGTAGAAAAATTTAATAGGGTTATATCTATTGAGAAGACACAGTAACTTACGATTAACAGATAACTAAGAGATGTAAACTAGTGACAAACAACCAAAGTGTTGGGCAAGTTATGAACTTCAAAAATCTAGGAGTCAACATTTTCAGTAGCAGTGAAAGCATATACTAAGAGAGCAGCAATGCTATCTGGATACCTACGTAGCAATATCTGGAGGAACAGCACGTGAGCATAAGAAGTAAAATGAGAATATATAAGACCTGCATAAGACCAGTAATGACCTATGCGATCGAGAACAGAGCAGAAGCAGCTGCAACTAAGAAGTTCCTAAGGACAACTGAAATAGGAACGCTGAGATCCATTTATGGTTACACTCTTAGAAATCAAAAAAGTTTATAAGAGAACAATGCGGCGTTCGGGATATCGTAAGATATGCTAGACAGAGATGCAAGGAATGGAGAGACCACATCAGACGAATATATGATAAGAGGCTTGCATAAATTGCAAGATATAAAAAATCCAATGTAGAGGGAGAATACCTCCAAAACGATGGTACGAGAGCTGTACGTCGGCGTCCCAAGATTAGTTGTAAGAATGATCAAGACTTAGTCCTAAATTAAGAAGAAGAAGAAATATCACAACATATACATTCATTACAAAAACAAGATTTAAAAAAAGATCTAATACAATTGTATAATTACAAATATACAAATATAATCAAATATATCTACCAAAACGCTACAACATATATGTCTGGATACTGGACAAAAAGGTAAATTCGGCGTACAACGAAAAAACACAATATCGCCAAAATTGTTTACCACTTTACCATATTCAATTTCGCTGGAAATATGTGTCCCTAGGTAAGAAACACGCCACAGAAGAAAAGTAACTTGTCTTTAAAAATTGTCACATACTGGTGAGATAACCGGTGGACAAAAGCCATGACCGAGTGAAAACCAAGACAGTATGCTTTCTGGAGCAGTGGCCGCCCACCAACAAAATAGTCCGACGATATGAAATGCATCGGCGGAAACTGGGTGCAAGCTACTCAAGAACGGGAAACCTAACCTAAACTATGTCCAGCAATGGGCCGATATGGGCTGATGATTATGATGTAAGCAAGAACCATCAATTACAAATTTTGTTACGAATAAATGATTTCTAAATAAAAACGTAACATTTTTCTATTTCAGTTCATGAAAAATTACTGGTTTTGCGATTTAGATGTGTTTTGGTGTAGTTGGCATTTCCACAGATGCTGAAATCTTCGCCTGAATGTCCCAACACGTCAACAACCCATGAAAACTTGAAGACGTGAAACGTGAAGAAAATTGTATGGAGAACCGTCGAATCGCTACTAGAAAAGCACATGAACAAGTGTATTATGTCTTAAGGAGATTTACGTTGAAGAGGACACCATATATATTAACCCTCTACCAGGCCAATTTTATTTTCAATGGAAAAATTCAGATTGATAGGTTTTGACATAAAAGAGCCAATTATGATATTTATTCTGATTGAAAGTTTTGGAAGTATAGATGAGAATGGCTGAACCCCAACGTAAGTAGACGCTACTCTTACATTTTTGGTATCCTTCCAATGTATTGTGGTATGTCAACACCATATGCAGTACCAACGTATTCACTGGATTCTCCTCTTTTTAAATCAATAGCTCGTTTATCTTTGTCAGCAGGTAACTTACAATTAGGAATTCTATCACGACGAATAGTGCCAAGTGCATATATCTCATGACTCCTTAGATAGACAAGTAGTGGTAATGACGTATAGAAATTATCAAAGTAAATTATATGATTCATAAAATGAGGAACAGTTTTTGCTAACCGAACAACAACATTGGACGTTGCTCCCAAATCTGGTTCCCCTGGAAGGACAATGTTTTCACCAGCACCAGTATAAACTTCGAAGCGGTATGCAAACCCATAGGATTCACAGAGAATAAAAACTTTCATTCCCCACTTGTGGGGTTTATTCGGCATATATTGGCAAAGTTGTGAATGCATCTTCGTTGCACACATTTGCTCATCTACATACAAACGGGGATGTTTTGGTCTTGAATCAAAACGGTCATTGAGGCGATCAATGATTGGTCGAACTTTGTAAAGTAGATCATACCCCGGTTCGCCTTTTTTCTTCAGCAAAGAAAGATCATTGAAACTTAGATGCTTACGAATTGCGAAAATTTTTTTAGATGTCATTGTACTTCACATATTGTCTAATTTCTAAAAAAGTTACTTTGAATAAAGAGTTTATATTTAGCAATCGTGCGTCCATATTTGTGCTTGTAGCTATATGTTCATAGAAATCATCTGTAAAAAAATAATTGAAGCACTGATATGGTGTTTTCAAATATTTGAAACTATGTGGTAACTCTTTGTTACCTTGAAACACCACCTGATTTTTATGTAGTTGTAAGTTTTTCTGTCTCCAAACTATCTTTTTAAATTCATCACACTCGGTAGCAATATTTACTGCTTGTCCAATAAACCCGCCATTGTTAGGTAGCATTTGAGGACCCTCAGGCTCATTCTCGGGTAATGGTGACTTTGCTCTTTTCATAATCTTTCGTTCCAGGTAAATAGCACTGTACTCTGTACTTCCTGCTGAAGTGGATGGTTGAACATCTCCGGATTCCGTCGCTGCTGCTATTGATGGTTGAACATCTTCAGATTCCGTCGCTGTTGCTGATAAAATACCTAGTGTTAAGGCTAACAATATATTTTTTGATTTTGCTGATTTAGGTGAAGATGCTGGAGTCGATGTCATTGGAGAGAAACATCCAGTTACATTCAGATCTAACTCCGTAACGACCAAAGGCGGGATTACATGCTCCAGGCATAAAAATAGCTGGAAGAGATTATAATATAATGACAATATAAGTTAAGCCGTCTGGAGGCGGTCTTGCCTGCTAGAGGGTTAAAATGTCAATTTTAACATATCTCGTATTTCGATGCACGTTGCTTGAAAAAAATATATTTTATTATTAAAATATACTTACTTAATCATCATCTTGGTACTACAGCCCTTAGAGGGCCTCGACCTTCTCAAGCTTTCTACGCCATTCTGTTCTGTCCCTTGCTTGTATTTTCCAGTTGCCGACTCCGATCTTCTCGGCATTTTGTGTTACCCCGTCCATCCACCTCAGCTTTGGTCTACCCCGTGTTCTCATTCCCACGGATTGCGGTGTTAGAATCTTTTTTATCATGTCCGATTCAAGAGCCCGGGCTACATGTCCTGTCCACTGCAGGCGGTTTCGCTTAATTATAGTGGTAATATCTTTACCGCCAAACGTATCCTTGTAGATATTATGCAGTTCAAAGTTATATCTACGCCTCCATATTCCGTTCTCACAGACCGCTCCGAATATCTTCCGTAGCATCTTTCTTTCAAAAATCGATAGAGCGGATTCATCTGTTTTAGTTAGCGTCCATCCATGCCTCTGATCCATATGTGAGAACGGGGACTATCAGTGTTCTATACAGCCTCATACGAGTTTTTTGAGACAGACGTTTGTTAGCTAAGTACTTTGATATACCATGATAACACCTGTTTGCAATTATTATTCTCCATTTTAATTTCCTCAGATGTCTTATTATTGGGGTTTACCGATGTCCCTAGATATATATGATATATGAACTCTTTGACTGCTTCGAAGTTTTGGTCATTGATGATTAAATCTGCGTCAACATTTCCAGCTCTTGTGTTAGTGTTAGTCGCCATGAATTTGGTTTTATTTTGATTTATCTATAACCCCATTCGTTCTGCTGCTGCTACTAACTCAGTTAGGATTTCCGTAGTTCTCGCTCTGGTTCTTGTTATAATGTCCACGTTGTCTGCATATGCTAGAATTTGGACTGATCTATTAAATATTGTTCCCCTGCTATCTAAATTCTTCTTCTTCTTTTGGCATCATAACCCTGGATGGGTCTTTGCCTGTCTGGCTATGTCCTTCCATTCAGATCTCTCTTGTGCCCTTCTTCTCCATTGTCTTATGTTCATTGTTTTCAGGTCGTCTTCCACGTCATCCAACCATCTCGTTCTGGGCCTTCCTTTTTTTCGCCTTCCTATGGGCTTCCATTGTAACATTTTCTTTGTTGTTTTTGCATCGTTTTGTCTCTGCACATGTCCCAGCCATGACAGTTTTTGACTTTTCACAAATCTTACAATGTCCTAACCTTCATTTAACTCATTAACCTCGTCGTTTCTCTTGATTCTCCATGTGCCATCTTCCTCTTGTAACGGGCCATATACTTTCCTCAGTATTTTTCTCTCGAATGTCCTGAGTTGGGCTTCATCTTTTTTCATTACCCAAGTTTCACATCCATAGGTTACTACGGGTCTAATCAGTGTTCTGTAGATAGTCATTTTGGTTCTTTTGTCTAATAATTTCGATGTCATCAATCTTTTATTAGCATAGTATGTACGATTCCCGCTGGAAATACGTGCATTAATTTCGCTACTTACGGAGTTATTCTGATTGATTTCTGTGCCGAGATATGTAAAGGCATCCACTCGTTCGATAGTATAGTTGTCTATTGTGATATTATTTTCATTGTCAGTTATTCTTTTGACTGTCATATACTTCGTTTTTGCTTCGTTTATTTTGAGACCTCTTTTTCTTGCTTCAGGATCAATTTGTTTGAACACTTCCATTAGTCGTGGCTTATTCCTACTAATGATGGCTACATCGTCTGCATATGCAGTAATTTGTACTGATTTGGTGTTTATATGGCCGGTTATATTGGTTTTTCTGATGACTGCCTCAAGAACTAGGTTGAATAGCATGGTTGATAGGGCATCTCCCTGTCTTACTCCCATGTTGATGTTAAACAAGGGAGTCAGTTCTCCATCTACTCTGACTGCGGCTTTTGAACCCTGCAATGTCATTTTTATGAGGCTGATGTATTTCTTAGGTATACCTAGATTACAAAGGTCTTCCAGCATTTTGTCTCTTTTCACACTATCAAAAGCTTGTTTAAAGTCTATATACATATTATATAGGTCTATGTCGTATTCATAAGCTTTTTCTTGTATCGTTCTTAGTATGAATATGTTATCTGTAGTGGCTCTATTTGGTCTGAATCCATTTTGATAATCACCAATTATATTTTCGGAGTATTCTAATAATCTATTGTAGATTATACCAGAAAGAATTTTGTATATTACATTTAGCAATGTAATTGGCCTATAATTCTGGCATTCCCTCTTATCTCCTTTTTTATATATTGGCTGTATGAGGCCAACTGTCCATTCCTCTGGCATTTGCTCCTTCGTCCATATTAATGTTATTAGGTAATGGATTCTTTCCCAGAGTTCGGATCCTCCATGCTTTAATAATTCTGCCGAAATTCCGTCCGTTCCTGGTGCTTTATTATTTTTTTGTTTATTTATTATCTGAACTACTTCTTCATAACTTGGATTTTCGATGTTCAGCTCCGCCGTATAATATATTGTCTCGTTCTGATCATTTTCGTTGTCTGCATTTAGATTTTCTTCGAAATATTGTTTCCATCTCATTTAAATTTTTTGCTTCTCTGTTAGTAGTTCTCCGTCCTTGTCTTTGCATATCGTTAGTTTTGGTCTAAATGACTGTGTGCTTTCTTTTATGCATTTATAGAATTTTCTGCTTTCGCGTCTGTTGTTATGCTTTACGATTTCTTGTACTTGTTTTTTCATAGCCTCTCTTTTCTTTCTTCTGCATATTCTAGTCGCTTGTATTCTTTTTTCGTTATAAATCTCACTGCTATTTCTTGTATTTCTTTGAAGTTGGTTAAGCCTAGCTTGCCTTTTTTCCTCTACTGCAGTTCTGCATTCATCATCATACCAATCCGCATTTCTTTGCCTTTTGGCTTTTCCGACAGTTTCCTCGGCTGACTCCGTTATAATTGTTTTTAATTGTCTCCATTCCTCCTCTGCAGTATCTTCCTCTCTAGTTCGGTTGAGTTTTATTTGGAGAGCATTTCTGTAATCTTGTCTTTTTCTTGCGCTTTTGAATCCTTCGACATTCCATTTTTTGATTTGAATATTTTTCCCTTTTGCTACTGTCGCTATTTTCTGCCGTAATTTTGCCCCTACAAGATAGTGATCTGAGTCAGAGTTCGCCCCGCGAAACGTTCTGACATTAGTTATGTCTGTTGCCCATCTTTTTGAGATGAGTGTATGGTCAATTTGATTGGCTTCGTTAGTTCCTGGTATTTTCCATGTTCCTTTATGGATATCTTTTCTCTGAAAGTTAGTACTGACAACTACGTAATTATTTGCTGCTGCGAACTGTGCCACCCTGAGTCCATTTTGACTGATTTCAGTGTGCAAACTGTGTTTCCCAAATGTGCTATCTAAATTAGCGTCTCTAAATATATTTACTTAAATGCTCTAAAATATTTTTATCTTAAAATATATTGACTAAAACATAATAATATACAAGTATACTTGTATATTAATATTATGCGTTATCAATAGAAAATATATTGACTAAAACATAATAATATACAAGTATACTTGTATATTAATATTATGCGTTATCAATAGTTGAGAGATATTTTTAACTTACAAGATTTTTAACTAAAATGGTTATTAGAATAAAAATATATGATTAAAAAAAGTATTACTATGTTGATTAATTGTTACAGATGGATCAGCTAAAAAGAAAGCTGCTAGAGGAAGAAGAATAGTCTCAGCAAAATCAGAATTACCGGAAATATCGGAAGAAAAGGAAAGTGTAAATAAGAAATAACTGCTTTTTAGTACTAATGATTAACTTTTATGTTTTTTCAATAAATGTAATTGTCATGTTGAATGTATATTTTGTATTGATATGAATAAAAAAATCCTTAGATTCCATGTGTTTTATTTTTGAAATTATATCAACCCATCTACATGTTTTTTACATTATAATGTTATCTATTGGTGTATTGGTCTATTGATCTATTTCACGGCCACAAATATGTATTTTGACATAATTTATGAAAATTAGAACTATAAACTCCGAAATTTTCTAAGGAAGATTCTAAAAAATATATTCTAAGGAAGATTTTTGAATCTTTGGACCCATTACCAAAAATGGGATATGAAGATCTATGATACTATGATACAATCATTAACTTTACCAACTGTAAAAAAAGAGGAATAAATAAAACAATGTAAATTATAGTAGAGTCTATTATATGAACAACTTTATATACATATGTATACATGTATATATGTATAATATATATATATATATATATATATATATATATATATATATATATATATATATATATATATATTACTTGTGAACTATATTATTTGCTTGTATCTGATTTGCTTCTTTTCTTTTCTTAACATATCTTTCATGCCTTCGTTTTATTTCTAGAATTTCCTTCATTTCTTCCTTATCTTCATCCTAAATACAAAATATTTATTATATATATATATATATATATATATATATATATATATATATATATATATATATATATATACGTATATAATACGTGCTTGGAGAAGAAAGACAATGAATAGGGACGAATAGAGAGAAAGTGTTGAGGAGGCTACGATCCACATAGGGTTGTGAAGCCAGTGTAGGATGATCATGATGGTAGTAGGTGTTATTTGTTTTATGTCTACAATTTGGTATGCCTTCTTCTTCTGATACACCAAATCTCTGATTTCGGTATTGATCCATGGCTTTGATATGTTTGTTGTATTAAGATTAATTTTCATAAGTCCTATAATACCTCAGTCTGTGGAAGGAAGAAAAAAAGCTGAAAAATTTTATATAGATATTTGAAGGTTCTAAAAGGTATATGAGGGTTAGCTGATGAAAAATCCGTGTAGATGTACATCTGATTTTGCTTTGTTTTTTTTTAATCTTAAAAAACGAAAAAACAATTTTTTGCCGTTTCTTATACATTTATAACTTACAACTTACATCTTATATATTTATAACAACATAAAAATAAAACGTTTCTTATATAGTTTAGCGAAAAATGGTTCAAGTTGTAGATCATAAAAAGTTTTCTAGTTTTGATAGTTTCTAAATTAAAATACATAAACAATTGACCGGGGTGTAGGGTTGTGTTATAGAGGTAGTTCCTTTTATTGGAACGACCACATCGAGCGTCATAGACGGGAGATGGTTCTAGATAACTGGTCCTCATAAGACACCTAACTCTCACTTATGGCTTCACGTGCCACACTCCGGGCAACTGCATTGGCCTGCAGGCTAAACTAAGTGAGGGCAGCCAGATATGGCGAAAATTTCACCGAGTGATTCCCTGATAAAGGGCAGCAGCGATCATCAGTACCAGCTCAAGGCCAAGAGGAAAGGATCCTGGATCAGCTTGAAACTGGACTACCACAAGTATGACTGAAGCAGTTTGAATGGTTGTGGTACTGAGATGAGGAAGGCAACGGAAAACCACCACATAAGAATTTCCTAGAATAGTTATCATGGCAATACACTACGATAACAAAAACATTATTGATCATGGTGATCGGATCCCAAGATCCGACAGGGGAGGATGTATACAACCAAATAGTAGGGCCTCCCGGTCGTCAGCCAGCGAAATCCATACGGCTTAAAAAAGGAAGCAAGTCCTCAACACCTAAGGATTGGAACTTGGAATGTACGAAGTATGTACGAGAGCGGCAAAACTCATAAAATTGTAAAAGAGATGAAAAGATTAAAAATCAATATATTGGGAATCAGTGAAACACACTGGCAAAACTCTGGACAATGCGATATACTTGGATATAAAGTATTTATTAAGACTTTTATAAATTCGAGCAACACCGGTGGATATTAACATATTACATGTATACGCGCCAACGGCAGATAAAGATGAGGCAACCAGCGAAGAATTCTACGAACAACTGATGAAAATAACAAAAAAACATGAAGTAACAATAGTGATGGGAGATTTCAATGCAAAGGTTAGCAGAGGCAAGGTGAATGAGATCGTGAGAAACTTCGGCCTATGGGAGAGAAACGATAGAGGTGATAGACTTATATGTTTCTGCCAGGAATATAACAGGAATATAACCTGCTGTTAAGTAATACACTCTTCAAGCTCCCCAAACGTCGACTTTACACATGGAAATCGCCCGCTGACTCACCTGACAACATCATAAGGAATCAGATGGATTATATAGCTGTACCAACAAGATATAAAACATGATAAAATCATCGAAAACGTACCCTGGTGCCGATGTTCCTACGGACCACAATCTGTTGGTATGCAGAATGGTCATGAGAGTAAAACGACTCGAGAAAAGATCTAATTTAAACACAATTGATATTAAGAAACTCACTAACCCAGAAACCGAAATAAAAGTACGAGAACAACCAGGTAAGAAAATAAACGACATTAACGAGAACATGTCGGACATAATAAAGAGATGGGTTAAATCGAGGGAAGCAATCCAAACAACATGCGCGACTCTATTAAAGCGTGACAGACAGAAGAAGAAAGAATGGATGTCTGATGAGTTAATGAATATGATGGATGGAAGACGTAAATTCAAGAATAAAAATGCAGAAAAATACCAGCAGATCCACAAAATCATAAGAACGAAGCCAAAGAAAAATGATTTTCCAACGAATGCAGGGAAATAGAACAATACGAACAGAAATACGACAGTTACAATATGCACAAAAAAATAAAATCAATGACAAAAAAGAGGAAATTCAATAAGTCACCCAACAACATAAAAGATAGCGATGGAAATCTTATCTCGGAGCCATCAATGATCTTAGAAACATGGAAATCAAACATAGAAAAATTATTTGCGTCTAACAGGACTGATGATCACCTATATGGAGAAGGAGAAACAGGTCCTTCAATCCTTAAATCGGAGATAGAAGATGCCATTGCAGCACTAAAAAACAAGAAGTCAACAGGTCCAGACAATGTACACTGCGAAATATTAAAGATCCTATGTAAATCAGACAAACAGTTCCTTGATAATCTAGTTGTACTTTTTAACAACATATATAATAGTCAAATATTGATAGATCGCAGTTTGGTTTTCGGAAAGCACTTGGAACTAGAGAAGCAGCTTTCGCTCTCCAGGTGCTTATAGAGCGACATAGTGACGTTGATAAGGTCGTGTATTTGTAGTTTGTGGATGTTAGAAAAGCATTTGACAATGTCAATCATGAACAATTGATGGATATTCTGCGAAAGACAGGTATTGACGACAAGGACATTCGAATTGTGGCAAACCTATACTGCGGTCAAACAGCAAGAGCAAAAATTGGCAACGAACTCACTGGAAGGGTGCGGATCAAAAGAGGTATCCGTCAGAGGTGTATCTTATCTCCACTCCTATTCAATATTTATTCCGAGGAAATATTTAACAAATGTATGGAAAATGCAAATGAGGGCATAACAATAAACGGCGAGTTAACGAACAATATAAGATAAGTCGACGACACGGTGATCCTTGTCAGTACCATAGAAGAATTACAACAGGTAATGGAAAGAGTTTATTCAGTTAGTGAGTAATACGGCCTGAGCATCAACTGCAAGAAGACAAAGTAGATGCTGACAAGCAAAAAGCAACAACCTGCTCGACAATTACGGATAAGTAACATACTAAATGACCATGTAGAATCTTATGTGTACCTTGGCACCAACGTAAATGCAAAATGGGAACAGGAATTAAGGCGAGAATAGAACAAGCTAGAGCAGCATTTAACAATATGAAAAAGCTCCTCATAAGCAAGGATTTGTCTCTTCCCCTAAAACTACGTCTAGTTAAATGCTACATTTTGCCGATCTTACTATATGGTATGGAGGCCTGGACGCTGACAGAGACGCTCACGAGAAAATTAAAAGCATTCGAAAAGTGGGTGTACCGACGCATTCTTCGTATATCCTGGACCGAACATGTTACCAACATAGAGGTACTCCAAAGAATCAGAAAGGAGAAAGAAATCGTGTGCACAATCAAACAAAGAAAGCTTGAATATCTAGGCCACATATTGAGACACGATAAGTACCGTCTACTGCAATTGATTGTCCAGGGGAAAGTAGACAGTAAGCGAGGGCCAGGCAGGAGAAGACACTCGTGGCTCCAAAATCTGCGGAAGTGGTTCGGGCTCACATCGGTCGAACTATTCAAAAGCGCCGCAAACAAGATCAGAATTGCCATGTTGATAGCCAACTTTCGCAACGGACAGGGCACTTGAAGAAGAACAAACAATTGACCGAGATAATTGCAAAAAAACCGTTACTTTTGCAGAAATTTATAAATGTTAATAACTTTGTTTTTTGTATAATGGTATGTAATATAACTACTCAAAATTGTGGAGGTTAATAACTTATTAAAGTGTGCTAAATTTAAAACAGATCGACCAAATAGTTTAGAAGTTATTTAATTTGTTTATCCCAGGGAGCGACTATTTGAACAATTGTACTTGCCCAAACAGTGTTTTGTTATTGGGTCTATATACAAGCGTGTGCTTTTTCCTTAAAAGTCAGCCCTTTTGCAAACTGTTTTTTAATAACAAATTTAATAAAATGTTGAAGTTATATTGAATAATGTTGAATAATAGTCTATCGTTGACTGTTGACCTTGTGTATTCGGCACAAGTGTACTTATGTTAAAGATGTTAGGGGGAAAATGTGTTTATGCTCAAAGTATTATAAACAAAACAAGTATTGCTTTAGGGGTCATTCAAATATTACGTAACGCAATTTGGGGGAGGGATCTTGTAAAACGTTATGGTGCGTTACAACGGTGGTAGGGGGTTCGGACAACGCATTACGTAACATTGTTTTTTACTCAAATAAAAAACTATGGAATTAAAATTTGACAAATTGGCAATCCTTTTCGCTTATGTTTTACGGAGAATCCCTCGATTGTATTGTACAATATTGTTAATTTGGTTCGTTTTGTTTATATTTTACGGGAAATTCTTAGACTGCATTGTACGACTTTTTTATTTTGTTTTCGTCGTCAGTAATACACAAAAACACTTGCCAGTGCTGTTAAAGTGAATTCATACTGTTATGTCATCAAAAATTAAAAACAAATGATAAAATTGACAACTACGATGTTTCGGCGGAATATAGAAAGCCTGAAAATAGCTTGCAGGATCCAGCAGAACCTAATCTGACATTGTATAGCATTAATATTCTTTAATCGCAATATTTCTTGAAAGTGACTAAATACAAGGACGAATTCCGCTCGAGTAGTGCATTGAAATCTATTTTTCCTGCTACCAATCTGCCCAATGCTTCAAATCCCAAGCAAGCTCGTGGTACCTAGTTAGTTAGATAAGGGCTCATGCAAGTTTCTATCACTTCTTGTGAGGTTGTTTGTTGATCTGTTGCTTTCACTGGAAGGTTTTTAGCAGATGCCTTATGATTTCTTTTGTCCATCAGTACAATGCGACCTGAAGAACAGAATATTGCAACCAGTAGGATCTATTTCACATCTCACAATAGTATGTATATGCACAGTTATTATGTGCATAGCAAGACTGCACAAGATCGTCATCTGTGCATTGTGCGCTGATATGAATCATGGTCTGAGGATGCAGATTGGCTCGACCAAGACGATATTTATGCAACTGGTTTAACATTTCCGGAACCATCTTCGTCTTCTATTCGGATGCCAGTAATGAAAGAATTCGAGTGACTAACAAACTGACGGACAGGGGAGCAGTAACTGAATTTAATTATTTTACCTCTTTCTTATATTCTTATCAACAAAAGATTAAGAAACTTCATTAAAGAGTTACGACATATCCTGGAGAAGATATTGGATCTAATCCCAACGCTTTAGTCCCTGCTAGAAGAATGAGTCTAAAAATGGCTAAAATGAATAAAGAAAAAACATAAGCAAAAGAATTTTACAGTTATATTTCAGGTGTCAACCATTATTGAAAATAATGTAAACAATTACATGAAAGAAATGAGAACAACCGAAAATGTTGAGAAAACATGGGAATTATTTCATAAATGTAATATGTATCAGCAACCCTGTTTAATCTTGCCCTGGAATACATCGTCAGGAAAATAAACAAAGGTACCCTTAGAACTAGAGAAGGACAAATAATAGCATACGCTGACGATATTGTGCTAATAACAAAAAATAGAAAAACAATGGAAAAAATGTTAAATGAAATGGTAACAGAAGGAAAAGTAATGGGATTAAAAATAAACCAAGAAAAAACAAAAATAATGAGATTTGATAAAAACTTCGAAAACAAAAAGGTTAGACTAGGCGAATACATTTTTGAAGAAGTCGAAAAATTTAAGTACTTGGGAATATTAATAACAAACAATGGAGAAAGAGAAACAGAAATCAAAGAAAGGATTATTACAGCAAATAAGACCTTCCATGCAAATAAGAAATTACTAAAAAATAAACTATTGAGTAAGAAATCGAAAATGAAGGTATACAAAACAATAATTCGACCGACGATGATGTATGCAGCCGAAACCCTCAGCATGACAAAAAAACAAGAGGAAAACCTTAGAATACAAGAAAGAAAAATACTAAGAGCAATACTGGGACCAATAAAAATAAATGAAAATGAATTTAGACAAAGAACGAACCTTGAGCTACTGGAAGAAATTAAGGAAGATATAGTGTGTAAAATAAAACAACAAAGAGCAAAATGGCTAGGACACGTATGGAGATCAGGATCAACTACGACGATATTCTCAATATTGGAATGGACACCAGCTGGCAAAAGAAGACGTGGAAGACCAAGATCTACATGGTTACAAGAAGTTGTAAATGATCTCAACAAGGCGGGCATACGACAGTGGAAAGGAAAAACCAGAGATAGGACACAATGGAGAAATATAACTGAGAAAATTAAATAAGGAACATGAGGACTGATCTACCTCAAAACATAGATCTAGAGAGCGTAAGCGGCGTAACCCCTAAAGGGGTGTTTAGCCACATATATATATAATATGTATGACCAAAATAATCAAAGAACGTAGGGTAACTAAAAGATTCAAAAAAACAGCAATAGATGACAGAAGAAATACTAGACTTAATGGAACAAAGAAGACAATACAAGGACAAGGCAGACGAATACAGAAGAAAACAAAGAGAAATAAAACGAAAATACGAGCGGCTAAAGAAAAGTGTATGGTCGATAGCTGATCAGAAATGAAAGAATTAGAAAAGAAGCATGACATGTTCAATATGCACAAGAATGTTCGTGAAGTTGTTGGCTTGTATAATAAGAAAAACACTATACACTGTAGTATGTAATGCAGAAAAAGTTATCATTGATGAACGAGAAATACTTGAAACATGGATTAACTATATAACTGAATTGTTCCAAGATGATAGACCAAATCTTGAAATGACCTGAAGGTTTGAAATCTGAAGTTCTTCATGCAATGAAATCAGTCAAAACCAAGAAAGCAACTGGACCAGACAACATCCCAGCTGAACTCTAAAAAATGGTACAAGAGCACCACATCAGTGCTCTAGTTATAGATTGTCGGATTTCAATACGAAGTTCGAACACGATTTTATCCCTTATGTATGAAATTTACAGTTGAACCAGGGTGCGTTTTTCTGAAAATCGAATCCGCCTAATTTTCCGCAACTTTTCCAAATTAAAATTTTTCGTTTTAACGACCTGCCGTTATGCCTTTTTTTGCAGGTTCCTTATCGTCAAAACTAACAAACTTTCAAGTGGCATGACGGAGAAAATCACGGACATTGACTTATGTTTAGGTCGTAATTAACACCCTTAGGGCTTAACTAGCGCTTATGCAAAAATTGTTAAAAATCGAATCAATATTCCTCTATCGATTCGTAAAATGGCATAAGGAAGAAACATTTTATACAAAAGAAAATTTTTTTCCTAAAAGAAAATTAAATTTTTCCGGAAAGTTTCCCAGGAAACCCACAGTTTTTACAAATTTTGTCGTTGTTACTCAGTCGGAAATCCGGCGGACCCGAAGAAATAGCCAGCGGGCAAAAAGATGCCACGAATACAGGTTGATTAGTCTGATGAGCCACACATTGAACATTTTTAGTTGCATTGTTCATTTAAGAATAAGAAGTCATTACGAAAGAGACGTAGATGAAACCCATAATTATTACTTTTAGGTAAAAATGGTCACTTGGGTGTTACATAACGTTTTGATATGTGGAGAGGGTATATAAAAACGTTACGATGCATTTACATGGGCGGAGGGGGGTCAAAAACCTTTAAAAATTGAGATATGTAATACTTAACAGGTTGATAGCCAGGCGGTCGTATATGACCGACAGTTTAATAAGTGCTGCATGCCACGGCGGTCGTATACGACCGATTTGATACGGTCTGTGATATAGTTCCTGTGTTGCTAGAGATCGTGTAGAGAAGCGAAATTATTGCAGTATTCGACCATTGTGGCATACAGTCGTCGTATGTAGATATCAGTTTTCATTTTGGCTGAATAGGGGAGACTAAAATGATATCGAAATTTTGACATATCTTTATTTCGAGTAAAAAATATAAAACTATAAAAAATATCCATTACAAATTGAAATACATACAAAAGTTAAATAAGAACACAAAAGAAATTAAAAATTGTCGGTTATTTGTTATATCGGTGTTTGTTGAAACAATCTAAACAAAGGTGTGGTTGACCTTCACAAGTGTCACAGTAAGTTACTACTTTTTTGACCTGATTTTTTGTTATGTTTCCCCGAATCTTCTCTTTATAACAACCTTTACAGTATGTCTTTATTTTATCATATGGTCCTTCTTTTTTCACCAAAGTATGAGTTTGCATCGATCTCCTTGTAGTTCATATTTGTTGTTGTTCCCTTTCGGAATCATTCTGTGACTCAATGTTGTCTTCATAACTTAAGAGCGACTTTATTACATGCTCTCTAAATTCAGTTATTTTCATCTTTTTATCGGCTAGTTGGTTGAAAATAATGTGAGAATTTACGAGGGATGTACCAAGAAGAAATTCTACAGCGAGCTTCCTATACCATTTAAGTGACTTTTGTAGAGGTGAATTATAACTTGCCATCTGGTCTGACTGGTCAATTGAGGACTTTGCCTGATTGTATTCCATTACAGCCTGAGGTTTATGAACAACACCACTTCGTCGCTGAATTGCTCGAGTTTCGGTAGTGTGTTTAGTAGATAGTAATAAGACATCTCTTTTATTCTTCCACTTCAAAACGCAGATGCCTCTCTCGTTTTCCAACCCAAACGTTTCCCCTTTTTTCAATTTTTTATTTATTACTTCTTTTGGGTTTCCACGACGATTTGCTCTTAGCGTCCCAATATAGTGAGTTTCCTTGTCAAGTAAAATGTTAGCTAACTCTAGGCTTGTATAGTAGTTATCGGCTACTATCGTACGTCCCGAATTCAAAAGGTTTTCTGATAGGTTAATCACTACATTTGTTGGTACAGAAACGTTACCTTCATTTTTCTCCTTACCTGCATAAATCCTTATATTCCACGTGTAGCCATTGTCACTACAAAGCTTAAAAAGCTTAACTCCATACTTATGCGTCTTTTGCGGTATGTACTGTTTCATTACTAGCCGACCTTGGAAAGGAATAACAGACTCATCAATACAGAATATACGCCCTGGTGTATAAACTGCTTGAAAGTTTTTAATAAGTTTATCTAGCAATGGTTTGACTTTGTGCAGGCAGTCACCATCTGGACACGAGGTATTATCGGATAAGTGCCACATTCTTAGAAGGAGCTGAAATCGGTTTCTAGGCATAATTTTCGGAACCATACAATTTTTGTAGAAATTGTCAGTGCTCCAGTATTTGTCAATAGACGGCAGCCTCACAAGTCCCATATAACCTACAAGGCCAATAAATTGTATCAATTTGTATCAATTCTTTTCTGGTGGTTGGAACCCATCGATGTAGTCTAGATTCGTTACTGATATCATCAGTATCGCACAAAATCTGGGTGGCATACAAGTTAGTTTGATTAACCATCTCATCTATAATTTCATCGTCTACGAAAATTTGAAAACAATTATAGGGGGACAATTTTTTTATAAGAGCTGCAGCGTAATTTGCCTGTAATCCAGCTTCCGCAAAATAGTTGAAAATTTTGTGATTGCCAATAGGTTTTTTCCATGAGAGTTCCATTGCATGTTCGTATCCATCAGCAGAATTTTCCTGGCTTTGGTGATCTTCATTTTGCTCAAATGATAATATGTTTTGTTGGTTTTGTTGATCGATTGTAACTTGAAAAAAGTCATCTAATTCTTCCGAGGAAATAGCGCTTCAATTCCAAAGGCTGTAGTTGGACAATATTTTTTGAGTTTTCACCCAAAGAGTGTATTTCTTTGTGAATGTTATCCACGCTGGAAAGTGATTTAGAACAGCATGGCTCATTACTAATTTCCCTTTTTTTAACGAGAGTGTTTAGCTTTCTACGTTTATTTTTCAAATTTATTTCTTCTTCCGCTTCTGACCCATCGGAGCTATATAGAATTTCTTCATCGCTGGACGGTAAGAACAGAGGGTCTAGGTCAGAATCAAAGGAAAAATCATTAGGTTCGTCATCTGAAAAAAAAAACAAAATTTTTAACCGTGAAACTGTCAAAAAAAACGTAAATTATTTGAAACTTATTTAAATTTTGCAATAAATTGTGTTTTGTTTTATTATTTTTTATTTATATTCACGATTTGTATGATTTTAGTAAATGGTATTAGCTATTATTATTTTCTGACTCTTTATAAACTCTTTGTAAACTTTTGCTATAAATCTTTCGATATCTATATTCTCTATATAGCTTTCAATGACAATAAAGCATATTTCTATGCTATTCTACTAATAAATAAACGTGTATTTTTCAGAATATTATCTTGCTTATTGTGTAGGTACGTACTCCAAACAGTAATCCTATGCAATGATTTACATCTGAAAATATAATAGGAATATATGATATGAAAATATGAAAATTATATCTTACCTGAACGTTCATTGCTTTCCAAAACCATACCAACCATCATTTTACCGCGACTTCCCATTTTATTTCAAGAAATAATAATTGTTTTTACTATTATCTAACTCTAAAAATAACACGAGCACAATTAACTTACTTGTCTTACTAACAATCAAACCTCTACTGATAAAATATTGGTCAAAACAACCACTCAACAAAATAATACTCGACACGTCTCATCATGAACAGAACGACCGCCCGACCGACCGCTTGGCACCAGGGGAATAAGTATGCCGCCTACGCCCCGGCGGTCGTATTCGACCGCTGACCTATTTTTTCAAAAATTGGGACTAATAAATGAAATTGGCGAAATATTAGTAATGGAAGTATTTCAGTTGGTTGCCAGATGCACTTTTTTCAACTTGGCACCATGGACTTTTTTAAACATTTTTATGCGGCAGTCAACCTGTTAAACGCCTCCTTCGGCTACCATTTGTCCATTACCAATTATACCAACTTAATTTTCGCTGTCCTTGCATAACTCAATTTTAAACTTGTAGATTTCAAAATTTGATATTTTTACACTGATATAATTCCATTAAACAAACTTTCCATTATATTTTTCATTTTTCTATTAGTAATTATTGCAATTCCATTTCTAGGATTGCATTTCCCTACATACCATAATTATCCTTCGCCTAGTTCTTTCGCCCAGAATTAGGTACGCACTGAAAATATTTTGCGGCGTTAGATGCGTGAATGTGTTTTTTACTCATACCGATCACGATTTTCCAACTGATGCAACCAGTGCAGTGTTACTGTACAGGGTAGACAAGGCCAGTTTAATGACTTCCTCTTCAATCAGTGTATTGTTGACCCAATCCTGTCAATAGAAGGCAAGTACTTACATACCTTGAGGATACATTACTCCCACATTTAATCAGTTAATACTTATAGTTTTAAATTGGAGTTATAGAAAGTGTATATTACAGCTTAACTTACTCAAACCTACTCTTTTAAAAACAAAAAATATATATATATTTACCGACTGATTTAACCGCAGAACCAAAGCCCGTTTTCCATCCGACATTGGTTGTGAGTAAACCATTAGCTGCCGATGCCTCTCAGGAGGGCTTACTCCTCTTTCAACCACAAGTACAATTCTAGCCCACTGAAAAAGACATATTTCAGAAAAAATATGTATTTCAATCGATCATAATGATATTTATCGCTTAAACGTAAATTAGGTACTTTGGATTTGAAAAACATTTTTACAGTGTTCAACTGCTGTCACTAAAAAATTTAATGGAGCAGTTTTCAAGTAATAGTCATCCAATCGTAGTAAAAATAAACAAATAAATATAAAACTTCATCAAAAAATTATATAAACAATAAAAAATTCTTTTACTTCAGCTAAAAATGTTATGAGTGGGGGAAGTAACTTATCAAGAAAATGTGGCTAATCGGATCCAGAATCTGTATATGATCAGATTACATTTTTTACGTAAGATACCTACTTTATTTAAGTCCTGAACCATTTCACCGTAGCTCAGATGAGTAGTAGCAGAATTAAAGTTAACATAAATTATTTTTTCAGCACAATACATTATTTGGAAGAGAGCTTTACTTCCATTGAGAAAATGCATGCCTAGGGGCGTCAGAAATGAAGGTCACAAACAAACAACAATACCTACTAAAAATATCCGGTGCCATTCTTCTTTCCAAAAACCACAAGTTTCTATTAAAAAAATAAATCAAGGAGCTACTATGACACAATATGGAAAAAGGATATAGTATACTTCAGCCAATGCTATATAGGACTAGTATGTACCTAAAAATACTTATAAGTATGTAGTACAAAGACCAAACATTTTTTAGGTATATTTCTATCTTTCTTGTTTGTGATGTAATAAACGTAGAAGAAAAAATTCTACCTGTCTTTGCCACTCGTTTCTTGTCTCTGCTATCTTCTGGTAAGTATTTCCCATCATGGCTATTAACATGTTTATTAATAAAATAGCAACGATTGCCATAAATATTACAAAAAGAATCTGAAACAGAATAACGCCTATGATATATAAAAATTAATAATTATAATAATAAATTATGTATTATAAAATTAATAAGAGAGAATAATTAAAAAGCAAAGAAAAAGCTATTATTAGTTTACATTGTTTTCTTCTTAACTTATAGAGATGATGCGTATCAGGTCGACCAACGCAACAACAGGTACAATTTTGGAAGAGCGGTACATGCTTTTGCTACAATACATGATAAGTAACATTAAAATTTCATTTGTTAGCAGTGCTTATTATACCCAAACGTGTAGTTGTGAGTGTACGTTTTTGTGTTTTCAACAAGTTTTATCGAGTTTGCTAAAATTGCAGATTGCATAAGTTAGGTCACAGAACAAATAACAATTGATTTTTTATTCTGTGGTTAGGTGTCCTAGTTTGGGGACACTGGACGAAAGCAGTCTATATAAAATACATGGGGTTATTTTTGCAATACCTATTTTTATTCAGTTTGTTATGGAACCAGAACATTTAGCACCAATATCTCCGAAAAGTTTTTATGGAAGGGAGTATCGTCATTTAGATGCTTCTTTACAAGATGTTGCTACAGCAACTATTACACATAAAGTAGACATTGTTATTATACCGCCCGATGCTGACCCACAGACCGATGAAGAGGACTTGGACGCAAATGATTTAGAAGATGTTGAAAATATATTTTCTACAGACGTAGTCGGTGAAATCGAGTTGCAGCATATAAACAGCAGTGATGAAGAAGAAAGTGAGGACGAAGACAGCTTGCCACTGTCTGAAAGGTTAAACAACTTGAAATCAAAACAGACCAAAAAATAAAGATAAGTAAGATAAGTAATTTTGTTGCACTAGTATGCCAGCAACTGACCATTAGGAAATTCTAAAAAATGAACTGGAAAACTCAAGTTCAGTTGAAGTAGTTGAAAAATTGTTCAATGACGAAATTTTTGACTATTTGATGCATCAAAGAAATTTATATTCATCACAAAAAAATAGACATGACTTCTTTGTTTCAAAAGCTGATCTCAAATTTTTATAGCAATTTTACTCCTAACAAGCTACTCTCCTATTATAAACTACCAAGCGAACGTAATTATTGGAGTCTTGATGAAGATCTTGGAGTGCCTGTGGTCGCAAAAACTATGTCAAGGAACGTTAAATAAAATTGGACTTAAGATATTCTTTTTTGATAAATTTAATTGTTGTCATACCTTGGCTTCATACTCATGATCTGTCCTTGCGAAGGCATCATAGTAGTCTCCAAAATTGGTTAAAGACATTAAAAACATAGCCATAATTGACTCCATAGGTGTGGATATTGGATTTGTAGCGGAATCATCAACATCTTCTGGTGTCAACGGATTATCAAAGGAAAGAAAAATGATGTAGTAAGCTAAAATGACAAAATTAATTTATTTACTCTTATCTTTATTAATTTATATTCTCTTTTTTGTCATATTATTGACTTAATTGAAGTGAAACATTTTGTGTATTTTGTGCAATATTTTGAAATTAAAATTGTTGTATCATCTAAATGACCTCCTACATGTCCTATATTGACAAAAATAAATAAAATTTTACAAAATAGAAATTCAATTATTACAATAAAAAATAAATGTTCACACATATTTACCGAAAAAAGACAATTTGGAATTTCTATTTTTCTTTTCATAATATTAGAACTAATATTTTTTATTTTAGTGTTTAATTGCGTGTAGGGTATCCTCAGGCCTATGTAAACTCTATATAAGTCACGTTTTTTAACGTGTTTTTATGAATAACTTAAAAATATGCCCTTGATCTAAAAAGTAGGGAAAACAAGAATGAAGCTTATAAAAGAAGAATGGGATTTATTTTTTACAAAATATTCTAGATACAACACAAAGTGAGATATGGTAAAAGGAGACATTTTTTTGCGAATATTTGGATCAAGATATTCAACGTAAATTGTAAGAAAAGGGATGATTTTTTGGAGGTAATGATATTAAAGTTTTTTATAGTCCGTGAAAAAAACTTTAAAATGAGCACTACAAAAAGTCATTTAGATGTAAAATGAGAAAGTTAAAGCTCGTAAAATATGGACTCTTCGAATATTTTCAGGAAAAAAGGGCAATATAATTAACCTAATATCCGCCAGAATCAAAATTAATCATTTTCCTTCTTTATTACATTTTATTTTTGTGTTCGCCATTACATCCAGGAGTTTGACTGGTTTAAAATGCATTATTTGTGAAAAAGTTATATTAAATTGTATCGTCTATTTTAAAAATTTTTTAAAAAATTGTTCAATTTTTCAAAATATCTTAGAAGCTATAAAATATACGTAAAAAATTATATAGTACAAAAGTGTATTACTTTTTTCAATAAATACTCTCGTTATTTATAAACTTCTGTACCGTAAAAACAATGGAGATATTACCGATTAAAATGTATGTCTTGGTGCGAATACCACATGTTTCGAGTGCTGCAAACCATAATTTTTCAAAATTTAAGGATAGTTTAGCTTTCTAATGAACCTAACCTTGTAGCCCTTAAATTTACCTTACAAATGACTATGTATACATATATCAAAGCTTGAAAATTAACTGACTGTTGGGAGCAAATTTTGGAGCGTGAAAAATATACGTATTTTTGAGCTCTCAAATATCTAAAGCTCCTTACCCGTTTTTGTTATTCAATAATGTTAGTACGAGAAAGTTAACGAAATCAACACTATATCCTTTATTTCCATCGCTTGATATTACCTTGGTCAAAGAATCTTCTCGTTACAGAATTTCTGAAGATATGCTGCTGTACCGAGTCAAGTGGCCTACAAATTGTACTTATGAACGTGTTTTTAAGGAATACATTCATTATATTAAAAGGCACTTTGCTTATAACGAAGGTAACAACGTAAGTGTTCTTTTGACGATTATGAAAATGACAATAATACAGTAGCAGAAGGTAAATGCAAGTATGCGTTACCCATTAAGGTGAAGGAGAAGCTGATGAATTGATAGTTGAGATAGCCACAAGTGAGTCGAATTTACAAACGGTTACAGTAGCTAAAAATGTCGATGTCATTTTAATAATTTGGACAGCTTGAGTACCATTTGATAAGGAAATTTATTTCCTTAAATTAGGAATGTGAAATGCTTCCACTTTAGTGTATTCTTCAAAAAGTTTTAACTTCTACAATCAGTAAGAATGTGAAGTTTGCCAGCACCACAGAAGAACCAAAGGTTGCGAATCTTCGTGTGGTTGTAGAAGACTAGGTTTCTCTAGGCATGTATATTTCTTCCTACCAATGTCTCTTTTCTCTCGATCTTTCCGTTGAGTAATAACTGCAGGAGTCTAACTAGCATGCCCCGTAGGAGTCATATTTGGGGAACATGCAGGCCAATAATTAATTATCTGAACTTTGCGTTCTTTGATAATTTCATTAAAGGCGAGAACGGTAAGCCCGGACATTATAGTCTCTTATAAAAAAATATTGTCTTGTTTTTTCGAAAATGGTGCAATAATGGGTAGGACTCTCTCCGTAGACGAGATTACCCATCTGGATATAAAATATAAAATATTGACTCATCAGTACACAAATAGTTTTATTAATTGTTTGGAGACAACTGCAAATTGTTCTCTTGCCCATTTTCTTCTTCCAACTTGAGTTTATTTTATTTCTCAAAATAAAGTTCTAAACGTCAATATAAACGTATTTTAAACTGAAATTGGGGTTAATTCTAAATAACAATAAATAAATGAAATTCCTACATTACTCGCTAAAATAAAATTTAAATACTAAAAGGTTATTGAAATATGCGATATACTTACCTTGAGAGAATCCCATGACAAAAACCAAATATATTGTCGCAAATCGAATTAGATCGCCCATTACCATTCTGTATATCATCACTACGAACGGACCAACAGTTTTGAAACCCCTAGAAAGGTTTAAAAATTATATTTATATCAAAATAAGAATATTCATATTTATATATAATAATACGCCATTGGACACAAAAAATATTTTACCTCGTGCACTAACTCAGCTCTCAAAGGTAATTTGTGCTGTTAAAAGTTAAATAATTACAAGATAGAATAATCTGACTTTAACATAGTGGAATGTGAACTGTTTGGGATGTGTGTTGAACTAGTCATTGGAAAAATTCCTCATGTATATCAGCGATCAAAAAATTGGTAAAGTTTATCATGGAGAAGGAATACAACAAGTCACTACTCTTTCTCAATGTTAATCTCAAAAAATGATACTAGATATGAAAATATAATAAACTATACACAAAAAAAAAACAACAAACACCAATAGATACCTGAATGAAAATTAAAATCAAAATAAAAAAGTCAAAAGGGAACCATTAAATCATTGTATGATACAATCAAAATTACTTGATAAAAAAATGCGTTTTTAGTGTAGAAAAATTTGTTAACAATTATCTTCTTAAAAACAGTGATTCGAAACGAGAATCACAATACCATACATACAACCCTCTCAGAAAATATTAAAAATAGAAAATTAATACATTATAACAAAATTTAAAACAACTAATTATGAATAGGGCATATAATAAAGGAATATGAAGAACACATTGCGCAAAACCATTTCGGAAAGATTATTGTTAGTACATTTGAAAGAGGATGAATGGTGAACCGTGGACAATTCTAGCATGTGTATGTTTTCCCCATGTGAAGGCGGGCCGCTCTAGTAGAATACCTTTACAGTTTTTCCTGCTCATCGTAAAAGGCGATAAATTGGAGCAGCTGTCCGCTGACCATTACCCAAGTCCTATCTTGTTCCTCTGTGAAAATAAATACATACTTTCAACTATCATACGAGATCCATCCCCATCCTTTATTTACATCCTGCTGGCCAAACCTATACCCGAGGGTAACACCATCGTGCCAAAGGGATGCATGGTCCAGGGGTAACATAGTGGGCTACAAGCGATGCCCAAGGGAGAGAAGGTAGAAGAGGGGAGTGAAAGAAAGGGATGAAACTCGAGAGAAGAAAAGCTGAAGGAGAGAAGTGGAAGAAATAGGAGCTAGAAATAGTGCAAGCAGAAGTAGCATGAAGGATAGGGAAGAAAGAGAGAAACAGAAGGAAGAAGAGGCCCCAAGGAATTCTGTGTGTATGACATCCAGAGGCGTGGAGATTAACATGGAACCCTTGAAAGTTAAGAAGATGGCGACAATGGGGGTTCAAGTGGATCTAGAGAACCCAGAAGCCATTAAAAGAAGCTATACGCTATCGCGGACAAGATGGCAACATGCAAGGACGAGAAGGAAACAATACAGTTTCCAAATGAGGACTGGCCGGAGGAGGTCTTCACGAGGACCATAATAAAAGAAGGAGACATCTCGGAATTAATAGGAGACGTGGCAGTAACGACTAGGTCAACAAAGCCATGGAAAAGGCCAAAGCAATGTTTCCGCAGCTACCAGGTGTTCCAAAGGAGGTGGACGAGAAGGGCGGCCTGGGAACTATGAGAGTCACGATGTCTGCTCATAAAGATGGAACGTGGATCCACAAGGAAAAGTATGGATTCAAACTTCTCTCAAACAAAAAGGAAGAACCTGTGCCGGTGAAGTTCCTGAAAACGTGCAGGAAACTGGCACAGAAGATGGAGGAGCTGCGAAGAGGAAACGTGGGAATCCATCCGCCGGCAGCACTGGGAGTTGAAACATCGAGGAGAATTACCAACATCAAGGTGGGCCAACATCAACACCAAGTCATAAGAACAAAATAGAGTCGTAATCATTAGCAAAGCCAAAGAAAAATCCTTTGCAGATCTAATGACAGAAGTAAAAAACAAACTGACAGAAAGGAAGGACATTGACATAAAAAGGATCAGATAGACTAGTGACCAAGGAATATCACTGGAGTTGGGGGGAGGACGGGAAATGGCGGAGGAAGTGAAGACTTCCTCCGCCAAGCTCCTCTCTGATAATACATGCGTGTCGAGAGCGGTGACAAAAGGGAGCATCGTGAAGAGAAGAATCTTGGTACAGGAAATCTCACCCAATACAACGGAGGAGGAGATCCAAAAGGCCACGGAGGAAGCAGCTGGCAAAGAGCGGGCCTGTGACATCATAAAAATTTGGACCGAGACACGAGGCGAAGTAAGAGGATGATGAGTGCCGTGATTGATGTGGATGAAGACGCGGCCAAAAAAATCTTGAAAATGAAACGAATAAAGGTAGACTACATATCCTGCCGAGTAATAGAATCAAGGGTAGAAATACCGAGATGTCTCGCCTTTGGTCACAAACAATGGCACTGCAAGGGACAGAACAGAAGAGGATGTTGCTTCTGATGTACCAAAAAGGGTCACATAGCGCTGAAATGCAAGGAAGAAACAACCAGATGCCTCAACTGCGACGTGACCGGGCATGTGGCAAATTCAAGAATATGCAAAAAGTTAAACCGACCGGTTGAAAATAGGAATCACTGAGGGCTAGTCCCAAGAAGAGTACGCGAGTGGAAACAGTACGAAAGGCAAACACAGGAAACAAGACTCGAGAGCTGAGGGTACTCCAAAAGAACGTGGGAACAGCAAGATTAGCACATGATCTTGTCGAGGCTACTGTAGTAGAAAAGAACATCGATGTGCTGGTGACAGCGGAGTCAAATCCAACAGCGGTGAGGAAAAGACGATGGGTTGTAGATACGACCGGGAGGGCTGCTGTACGAATCTACAGTAGGAAGCTGCGAGTGTATGAAATTAAGCCGAAAGAAGGATATTTGATTGTTCAGATGGAGGGGGTGCGGCTGGTCTGCTGTTATATTTCTCCAAACGTAACGGTGCGCGAGTACGAGATGAAGATGGACGAGATCATGCAGGAAGTGGGAAACACAGGAGGAGAATGCGGAGTGCTGGGAGATTTTAACGCAAAAGCAGCGGAGTGGGGATCACCCATCACCGACACTCGCTGTAGGATACTGACTGACTGGGTGGGACTTTAGAACTAGTGGTACTAAACACAGGTCTAGAACCTACTTAGGAGAGGTACGGGTACGTACATCGACGTGACCATGGCGACACAAGGAATACACCGGAACTGAACATCGGTATATCGGGTTCTCGATAACCGGAACGGGGACCACTCACGCGGTCGATGGGAATGACTGGAAAGTATACGATGAGCTGATTAAATGGAGAGTGAGTGTGGTGCAGAGTCAATCTCTAACGGTGGAAAACCTGGAGGGAGTCATTAAAGAAGCGATGGAAGGAAGCAAGATAGGTCGCCGAGATGTCAACAGGATGCCATACTACTGGAATGCGGACATCGAGGCACTGAGAAATGAATGTATAGCAATAAGAAGAAGGTTAACGAGAGCAAGAACTTTACAGGAAAATCCGTACAGAAAAAAGAAGGCACTGGAAAGAGCTGTGTGAAAAGCTGGATGAGGACATCTGGGGTCAGGGATACAAGATCGTCATGAAGAAGTTCCATGAGTATCCTCCTTACGAAATGCCTATGGACAAGAAGCTTAAGGTAATAAGAGAGCTCTTTCCGGACGGCAGATGGCATGGAGTATGGAGGGATGAGGGAGCTGAGCGGGCCGTACCCTTTACCATGGATGAACTTGTCTAGGCATTGGATTCACTTAAGACGCGCAGGTGGTCCCCCAGATTGGATCAGATATCACCTGAGGCGGTGAAGGGTCTAGGACGGGCGGAACCTGCGTGGCTTATGGAACACATGAATGCACTGCTGGAAGCACAAACCTTTCCTGAGCCTTGGAGGACATCGAGGCTGGTACTGCTCCCCAAGACTGGGAAAAAGTATCGCCCCATTTGTCTTCTTCCTTGCATCGGTAAGCTGTATGAAAGGATGCTGCGAGTACGCATAGACGACATAATTGAGAGGTCAGGTGATTTATCTCGGAGGCAATTTGGTTTTTGTAAAAAAAGCACAATTGATGCAATCGTGAGTGTTCTCGAAGCATTGCGCAACAGAGGAGATGAACATCGCTGGGCGGCCGTGCTATTGTTCGATGTTAGGAATGCATTCAATACGCTGCAGTGGAACGAGGTAATGAAAGCAATGGAGGAGAGATAATGTCCTGGTTACCTGATGAATGTGGTGGCGGAGTATCTGTCCGAGAGAAGGATTATGGTGAAAAAGGGCACGATCGTGGACGTGACGGTTGGGGTCCCTCAGAGATCTGTCTTGGGCTCGACGCTATGGAACCTGGCATATAACGGGGTTATGAACTGTTTATATGGAGAGAGTACAACCCCATTCGCATTCGCTGACTACCTCGCTGTACTGTGGTCCGGGATGAGCCAGATCTCAAATACCGTGTTCGGAACGCAGGCGGCATCGTAAAGAAATGGATGACCCAGCACGGACTGAAACTTGCGGCAGAAAAAACCGAAGCCATTATTTTAAAGGGAAAAAGGAACAGACAAAGTGTTGAATTACAATGTGCGAGAGCATGTCTAACACCCAAGAAACACATGACTAGGAGTGACATTGCACCAGAATAGAAAATGAGGGGAGCACGTGCGGGAGGTGGCCCGGAAGGCTGCGAATAGTGCGGCTGCGTTGGAGAAGCTGATACTCAACATTGGGGGACCCAAATCTGAAAGGAGGAGGGTCTTACACGGTGTTGTATAGTCGATCGTCCTCTACGCAGCACCAGTCTAGAGCGGGGCGATAGATATAACGGCTTATAGGCGGCTTATGACACGAGTGGACAGAACAAGTCTGTTGCGAGTGGCATGCGCCTACAGGACTGTGTATGCGGCAACCTTGTGGAACATCACTGGATGTGTTCCGTTGCATGTTCTGGCGGTCGAAAGAAAAGAGCTGAAATGAGAGAAGAGGCCCAAATCTTACTATGGTTGAGAGAAGACAGGAAAGGGAAAGGTCAATTGAAAGATGGCAAGAAGAATGGAATAACATGGAGGATGTGGCACAGTTAACCAAAATGTTGATCCCGAACATAAGAGATTGGGTGAACTGTGGCCACAGGCAAATGGATTATTTCCTGACGCAAGTGCTCACAAGACACGTGTATTTTAGGGCCTACCTCTCTAGGGAGTACGAAGAACGAATTCTGCACTAAGATCAGTCAGGCGGCGTCCTGGACTGAGATGTCTTTTGAAGATTCCAGACCCCCCCTCTCTAAAGACGAAAAAAAAAGTATGTGTATGTTTATGATCCCAATGAAAACGAAAGTCTACAAAAAAAAATATTTTGCGACTAATTTTTAGAAGTTACGAAGTAACTGTTAGGCGAGGAAACGAAGCACTAAGCCTACCAATTTTCCGCAGCAAGATGAATCGCTATGCAACTTTTTGCATTCGATTTGGGAAAGTGTCAGGAACGTTTGTAAACTAATCCATGGTGGTAAAATGGAAATTTCATTTTGTGTGCAAGGAAAATGCATTTTCGAAGTGCATAGAAAATGAAAAATTTTCAACTTTGAAAATCTCGGCATTAATGAAATGAATTTTGCTATTCGGGAGTTTTCGAGTTCGTTGAACAGGAATATGATAACGATGATGGTCCTCGAGCTACGTGGTGCCCAGGGTGAACCTCGTTTCTTGGAGTTTTATGTTATTTTTATTCGAAATCAGCCAAAAGTCATTATTAGGGGGGTTTTTATGATTGCTGAACGTGAATATTACGACGGCGATGGTCTCCAAATGAACCTCGTCTCCTGAAGTTTTATTTTAATTTGTTACTTAATTTTTTTATGAAAGTGAAAATTTTCTCAGAACGTTTTGCATACTGTAATGAAAATATGTACAAAGTGAATAAAACGTATAAATCAAGAGAATTATTGTTTTAATTCCACAAACTAATACTTTGTCATATCCATTTATTATTGTTGGCTTATTTTCAATAATTAGATATATAGGAAAGGATTATTTGTAAATTTAAATAATAATATTTCTTATAGCGCGACGGTAAATCGCATACTGTAACGTCATGTTTATATGAGATTTACCACAATTGTAAATATTCAAACGTAATGGAAACATCCAACAGTAGTTAATTAAAAATGAAATTTTCAGTATATCAAAAATTGTAGCTCAATCAATTATTTATAAATAAATTACTTACAGGCTTTGGCTTGGTCATCAATTTTTCCAATTCACTGGAAACTTTTTTGTCTGTTCTTGATTTTTAAGGCACAGATTTTGTTGAATTTTGATATTTTTTGGCATTTTTGGTGTAAATTCTGCGAATAGATTAATAGCAATGTGATACGTTTCCCATTTATATACCCATAGCTACAACTAGTTTTTAAAACTAAAAGTATATGCCCTTCTTCTTCATAGAGTGCCATATCCCTACGGAACGTCGGCGACTACCATGCTTATAATATTTTTATACTGATCTAGGTCTTGCGCTACGTGTAGCAATTGGTCCGCTGTCAAACCTGTCCACTGCCGCAAATTCCTCAACCAAGAGAGTTTCTTCCGTCCTATCCATTTCTTTCCTTCGATTTTACCGTTGAGAATTAGCCGAAGGAACTCATATCTTGGTCCTCTGATTATATGTCCAAGATATTCTAGTTTACGCCTCTTAATAATATTTAATAGAGTTCGTTGATGTCCCATTCTTAGAAGAACTTCTTCGTTTCTGGTTCTGCTAGTCCATGGAATTTTTAGTATCCTTCGATACAACCACATCTCAAACGCCTCGATTGTATTCATGATATCGGCGTTTAAAGTCCAAGTTTCACATCCATACAAAAGTACAGACCACACGTAACATCTTGTAAACTTTTCACGGATTTCCAAATTTAATGAGTTATTGGATAATAGAGGCTTGAATTTTTGAAATGAGTTTCTTGCCTGTTCAATTCTACATCGAATTTCGAAGGATGGATCTAGATTTTGGGTAATCCAACATCCAAGGTATTTAAATCTCTGAACTCTCTGCAGCGGTTGTTGGTTTAATATCAGTTGGGTTGCGCCGATATCCACTTTACTGGTCACCGTATATTTAGTTTTATCGATATTTATCGACAGTCCCCAATTTGTGCATTCCATGTCAACTCTATTGATTAGCTCCTGCAGATCGTCGATGTTTTCAGCTAGAATCACAGTATCGTCGGCGTACCGTATATTGTTAATTATTTCTCCTCCTATGATAATTCCTTTTTGATCTTTTAAAGCTTCCCTAAATAGATTCTTAGAATATATGCCCTACCTCAAGGTAAACCGAGTTATATACTCATATGTATGAAACCGGCATCCTAGAATCCGATTGAAAAATGATCTAAATTACGAAGTCCCATCTTCCCAGTAAGCAGTTATTCTTGAAAGCAGTTGCAATTAAAATGTATGCAATTCATGTATTTCTCCGGTCGTTTATCTAAAAATAGCGTAAAAGTACGCCAAAGTACCTATAAGGTTTCGAGGCAAACGGTAGATGAGGTGATGAATTCATATTGGGTGATTTCAAGTGATACAAATAATAATTTCTAATATATTTATAAGTGATTTCAAATTATATACAGTAGATTTAAAATTATATAATTTTTATGTTTTGTATTGTAATTTAATGACCTCATCGTTATGCTTCTTTATAAGATGTTTTTCTTCTGAATTTAAACCTCAAAATTCAACTATATTTTAATATTAACTATTTGAGGTACAAATAGATTATTCTCATGTTATAGAAAGTGGGTAGTACACGTCAAAGTTATAATAACTAATACTAAAGTTAAAACTATTGTATTACAATTTATTTGAGTTATACATAGATCGTTCTCAAGATCAAGATCAATGTTTAGGTCAAATAACCGGTTTAACCGGTTTCCTCCACACTAATTTGCACCAGCTTTGGTATAGAATATCTACTGATTTCTTGAATATAAATACAAATATTTTTTTATTAAGTAAAAAAAGATGATTAAAAAATAATAGTATCATTTAAATTTATTTCTACCTCATCTCGTTCTGTATCAGATAATAGATTTTCTTCATAGTTTTCCATATTCGTGCAAATGAACCCAGCAAATTTTTACATGCCAAATTGCAAATCAAGCCATTCTTTCTAAATCCACATTTTTATATAAAAATTGGTGATTTTAATAATAATTTAAAATAGAGCGAGAAGAAACAACAGTACTTTAACTTAAAGGATATCTTTGGACTAGTGCATGTGAGAGAATAAGTCTAAGAGCACATAAATATCACTCGGCATTTCATCAGCGCTACCAACAGCTTAAAAGCGCCATATTTAAAAAATAATGTTTTGAAAAAATTTTTGAAGTGTGATGTAATAAAGTTGCATGAGGTATTCTGAAGTCATTTATTAACGAAATATTCGTGTTCGGCGAAAACCCCCGAGTAATGACTGTCGATTGATTTAGAATTAAATGTACATGAAACTCCAGGAGACGATGTCCACCCTGGGCACCAGATATCTTGGAGACCATCGCTGTTATAATATTGGTGTTTAGCAACACAAAAACACCGCGAGTAATGACTTTTGACTGATTTCGAATAAAACTCCGAATATCTCGAGGATCATAGTTGTTAACATATTCGTGTTCAGCGATCTCGCAAACCCATAAGTAATTAAATTTAACTGATTCTTACCGATATTTTTTGAGTTGAAAGAGGAGAATAAAATTTAACAGAATATTAGAAAGTGTAGTAATGGAAGAAGCTTTTTGTTACAGAATTACAAATGACCATGAATAATTTTACGATCGAAAGACTTGATAACCTGAACATCGTACCATTATTAAAAATTTCCAGTGGTTATGTTGAATTCAAAGTACTAGATAAGAATAAATAGAGCAAAATGAAAAATCGGCATAGAGCTTTAAAAAAAACGGCGCGTGCTACTTAGGGAGTGCTGACCGAAGTGAATACTTCTTATAGCGCGTTATTACTATATATGGGTTAATAAAATTTTATGCCTGCTTATTAATAAATTGTTAATATTTTTTTATAAAAACACCACACATTTAAATTCTTTTTAAAATTTAAAAATCCTATTTTTTTTCTTTAAAAAGTTTATTTAATGATTTTAGTAATTTTCCAAATTTGTTAAATTAATATGACCCTTTCAGTAGGGGAAGGCCTACAAACAGTGTGATCCGTTTTCAACAGTACTGTTTAAATTTCTTGTAAGAGGCAGTCATGAAGAATAACGGAATACGAACACAAGGAACGATCTACGATAACAGAAGCCAGGTGCTTACGTTTGCGGAGAATTTTGAATTAACCTAAACCCTATGTAAACCGCTTCCCTAAATAAAGGGGAAGCTAAATAGTTTAAAAGTGGATTGCGAGATAAAAGAGAAGGAGAGACTTGCTCTTTTAATTTTCGATGTTAGTATATTTAGTGGTGTTTTATGATTGCTGTTCATTTGTAATTCTTTAGCTCTATTCCAATTCAAGTATTTAGAATATTTTGATACCATTGTACTTTGATCTTGTAAATTTATGCTTTGGATATTTTCACCTAGGTATGAATGACGTGGCCACATTTATTTGAATCTTTTATTATTTTAATGCGCCCTGAAAAGAGCGTGATTATATAATAATTGTTTCGACTCATAACATATTGCTTATGATCACCAATCATCAATCATATTGATAATACTTTAATTTAAAATTCTCATGCGCTCCAATAATTTTCTGAATTTCTTTCAATTAAAGAATAATAAATTGCAGTAAATTTCTTAATCATAAAGACAACTAATTAAAATTGATCCACAGTTGCAGTTTAGCTATATGACGTAATGCGAATGTAAACATTTAAATAAAAGCAAGAAGGGTATGTTACAGTAAACAAACACCATTATGTAAAAACTATTAATGTGATCACATGCTTTAAAATAGCAAAACCTAATATTTCGCCATTTTCTGCAAAGTAAATTTCTAAATTCATTAAATAAACTTATTAATGACAAATGCTTAACACAAAAATAAATGGAATCTTTGTATGCATGTCGAAAATGGATTAAAAATTTCATACAATAACTCGAGCTGTCACAGAATGGAAGGGATTCTTAATAATTAAATCTTACTCAAGATATAGTTGACAGACGGGCATATTTATCATTATTATTATTTGTTATAGAATTAGTTGTTCACGTTTATCTGAACCGTTATGAAAATATAAAATTGAATACTTAGTTACAAAATTCAGTGTTACTGAAAATGGCGTCAAAAGTAGTTTTGGTTCTTGTGTTAGCAGTAAGTAGTTCTATATTAAACCAATAATCATGCCAAAAATACCATTAAGTTCGTCGGTACACGTTTTATGATAAAGTACACTAATAAATATTTTAAACTGAATTATTTAAATTACTTTATGGTTCATCCCTTGTCATTTCTATTATAATTTTATTTTTCTCAAACCCTATCCGGCACACTTGCTCAGCTTAAGTATTCTAAAGCCCCTGACTTTCATTTCTGGTCACTGAGTTTCGTAAATTTTTACGACCAATTTATTTTTATGCATTTTTTGCGTATATTTATGAAATTATAATATTTTTACTGTGTTCTGATTATAATTTCTTATTTTATTTCATACATTAAAGGTATCCGAATGTTAATCTACTTCGTGGATTCAATAACTAAATTGTATGATTGGAAACTAACGGAAAATGAAAAAAAAATCATAAAAATACCCTTTATTTTCTCATGAGGTTTAGGTTTTTTCTGTAATATATTGTTTATAACGATTTTATCAATTAGTTTAGTGTATATAGTTCAAATCCTCTCCGTTTATATTAATAATTCACATATTTTATAATCCTCTCTTATCATTCGAGTGTGCATTCCATCCATTCCCTTCCATGATCATTTGTTTCATATATGGAGTGGAATCTAGCCTGTTCGCTTGGTTCTATCTAGTTGTAGTAGAAGGTTGATAACTATCTATTTTGTACACAAGCCGTTTTGTTATTTATCTTAACGAATAATTTGTATGTATCGGAGAGCAAACTAATAGGTAATCTTTTTTTGTTTGACAAGAGACGCCTCTTGTCAAACAAGTCTTGAACATTTTTCGAAAAAATTTCCCCTCCTTCTTTGATTTGTTTAATGTCTATCTCATTTTCTCCAGATAATTTAATTATTTTAATATCCGAAAGAGCTTTTTTATTTCTCCTATTGTGATATCTTGGATGTCTTCTGAGCCTACATGTTAGTCTCAGAAGACATCTTGGTACTTGGCTCTGATTAGGATCTCAAAATTCTTTTTGTTTATACAATTGTGAGCAAATATTACTTATTTGATTTAATGCCTCCCTCTTTACTTACAAGTTTGCAAATATTTTTCGAGCCTTCAATCGGTTTTTTTTTCGGCAGGACCTTTAAACTTTTATTTTTATCAATGACTCGAACTATCTGTTCGATGTTGTAATTTCTGATATCTTTTCGAAATTTTGAAATATCTTTATTTAAATGTCTAAGTACCACAAAATTTTTTGTGTGTTTATATTTCAACTCTCTTCTTTTATTTAGAAGATCTCTCGTAGCTTGGGTAAGCTTATCTTTCATGTTTTCCCCTTTTCCTTATATTTTCTGAGAGTTTTCAATAGCAGTATTTATTTGGATGATTGCCTCCTTTATGTCTAGTTCATGTTCATTTAGATGCTCTATTTCTTTAAGTTCTGATGTTATAATGTTCTGATAAACTACTCTTCGTTGTAACGATCTAATCTGTTATCGTTGTCCATTTATTAGAATGTTTCTGTGCCATCATTGTTTTCCTCTCTCTTCTAATGTTGATCAATATTTGCTTTAACCAGCCGATAATCACTGCCAACGTCTCAACAGTGACTTTATTAATTACTTCGTGACATCTTGGATGTTAATTTTTCTGTTTGTGATGCATCAAATGCCTTCATAAAAGTTTTTGATTTCTTCATCGCTATGCCAGTCGTGGTTACATACACTTTGATAATTTTAATAAAGTATCATTATCACGATAAACCCTATACTAGCCAACTATCACTATCACTGCCAACGTCTCAACAGTGACTTTATTAATTACTTCGTGACATCTTGGATGTTAATTTTTCTGTTTGTGATGAATCAAATGCCTTCATAAAAGTTTTTGATTTCTTCATCGCTATGCCAGTCGTGGTTACATACACTTGGATAATTTTAATAAAGTATCATTATTACGATAAACCCTATACTAGCAACTGTCTTATCACTTGCGCCAATGGAATGCAGCAAATGCGCAGGTTTTAAAACTACTTGATTTCTTTTTTCATTTTCTTTGCATTTTAGAAAGTCCTTAAACATCCCATTCTATGAAGTTAAATTCTTTTTGTAATTCAATGAGCTTCTCATCAATTGTAAAATTCTTACATTATAAGCAGTAATATGCGATGTTCGTTGTCCATGGTAGCCGTGGATTCTTTGCACTCTCTACCCCTGTTCTGGTCTCGTGACTAACAAGATCAGGAACCGTTGGGTCCCCAGGAACTAAGAGTTATTTCCTAGCCTCAGTCAGTCATATTTATGGAGATAGTTGGCCATTTCACTACCATGCTGGCCAGTGCTGGTGCTGGAATATTGTAAGGATTGGAAATTGGTGGGATGATAGTTTAGAGACCTGGCCTCTTCTAAGGGTTTGGGCATAGGTGAAAGTCAGTCATAAGAAATATAATTGAATGTAGAATACTTTAATATGGTACTGTCAGTATAATTTAAATCAAAAATTTTTCTCGGAAAAATAACAATAGCATGCGTTGGTTTAATATTATTAACACACATCCTATTATATCCATGCATAAAACAAACACCCTCTTGCTACTTTCGTGCCTTCTTATCTTAGTGCTTCAAGGAACTTGTAGAATTTATATAATTATAAATTGAATTTTCTTTTCAGTTTCATTGGAATCTTTTTCTTAACACAACGCACCATTTGCCTCCTTCAATTTTATCCATTCCGCTCGAACTCTAGTGCACGCATATATATCTGTTTCGACAATACTCTGTAATACTAATACCGATCCTAGTTACTTAATATTATTATTTTCACAATTGTGTCATTAGCTCAAGTCTAAATTCACCTTATTTGTAGAATTAGTTCCATTTTCAAATGAACGTTTTAGATACAACCTTCTTCTTTTGGAGCTTGTCGTCAATGTTCCAGTTTATGTTTTAAATCCCTTTCATTATTTTTTGCTAATACTATATTGTTACACGGTTTTAAAATAACTGTATTGAACACCAACTTGTTTACAATACTTTTACAGACTGATAACTATAAACTTCAAAACTCAAAATACAACTGTTTTAAATTGTCACAAAAATTGGTTCTTATATATATGTATAATCTTTTTTTTTCAAATTTCTTTCCTAAGGTGTTTCCATATTGTATTAGAACTCTCCCTTTCGTGTTCCGTGTCATTTTTCTAGTATTTTTGTCCTGAATAACCTTTTCTCTTATCATTTATATATAATATTTGATTTTCTGTGACCCTGTCTGATATTTTCGTTTCCTTTCGCTTTTAATTTTAATTTCCCGCACAAGCAAGTTATGTTGTACACTCTCACTACCTAGTGTATTACATATACATTTATACTATCGACTTTGGAGTCGCCGTTAGGAATTCCGACCTATTATTATATGAAATTGTGGGGACTGTCCTGTGATTTGTTTGACGGTTTGTAGTTGTCTCAAGTGGGGATGGTCGTTTATATCGTTTGTGCATCATGTATAGTCGGTTCGCTATATTTACGCGGGTTTCGGATTAACAAAATTATGCTAATGACTCATTGATAACCAGTTGCAGTAAACGACTTTCCAGAAAATTAGGTAAAAACTGCATTATTGGTCATATTTTAAAATACATTAAAATAACATTAGGGTAGGTATAAATTTGTTACAATATTGCAGTTGAATTGATTCTTTGCCAGTGTTGACATTGTATGTTTGGTGGAAATATTTAAAAATGCCTAGACGTGTGTTAGATGTAGATAGTCTAATTTGTAGTGTATATAAGTATTTTACGAATGAAAAAGAAAATGGCGGTCCTTTAAAATCGGTAATGTCTGTTCAACAACGCGTATGTGATGCTCTAGGAATTAGTGAAACCAAACTAAGAGGAGTATTACAAAATCGCAATAATGAACGGCCGAAAGAAGATCACCGAAAAACTCGCCTATCATTGAAAACGAAAGATATTCCAGATGGAAAAAAATTTGAAATTCGTGATACCATTTATCGAATACGAGCCAACAAGGAACATGTGACCTTAAATACAATTCTCTCGGAATTAAAAGATAGAAAATTTGACGAAATTGGCAGAACAAGTCTATGGCAAGTGATACATAATTTGGGTTTCAAATTTCAAAAGGAGGATAACAGAAAAGCGCTTTGTGAAAGAAGTTCTGTTGTGCATAAAAGAATTAACTTTCTAAGAAAATATTCTAAATTAAAAGAAGAAAGGGCAAATTTTATATATTTAGACGAAACATGGATATTTTCTAGTGGTGCAACCAAGAGAATATGGCAAGATGATAACGTAAAGTCTATCAAACATACTGATGGAGAAGGGAAGCGACACATAATTTTACATGCAGGAGGGAAATCGGGTTTTATAGAAGGTGCTGATTTAATATTTTCATCTAAATCAAAATCAAGTGACTATCACGATAATATGAACACAGAAATGTTTGTAAAATGGCTACATGAAAAACTTCTCCCAGGTTTAAGTGAGCCCAGCGTAATTATTTTAGACAATGCACCTTACCATTCTGAAGTATTAAACAAAAGTCCAACGAATTCTTGGACCGTTAATAAAATTAAAGAATCCTTGACAAAGGAACATATTTTACCATTTACACAACATATTTTAAAATCAGAATTATTACGCTTGGCAAATATCCTCGCAAAACCAAAAACCTTTGTCGTGGATCAGATTATTGAAAGTTACGGTCATCAAGTTTTATGTCTGCCACCGTATCATTGCCAGTTTAATCCCAACGAATATATATATATATATATATATATATATATATATATATATATATATATATATATATATATATATATATATATATATATATATATATATATATAGGGAATAGCAAAACAATATTATGACAACCATATTGGGCCTAACGGTTATAGCGACGACGCACTTCGGGAAACTTGGCGAAAGGCACTTTCAATTGTAACTCGAGAAGTGTGGTGCAACTGTATATTCAAGTGCGAGAAACTAATAGAAGATTGGTGGACTCGTGAAAATAAAATTAACGAAATAAGTCCAATCATAATAACAATTAGTGGTAATGACAGTGATGATGATGACGATTATGATATTTTTGATGATAATGACTGATTTTCATTTTTGTTGGCAAGTTAAATTTTTTTATTTTTCATTAGAAATTCTCTCCATGGAACAAATTTACATAGACCATATTTTCTGTGTGAAGTGCAATATAAAATTATTATTAGGTTTATATTAGCCACATTAGACTCCATTAATGAAGTAATTCTCCTTATTATACTGTCAATTATATAAAAGATTTTCCATTATTATTTAATTAAAAAAAGTTATGGATTATTTTCATTTCATTTGACCAGTTGATATTTCCCCAAAGAGCAGGTAATTAAAACTGGGTAAAACTTACAATAAAATTTTTAATCCGAAACCCGCGTAAATATAGCGAACCGACTATAGTTATATCTGCGGTGTTGGGTTCTAGCTAGTGATGACGGTTGCGGTTGTTGACAAAACACCGGTTTTCGGTTAAACCGGGTTTTTGCTTATGGTTTTACCTGGCCGGTTTAACCTGGTCAAAAAACCGGTTATTTCAAAAACTGGTGATCGGTTTTTTAATCAATAGCCAATACCTAATAGGTTACATTTACATTGCACTTTAGTTAACGATACTCCATTGGAATCGATATTAATATTTTCGATGTAGGTACTATCAAAAGAATATATCGATACCAAGATAATCCATCGATATATGAACAGCAACTTTTTATCAGCTTTTTACAACTTGATGGAGCCATAATAAATTCCGAATCACAATGTAGCGCAGAAAATCCAAGTCAAGAATGAAAATAAATAATTTAATAATATATTAATAGGTTTTTTAAAGACCTTTAAAGGAAGAGATTGATAATGGACACAAGGAGGATTATAAGGCAAGCAGTAATGTACTGGGAAACCGAGATCTCGTTTGTGGCCTAATCGAAAGGCCATAAAATGCTTACAATTTCAATGATGAATTCTGTCTGCGCCATAAATCATTCTCGGTGCTTTTTTAATTGAGGGATCTACCAATATTGCAGCTATGTAAGGGTAAATTAGTGCTAAATATTGGAGAGCTCCGCGAGGGGGTGCGAAAAATTTTGACATTTTTTCTCTGAATTCATTATTTTTTCCAGAGGTAACTTATCCAGTTTTTTTACCGGTTAGTACTTTGAAAAGAAAAAACCGGCTATAACCGAGACAAAAAAAAACTTAACTAAAAAAAATTTAACTAAATAACATTTTGTCATGTCAAGACAAATATTATGAAGTTTAACTAAATAACATTTTGTCATGTAAAGGTTTGGATTCTTTGATTTTATTTCTCCTTTTTCATATTTCTTATTAACATCAATGCCACCTCCAATACCCGTGTCCCATTCATATATCAATCCACCACATCTCACTTTCTTTCTTTACTTTCTTTAATATTCTTCACTTGTGTGTTCTAATACACATCATTTTTACGATGCTGTTTATCCTGATGCCCTGTTTGTTAAAGCGGGGTTTAATAAAATAATTTCGATATTGACGTGCTAAATATTAGTTTTAGTTTCTCTAAGTAATGTTTTTAAGAGCGACCTTACTACTATTTGGTTTATTATATTATATACTATATTTTTCAAGATGCTAAAATATGATTTACTAATAAATATTTACTTTCCATAACAAATTTTCCACGCAAATAAAAGTCATACCGACTATAATCTTTTTTAGATTTGCAATTTTTTTTATTTAGTTTATTGTGTCTCAACTACAAGGTTATTGACACTGCGTCAATTTTGTTACTATATATTTCACATTACATTATAATGTACAATAAAGAAAATAAAAGGGAAAGTAAAAAAAAGAATATATAAATTTTGTAATACAAATTCGTTTCTCGAAGGAAATGTAGTACACTCTGAACAAATTCTAATTGGCTGAAGATTATATTTGTAAGACCTTGTATAAAGTATTTGTTTTCTTGTTCGTACTTGACACACTGTGTAACAGTATGTTGAGCGGTTAATTATTCTTTTACACTTTTCACAAACAGGTGATTTCTCCGAGCCATTGTGTCCATGTGTCAGCCGTGTGTGACAAATTCTTAGGGCTCTGCTATACGAGCGCTAATGTCGTCGCGTTAGCAGCGCCGTGTTAGCGTCTGCTCAACGGGGCAATGGCACTACCATGGAGTAAATTATATGAACGACATTACCGTCCTTGGCCTGCGAACGATTAATTTGTCTTTTCTGCTTAAATTAGGTAGGTTTCCTACCTAATTTAAACAGAAAAATTAAATTAGCTAAAAGATTTTGATGGTAGGTTATATTTTGTGTAATGTCGAGGTTGAATTCTTCTATTGGTTTTGCCAGAACTTTTTGATTTGGGACTTGAAAAGTGGTTTTAGATCTGATGCTAGTTGAACGGATTTGATGTCTAATGTGGATCTAAATGCTTCTTTTGCAGTAGTATCAGCAGTCTCATTTCATAAAATGTCCATCGTGTGAAGGAATCCAGATTAATTTTATTTTTGTTCCAGAGGAAGTGAGACAGTTTGTTGCTTCATGTATGGCATGAACTAATGGATGTTCGGAATATATATTTTTAATCGAGTCGATGGAAGACATTGAATCTGTACATATTGCAGTGTTCTTGACTTAGTTTGGTTACATAAACATTTTAATGCTTGGAGATGGTGTACAGCTCTCTTGTATGGATAGAGGTGGATGGTGGAAGGCAGAACTTCTGAATGATACTGTTTGCAGTTGTTATAGTATATTCGATATATGTCTTAGTTTTAGATGCATCTGTGTAGAGAATCTCGTCATGAGTTTGTATTGACCATCTCTAGGAAATATTGCCTCAGAATTTGGCTGTATATATATGAGTATCTGTTATTGAAAAATCAATAGTCGTGAAAGGGGAAGTAAAATTTGAGGTAATGTGTGGTATGTATTGTTAGGCTTACAATTATAGGGTGCGTAAATTAGCTTTTAGGTTGTTTTGATTCGAAAACACTCTAGCAAAGTATGTCAGAAGAAGTTGTTGCCTGCGAAAGGGGAAGTTCACCTCTTTCACAGCTAAGACTTTCGGCGGAACTGGATCTGAAAGCTGTAAGACATATTCGTAATGCGGTATTCTGACTAATGTCAAGACTCCTTAAATAAGTCTTTGATGCTGACATGTATACAAAGCATTCATAATCCAGTCGAGAGCAAATGAGAGATCTGTATACCTTAATTAGGATGTCGTCATCAGCTCCACAGTGAGGGTTTGGTAGAGATTTTAATAGATTTAATCCAATTAAGCAATTAGTTTTGACGTTTGTAATCTGTGATTTCCCTGTTAGTCGACTATTCAAAATTAAACATAGTATCTTGTGTTCATTAGCTACTGTGAGCGAAGTACCATTTAATGTAATTTGAGGTAATAATATGCTACGTATTCTTCGACTAAATTTGAGTACTTTTGATTATTCAGCAGAGAAATTAATACTAAAACATACATACCAAGAAGTTAGTTCATTTACTGCTTTTTGAATTAAGTTTGTAGTAGTTGTGAACGTATATTTACCTCGACAATATAAAATTAGGTCGTCAGCATATAAGTTTTACTTATAACTTGAATCTTATCAGAGCGGTACCCCATTTTTCTGAACGTAGATTGAGGAAGCTTTTCCGTTAACTAATACTTTGAAGCGGCGATTAGAAAGAAACTATTCGATAAAAGATAATGTATTTCCCATAATATTGTATTCTTTTAATTTGATCAATACAGTAGAACGTAATAGAGTGTCGAAGGCGCTCTCGATGTCAAATAATGTTGCTATTAAATCTTGATTATTTTGAAAGGCGGTTGTGATCTCTGTTTGTAACATTACAAAGTTGTTAGCTGTGCTTCGGTATGGACGGAATACATATTGAGTTGAATCTAAAATTTTGTGTTGTTCTAGATACCACATAAGTCTTGTGTTTATTAGTTTTCCAGCAGCTTACACAAAGTGCATGTTAATGAAATAGGACAGTAAGAATTTGGATTATTCGGGGATTTGTCCTGTTTCTTAATTGATACAACGATAGATTCCCTCCATAATATTGGAAATTTCTGATTGGTCCATATTATGTTGTACAGTATAAGAAGTTTTTAAACGGCAGATATGGGAAGATTTTTTAGGAATATGAAGGGGATGTTGTCGAGACCTGCATCTGAATTTTTGCAAGTTGGAAGATTATTTAAGAGTTCCTGTAGTGTAAATGGAGTGTTTAAGACAGTAGAGTCAAATTGGAGAGGTTGGGAAGGATATATTATAGGAGGATTTGTTTATTTGAGTACATTCTTGATTTTAAACAGTTGATAGAAATTTTCGGCAATTACATTAACGATTTCTGCATCATTGGTTACTAAATTATTTTTATGTAAAACAACTTGAATTCTTTTGTACGTATTTTTCCCCGCATTTGATTAACTTTCTGCCAGACTTCAGAAGGGGCATTATTATGAGTTAAAGTGGAAATGTAGTTCTTCCATAAGTGTTTCTTCTTTGTTTTAATATATACCTCGCCTTGGCTCTAAGTTTTTTAAAACAATTGAGGTTTTCGCCACTTCAGTTTCGGCGGTATTTATGATGAGCAGTTTTGTATCCTTTTACAGCAGTTGCACAACGTTCATGCCACCATGGTGTTAATTTTCTTGTAGAAGTTATTACACTTTTATTATACTTTTTCCTACGTAAATGTCAGCAGCGGAAATACTGCATAATTTGTTAAAATTATCTACATCATTATCTATATTTCCAGAGAAGAAAATTTATTCCATTTGGCGGTCTATTTCAATTCTGAAACTTACCCAGTCAACATTAGAAATCTTCCACTTTATGGTTCTGGTGATTTTTCTTCATTATTTGTTATGAAGATCGAAAAATGGTTACTATAATATAGATCATCTAAAACATTCCATGTTAGATAAGGATATATTTTGGAACCACATAGACTTAGGTCAATCGCTAAGAAGTTTCCTGATGAAATATTGAAATGAGTGTTGGAACTATTATTCAGAAAACCAATGTCGGTAATTTTTAGTACGTTCTCTACAACTTTTCCTCTGCTGTACGTGGCTTGTGAACCCCATGCAATATTGTGGGCATTAAAGTGCCCACAATACTGCATGGGGGTCGACAATTAAAAATGGTGCTGGTAGTTGAAAAATTAAGTTCAGCTTCAGTAGGATTGTATCTCGGTGGGATATATATGATGTAAATAGTTATTCTTTTAGGGCACGATATGGTTACCGTGATTGCTTCTTGTCTGCTAGGTTTGTAACTAAAGACAAATGTGTTGAATAGACGTCTTTTTCGACAAAAATTGAGGTTCCTACACTTGCTCTGAGGCATTTTGTTCTTACGTGATGTTATCCTTCACAACTCCTTAGATCAATATTATGATTTTGTTTGAAATTGGTTTCTTGTAAGCATATTATATTTGGATTGGTGTCGCTAATAAGTTGTTGGATTCTTTTTAAGCGGCAAAAGAATCCGTCGCAATTCCATTGAACAAGTGTGGAAGTGGTTAGGGATTGGACTTTTCAGAATGTTGTGAATATTCGGTTGAGTCATCATCGTCGGTAGTATCAAGAAATGTTTGTGATTATAGGCTATTTGTGTCGTCTAATTCTAAAGGTAATTGATATTTGAGCTTCTTTGATATTATTGTGAACTTATTTCTTAGTGATCTGGTGGTTAGGTGTGGATAAATTGCATACATGTCAGATAAAAGTAAATTTATGTCAGAAGTAATTTACTAGGCTTCTATTATAAGATTACTACGTGACGGGACGTTCTCAAGAAAGGCTATAAGATTCTCTGGTGGAATAGAAAAGCTTTGTCGGTTGTTGGTGTAAAGAACCTTAATTATTTGCTTTGATGCATCTGATATTTTGGATTTATTTGTGGGATCCATTTTTGACTTCTTCTTTATAAGGTTTGTGCTATTTTCTATTAAGTCCTTAGGAGAAAGCATCAATGACGAGTTGTCAATTTGGGGATTAGATATAAGTTGGTTAAGAGAGTGGGAGTCCGGTGTGTTGAGTAGGCTAGAAAGTGCTCTTTTTTGTCCCTGTATAGGTTCACCAGATAATTGTTCTAAAGTAGTAGTTGATGAGGTTTTTGTTGCCGATGATAGTTCACCGGCAGATTGAGAAACATTGGTGTTTTGACAATTTGTACAACTTGCAGCTGTATGGCCAGTTCGCTTACAAATAAAGCATTTCATTCTATCAGTAGATAAGAATATACGGTATGGTGTGGAATGTAATTCAATGACTAGTGATGTCTGAAGCTCATAATTTTTGGTAAGTCAAATTATGTATACTTGTCTTAGAAATGAGAGGATATGGCTATATTCATCTCTTTGAATTCCAGCTTTTAAGAAAGAGACGGGAGAGGCGAGTTTTAAACTAAGGCTGTTTAAACCATTTTCGACGAGATTGTAAGGAATTAAGGGACAAACATTCGAAATTACGATACGTTTTGCTGTAGTAACTAATCTTCTAATAGGTAGGTCTAGCACGTTTATTTAAATAGTGGGATTGTTGGTAATAAGCTGGTCAATAAGTTCAACTTTGCTGAGGTATATGCAGATCCGGTTGTTCGAGATTCGAGATGCGAATATTATATTTTTATGGTCAACAATATTACCGGTCGATTTTACATAGTAGAGTCGAATAGTTTTAAGTTTTCTTCTGAGTGATAAATAATCGCTTGTTCCTTTTTAGGGAATAAAGGCTCGAGTCTAGATTTCATAGCAGCAACGTAAGATGTGGGTGTTGAAGATTCGGTGTGTCTGGATGTAGGCATCGCTGTGGTATTGACTGTAAATTTAATATTCATAATTTTATTGCTTTTGTAGCCAAAAGCAATGGAGTAATCAAGATTAATGTTATATTTCTCCTGGAATGGCCGCAAATAACAAACTCGTGTTGTAAAATTTGTTATTTATATTGGTTTGCAAAAAGCCTAGAGCTCTTGACAGAATTAATTGCTTTCTTATCAGTAGGTTGATAACAAAAAACTGGACAATATATTGCAATACTTGCTTATTGCCTGGAACACGTTGGAACAATAAATAAAATATCACCAATCTCTACACAAATGCTTGTTTATCACTATTTGTAATTAAATACTAATAAAACTGGTATTTACGGTAATAAGTTGCAAAAATTGACACTAATTTACAGACCGTTACATACACGTTCACTCTATATAATAGGCCAGTCCTATATTTGCAATTGTTAATTATACTTTTCAGAATAAAATAAATTCCTGTTATTATATTATTTATTAACTTTTAGCTTCTGGCATGCATCGCAGCAGAGAAGCAGGAAACACGTTCAGCAGAAATCGAAAATGCATTAGATGGCATCTTCCGATCATTCATACCCGCAGAAAAGAGATCGGTCGATGTCCAGATAGGTACAGATATTAACAACACTGTAGAGAAGCTTGTGGAGGCAGTAAGTGAACTGATACACATCAACGTAGAAGTAAATAATAATCCCCGAAGTCGAGATGTATCTCTCAAAGCTGCCAGAGATGTTGTTTTCGAGATTACTTCAAACTTAAATGAATTCATAAAGTTCATACTCAACTATTTCCTTACCAATTTACAACAAATGGTTGGCCAGCTGATATTGTCGCCTGTACGATCATTACTGGATAGTCTCCTGAACTGGCTTTTGCCATGTGGTGTCACCTGCTCAGTTTTAGCCGATTGAATATTTTTTGTTTAATTAACACATGATTAATAATTTAGGGATAATTTTGAAAATGCCATTAAAATTTAAATAAAAAAGTAAGGATATTAATTGTTTTTATAATTTTTGACTTTTTATTCCTCATATTACCCTTGACTTTATACCTATCCTGAGTCGGCTCCACGATTGCATTTCTACATAGGTTACTATCTTGGTATATCTTTTTCACAGACATATCTCGTTCCCCGCTCCTCTCATCAGTTCTTCTTCGGTCTTCAACTCGTATTCCTTTCAGGCACATGACACTTAGCGCTTCTTTCTGTTAAGTGATTATGATTTTGAACTTACACGCACTCTAATTATCTTAACTTATCGTCTCTTATCTTGTCATTAATTAATGCCACATTTATACTTTCCTAAAAAATTAATTCTTAATGTTATTTTTTTTTCGTTTTTTATTACTTTACTCAAGCATCTAAATATTTTTATTGATGCAATATGATTTCGTTATTATTCTTCCTTTTTAACTGTTAAAAAATTAAGTGCTAAATATCATAGGTGCACTAATAGCCTTATCTCCTTTAAGTGTCGTCTCCCAATCAGAGGTTGGCTATCATCAATACTATCTTTATTCTATCTACCACTAGTTTCATTGGAATTTTTCTTTCGCACACCACACCATCCGCCTCTATTTCTAGTCTCTACTTCTATTTTATCCATCTATCTCTAATTCTACTGCATGCATCTCCATATCTAGATATCTAAAACTATTATTATTAAGTAACTACATCTTTAAATCGCAAACTACATAATTAAATTAAAACTTGCATCTAGTTATGTTATACCGAAAGTGAACAGCAACTTTGTTATTTTAAATGGAACATAACAAAACTTTATATTTTTTGTGTTATTCATCTTTTATAATAGGAGGTTCCAATTAAAATAACAAAGTTGCTGCTCACTTCCAGTATTACCGGAAGTAGCATGTCTGTTAAAATATTTTCTCTAAGTTTAACATAACTTGTAACTCCCATAAACCAATTATCATAATATCATTAGTAGTTTCCGATATATAGATGTGTAAAATTATTTTAGACAAACATATATCATGAAACACACAAAAACAGTCAGAATTTTATATTCTTAGGGTAATAATACCACCCTCAAAATGAGTTGTAGCCACTAGGGGCTATTGGCCTACAAGATCCAGGTCTGTACAGCAAGTCGAAGCTGCTCTATCGTATTTGGAACGGGATTTCTTTGTTGTACGTAGCGTTTTAGCAGATCCAATATGTGCTCTATTCGATTTAAATCCGGGCTAAATGGTGGACATTCCAATCTTCGAATTTGGACCTCATCAAGAAAATTACTCACTACGGCAGCGGCATATGGCCGAGCATTATCATGCATTAACATGAATATGTCATATTCAATGTAACAACATATGGCAAAACATGAGTCTCTCCCAACTGATACCTCTCCAAAGCATTATGTCGTCATCTTCAAAACTAACGGTCTGGGCGAGTTTGCAGGTAACGAATCGTTTTCCAACTCTTCCGTAGACGTGGTTTCGACCAACTGACTTTCATAATAGAATTCTGATCTCATCAGTAAAAAGAACATTTTTCCAGTTGTCGATATTGCACTGAATATGTGTTCTTGCAATTTCTAAACGACGAGCTTTATGATTTTGGAGAAGACGTGAAACTTTGGCAGGGTGTCTAGGCTTTAAGTATGCTTCTTTTTAAAATTCGTCTAACTGTTTTTGAAATCACATTAACTTTTCTAACATTTAGTAGCTCATTTCTGAGGTGTATCGATGACAATGAGCTATTTCGTGTAGAATTAAGAACCAAAAAACGGTCATCAATTGCGGTTGTGCACCTTGGACGGACTTCGTACAAAATATTGTGTCTCGTGGTACCTTTTGAAAGTATTCAAAAGTGTAGATTGATTTCTCCTGAGACGTGCAATATCTTTGTGTGTATATCTTTCCTAGTACAAAATTACAATCTGTGCTGCTTGTGCTTTATCGCAGTGTCGCATTGGTGGCATGGTTGTTTTAAACTCAGTTAAATCAAAACAACATTTAATTCAAATTAATAAATTTAATTAAAAATAACCAAATTACTATGATTTTTTCTTTACGCGAAGAAGGTTTTTTATGATAAAATGTACGAATGACACTAAACGCTGAATAAACGTCAAAATGAACGCCAGTGTCTACAAAACAAATTGGAAAATTTCAAAATATTCGATATTTTTTTTCATATATATACCTTTTCTATATAATATATATATATATATATATATATATATATATATATATATATATATATATATATATATATATATATTTCAATTTTAACATCCTCCTTAAGTTCAACATGATTTTTGTTTTTCTACATATTTGTCAATAATTACTATGTCATATTTTTGTGGCGTAGCTGAAGCGTCTCGATGCCATTATGTATGTAATATTAAGTCGTTCAAATGTCTGCCGCGGCTTCTCTGTCAAATGACAACATTTTTCATGACTGGCGCGTAAATTAAGCTGAATTTAACCGATGACATAGGTAATGTCGGCTTTAAAGGTCGCTGTGGTTTGCGATTTACTTGCATAGACCTGCAACTTAAGAAAAACCCGCAAGCAAGAGTCTAACGGAGTTAAAATTGCACGATCTCGGAAACCAGTTCACAGCACCTCCACATAAGATAACCATGTCCTCAAAGCACTCGTACATAATGTCCATGAGATGTGTGGCACGTTGCGCCGCCCTCTTGATATGTTATTGGTGTCAATATCACTCAATTCAGGAAAAAATAAGTTGGTAATCATCGACCTATAGCGCTCGCCGTTGACACAACAATATGTCTAGACCTAATACCATGTTCACGGACAAAAACATTATAAACAGATCGACGAACATGAACTTTGATGCTATATGCGGCATAAATCATATACTGTTTAAAGATATCACCGGAAACATCGGAAATATTAACCGATGATGCTACCAGCCCAAAATCCACAAAAAATATTGTCTTTTTTGGGATGCATTGGACTCTCTTGTATGTCATCTGGATTAGCTATCGTTTTAAATTCGACAATCCGGTTTGTTGACCTATCCATTCATCCAAACATGGGTCTCACCGCTGAGGATGATTTTTTGATGAAAATTAGGATCAGTTTCCAACTGCTCCAGAGCCCATTCAGTAAACACACGTAGTTGTCTATGATCGGTTACCTTCAGCTCCTGGGTCAGTTAAATTTTGTATAGGTGCAGGCTTAAGTCGATGCAAAATTCGCTAAGATGTGGTCTGTGAAAGGCCGAGTTGTACTGAACCAGTAGACTCAAATTTATCTACCACTCTGCGTGTGTGACATGACGATTATGGCGACTGCAAAATAGGCGAAGTGCGCGGAACTTTGCTCGAACGGCACATTCATTTTGACAAAATAATTTTATCAGTTGCACGTGTTTTTGTACCCATCCATGGTCATTTGGAAAAACAGACTGTGTAAATTGCAGCCAATTTGACAGATGTAGCTTCAACAATATGGACGCTACCAATTGTCAAAGTTTGGAAGTTTCTATTGGAAGACCCATACCACTGATTTTGTAATAGTATTGTAGTGGTATTAGTGTGTAACAACAGTTACACACTAATACCTTTACTAACTTATATGAAAGTTCTAAATTTTGGCTCTAGTGTGACATCAGAGTTCAGAGACAGTCAGAATCCTTAGTTAATGGTTTAGTCAAATATGTTTACAATTTGAAAAATAAATTACCATACCTGCAAAAAAACAAGAAATACGGTGCAGTTGTCAACATTACCATCACGGCGATGGTATCTTCAATTTCATCCAGACATGCTATTCGCAGCATAGGTATGAATAACATCAATATACAAGAAAACAGAAACATAACACGTGAAGGAGATGTTTTCTGAAATATAAATATACATTAAATTATTACTTAGAAGTATTTTTTTATTAAAAAAATTTAACGTATTTTAATTAGATATTTTAAATTATATAAAGTAGACGTATTATTATATTAAATTTATTTCTACTAAGATACTAAAATTCTAATAAACTTTAACAATAACAATTGCCAAAGTATGGTTTTAATAAGGCTTAAATGGTTTCATACTATCTTTAATAGTGAATCTATGTTATAGTATATCAAGTCTTTGAATTCTGTAGCCATTATTATGGTTGACTCCCATTTTGCTAATATAATCTTGAAGACATTCTAGACGTCAATACTATGCTTTTCTAATGGATATTTGAAGTTAAAGCTGATTTCATGTAATCTAATGGACTATCTTACAATAAAGTCGCCCCAGGAATGCAACTCAAAAATACTGGCAATATCATTTTAAAGTCGTCTACTTTAAAATGTATAATATATGTCTGAATTGTCTATATAAATGAGTCAGATAAAATTAAATTATCAGAAGAAATTTTTACCAAACAAAATTTGTTTAATTTATTAATGTTTTATACAGTGTGTAAAAGCCATACAAAATTAAGTTTATTTTACGTTTGGATTTCCACTTTGGAATATACAGTGTGTAAAAGCCAAATGGAATAAATTCATTATTTAGGTTACTGTACATTTTTATAAAAAATCCCGAAACACGTCAAATTTAAATTATAACTTGACATCCTTTAACGTGAAAATGCAACCCCTACCTTCAACCCCCTTAGAATGACAGGTACAACCCCCAATTTTTAAAATAGGAAGTATATGCTTGTGATATATCGTTTGAAAGGTCTTTTTAATCTCCATTCAAAAATGTTGCCGCTTTCAAGTTTATTAAGATTAATTAAGATAAAACAAATTAAAATCATGTGGTTACCGAAATTCGCTAAAATATCTTCTTCTTCTTCTTCAAGTGCCATCTCCGCGGCGGAGGTCGGCAATCATCATAGCTATTCGAACTTTTGAGACGGCTGCTCTGAAAAGTTCATTTGATGTACATCCGTACCACTCTCTCAGGTTGCGCAGCCATGACATTCTACGCCTCCCTATGCTTCTCTTTCCTTGGATCTTTCCCTGCATGATCAGTTGGAGCAAGGTGTATTTCTCTCCACGTGTAATATGTCCGAGATATTCCAATTTTTTTGTTTTTATTGAATTTAAAATTTCCATTTCTTTGTTCATCCTTCTCAGAACCTCTTTGTTTGTGACGTGTTCTGTCCATGATATTTTCAAAATTCTTCTGTACACCCACAGCTCAAATGATTCCAGTTTTTTCATTGATGTAGCATTCAAGGTCCAAGATTCCATTCCATAAAATAAGGTCGAAAAAACATAGCACCTCGCCAACCTAACTCTTAGTTCCAGTTTTAAATCCCTGGTACATAGAACTCTTCTCATTTTGTTGAAATTTGCTCTAGCCTTTTCTATTCTTATTTTTATCTCCTGATTGTAATCATTTGTGGAGTTAATCATTGTTCCCAGGTATGCATATTTGTCCACTTGTTCGACGTTGGTTTCGTTTATTAGAAGACTCTCGTTATTTCTTTGAGTTTTCGATATTCTCATAAATTTCGTCTTCTTGACATTCATTGTTAGACCATACTCTTTTCCATACTCTGCTATTCTTGTCACCAGTCTCTGAAGATCTTCAATGTTTTCGGCTAAAATCACAGTGTCGTCCGCATATCTAATGTTGTTAATGGGAACTCCATTTACCTTTATTCCAGCTGTTTCACCCTCAAGAGCTTTTTTCAGGACCTCTTCGGAGTAGGCGTTGAAAAGAATTGGCGACAATACGCATCCCTGTCTTACTCCACATCTAATTTCAATTTCTTCTGACAGCTGTTCGTTAACACGTACTTTTGCTCGCTGTTTATAGTATAAATTTGATATGATCCTGAGGTCGTTGTAGTCAATCTTCTTTGATTTCAGGACATTCATTAAATGTTCATGTCGTACTTTATCGAATGCTTTATTATAGTCAATAAAACATGCGTATATACTCTATACGCTAAAATATACTCAAAACTTATTTCCCGTTTAGGTCTTGATAATGAGAAAGTGAACAAAAACCGAAGCAATGTGGTTTTTAGATGGTAACCATTAAAAAACTTTAAAGAATTTCCGTGGCAACGTTATTTTAACACGCATTAGTAAATTGTTTTAGCAGAATGACGGTATTAGATTTTTGTTTTGATACAAGAATCTAATACCGTCATTCTGTTTTGTTATTTACTTCGTTGGAAGTACGAGAAACTGAATTCACTACGAATTTTGACTAGGATGAACGGCTTGTGGAATGCAATTTTAGATTCCCTTGCCGAGTAATTCATCCAGCTGTTTGTTTCGCAAATTTTAGGGAACACAGTGGTTAAGATTTGAATTCGGTTTCGCTAAGTAGAAATCGTTTGATTTCTCTTTTTGTTTTTAGATGGCGTAGTTACGTCCGTATATAGTTATTTTAATAACTATTGTCTAGGACGGGAGAGATTTTTGTTTTGGTTCAGAGCAGTGACTATACCGTTCTGAAGAGACCTAAGAAGGTCGAAATACGTATCAGCGGTTGTTGCTGCACTGTATCAAAACAAAAATCTAATACCGTCATTCTGTTTTGTTATTTACTTCGTTGGAAGTACGAGAAACTGAATTCACTACGAATTTTGACTAGGATGAACGGCTTGTGGAATGCAATTTTAGATTCCCTTGCCGAGTAATTCATCCAGCTGTTTGTTTCGCAAATTTTAGGGAACACAGTGGTTAAGATTTGAATTCGGTTTCGCTAAGTAGAAATCGTTTGATTTCTCTTTTTGTTTAAATTGTTTTATTTAAGTTGTCAGTATTTTAATTTAAGTAAAAAGTTCGTTCAATTCAATTCTGAAAAATGGTTAGATTAACGGAAATGCATAAAATAACAGTTTTACAAATGATTGGTTACGGAGATAACACCCGAACACAACAGGAAGTAACTCGCCTATTTCATGAGAAATTTCCTAATTTACCGCCTATATCCCAAGGAACAATAAGTAAAATAGAGAAGCAGTTTCGCGAGTTTGGTCATGTAAGGCAGATAAAAAAAGCAGCTGCTAATGCACTGAGTGATGAACTCAAATTAGATGTGTTGCTTGAGTTTCAGGAAAATCCACATACATCGAGTAGACAGGCATCCACTACATTCAATGCTAGCCATACATCGATAGTAAACATATTAAAAGAAAATAAATTGCATCCCTATAAGATGATACCTACTCAGGAGCTCATGGAAGACGATTTTGATAGGAGAACTTTTTTTTGTGAGCAAATGATGTACATGTTGGATAACAATATTATCCAATTAGAACACGTTATGTTTTCTGATGAGTGTACTTTTTCACTTAACGGTCATGCTAATCGGCAAAATTGCCGCTACTGGGCCACGGAAAATCCTCACTGGATGAGAGAATAACACCCTCAAAAGGTTAATGTTTGGGCAGGGATTGTAGGAAACAATATCATTGGTCCCTTTTTCATTGAGAGCAACTTGAATGGCAACAATTATTTGGCACTACTTCAAAATGATGTCATTCCAACGTTGGCAAATTTATATCCTGATCCAGGAAACCCTCAAGTTCCAGCGAATACGATATGGTTTCAGCAGGATGGAGCACCACCACATTACCAACTTAATGCCCGGCAGTACCTCGATACAATATTTCCCAATCGGTGGATAGGGAGGCGAGGATCGATTGAATGGCCAGCGCGATCACCTGATCTTACATTATTAGATTTCTTTTTATGGGGATATGTGAAGAGCCATGTGTATAAAACTAAACCTTCTAATTTAAATGACTTAAAAGAACGAATAACGCTTGCGATTAGGTCGATCACGCCTGTTATGTTAAATAATGTTAGAAGACAGTTTTATTTGAGATTAGGATGTTGCCAAGACGTTAGCGGTGAACATTTTGAACATCTACTTCATTAACATTCATAGTTCTTTTTCGTGTTCTACATTTTATTACGTTTTGCATTACATTTTAGTTTTTTATTGTATTGTAGCGAATTTCGGTAACCACATGATTTTAATTTATTTTATCTTAATTAATAAACTTGAAAGCGACAACATTTTTAAATGGAGAATGAAAAGACCTTTCAAACGATATATCACAAGCCTATACTTCCTATTTTAAAAATTGGGGGTTGTACCTGTCATTCTAAGGGGGTTGAAGGTAGGGGTTGCATTTTTACGTTAAAGAATGACAAGTTATAATTTAAATTTGACGTGTTTCGGGATTTTTTATAAATATGTACAGTAACCTAAATAATGAATTTATTCCATTTGGCTTTTACACACTGTATATTCCAAAGTGGAAATCGAAACGTAAAATAAACTTAATTTTAAAGCAAAATTGTGGTCTATTCTATTCTCAACAAAAATACTAAATTGGACACTAAAACTGGAAAGTATATAGTTAAGGAGAGCCATTATAGAAAAAATAAGAAAGAGAAAAAGAAATTATTTTGTAAACAAATGAACAAATTTTTCAATACACCACAATATGACTAAAATAGGCCTAATACCATATTCACGGACCAAACAAAAATTAATGTCGCCAAAAGAACATTAGAAACAGATCGATCACTACGGACTTTGATGCTATATGCGGCATAAATCATAAACTGTTTAAAGATATCAAAAAATTTGAATTATTTAAACATTACATAATACTTACACAATTTTATTTTATGTCTGCACTTTTTGATCGTTTAATATGGAATGAAAAAGTGGTACCTGACTCTAAATACATCTGGCAGGTACTTTAAAATACGAGTGGCTCAGAGTCGTATTTTAAATATTTTTCAATAGTACATTTAAAAAAGTCAATTTATTAAATTATAATACATTTTGGAAATATCACTGATATCAGTCTTATTATTGATAGAATTTTTATCTTTTTTATGCGAATCATTTCCACTATGCATCTTTTGTTGTAGTTTTATTTTTTTTTCCAAAATCAGTACATTTTCAAAATTAAAAGAATGGCTATTTTCTATGCTTGTCTAAGGCTACAGTGTTTGATTTTTTGGTTTGTACACTATATTTGTGTAAAACAACCTTTCTATGTAGATATTAGTGTGCTTGCCCAATATATATTGAACTGCAGTCTTTACAATTTATTTTATAAATAACATCCAACTGATGATCTTTCTTAACATTGGGTTTAAATTTTGAAAAATATTTTAATGGATGGATCCAAAATATGGATGTTTTTGACGATTTATGTCTAACATTGATATCAGATTTTGCCACATTTTCGTCATTTCGACGTATGGTAAGGATATACAGTGTTAGCTTGATTTATTGATATTACTTAATTCATTTGTGACATGTCATTAGTGACATTTAATTCTTTAATTCAACACTTCTTTTATGAGCTATATATCCGTTGGTATAAAAATTTAGATATCTTCCGGGCCAAAAATATTTTGTAAACCTGCTAGTAGTAATCAGTCGGTTATTGTTGTTATACAATAAACTGAAATCAATAAAAGTAATCGATTAAATTAATTTAGATTAGTAAAGATCAATTTTATAATCCGGAATGCAGAATAAGCAGTCATCAACATATTGTTTGTAGAAATGTTTGTTCTACTTTAATTTAGAGATCTCTAATATTTCCATTACTAAGTTTGCTATTGGTGCTAAGATATTCGAATCCATGGCCACTCCAGAAATCCGAGAATAGGATTAATCGCCTTTATCGTAGAAGATTAAATCTCGTATTTATTACCTTCATTGCACAAAATTTTAATGTTATCAAAATCCGTGATATGATCTTTGTCAATCACATGCTCTGCCAAAATAGAAGATGGTTTCTTGATTCTACAATTACTTTTGTAGGATATAATACGAATAGATACATTGATTCCAGTTTCACCAATATCTCACACCTCACACTGAGTAATTGATGCTGTATACTACATTAGTTTTTTCTAACTTATCTATAAGATATTTGGTCTTATCTATAGAATACAGAGAAGCAATGGTTTTGATGTTTTTTGTTGCTATTTTTACATTGTCAATAACCTTTCATATTTGTATTAACTTAGGTTTTAATAATGGTACGTAGGGTAGTTATATAGTAATACATGGTTCTAAGAATATATCATATATATATATATATATATATATATATATATATATATATATATATATATATATATATGTACATATACATAACACTCAGGTGCAAAAAATTCGATCCATGTCTATTTTATATAAAAAAGCAGAAGTATTTTTAGAGATGACACTTATATATTGGGCATAGATTTAAGAAGGAACATTAAATGTAGATAGGGAATACAATTTATGCAAAAAAATTATTTATTTATAAAAATGTATGGCTTTATTCGAAAATTGACAAAATGAAAATAGCTAGTTGATAAACAACAGTTATAAAAAAATAATGCTACTATCATTTGTTATGAATACCTAGTATTTCCTTTTCGGATCCTTATAACAGCCTGCATTCGTCTTGGCACTGTCGTAACTCAATTTTGAACATGAAGTTGGTCCAATTCATCCCACATTGTCTTTACCTCCGTACTAAGCTTAGGTAGGTAGGTAGGCTTAGTTGTTGGGACGAGGTAGTAGAACTTGAACTCATCTTCCCAGTGTGTCCCATAGACGTTTGATTAGATTGAGGTCGGGGCTGAAAGCTGGTCAATTCATACGGACAATGCCGACGTCTTCTAAGTGCGTTTTGACCATTCTAGTACGGTGGAGACGCGCTTTATTGCCCATAAAACTATAATTAGATCCTATGAATGACGCAAAAGGTACCACATCCTCATCTAAAATGGTTGTTATGTACGTTGCTCCTAGTATAGAACCTACACCCACAATAACTAAGTCAGTACGGGCATCGGAACTAATACCAGCCCAAACCGTAACTGTGCCTCCTCCATAGGTTATTCTGTCGGCAATATTGAATTGGGAAAATCATTCTCCTCGTCTTCACCAGATTCTTTCGCAAGCATTGGCGACCTCAAGCAAAACCTGGATTCATCCGAGAAAACGAAAATCGACTTTCACGTGCGGATGTTGCTCTCCTGTGGTCTGATCCTAACCTTCTAGTGTAGTTGCGGTTTTGGTTGAGCCGCTGAATGGTTCTTTGAACAGCACAACTTGCTTACACAACTTACATGTAGCATCTGGGCGTCATAATATTGGCTGCGGCCATCTTGCACTAAAGCCACGGCTCTTACAAGTTCAAAATATTTTAATACCAACTTGTTCTAGTTGCTAAAATCGATACGATATCCTAATAATTTCTTACAACTTATCGAACTTAAAATTTTTAACAAAAACATAAATTCCCATTTTTTATAAGAAATGCCATAAAAAATTTAAAAATAATGTATACATAGAAATAAATAATTGTCCTAGACGAGGATTTATATACGCTATATGCCAAGTAATAAAGTTTTAAAACTCACAATAAATGAGAAATATGGCATGGATCGAATTTTTGCACCTGAGTGTATATATATATATATATATATATATATATATATATATATATATATATATATATATATATATATACACTTCTCCAAGAAATTAACGCACCACTTTGAAATATTAAAATATTTTATTAGCGTTAATAAAAATTTCCATTGTAATGTTATATTTTGCAAGTCCCTTGTATATGCTATTCGTACACTATATATTTATTGACTGTGTTTTATCGCTGTAGTTTTTTTTGCAACAAAACAAAAAGAAGCAAAAAATTTCACTAATTCTATAAATATAATAATTTCCAAGTGTTCAGGAATATTATTCGACTACTGTTTAATTGTTGATTATTGTTAATTATGTTTATTATGGAACGTCAATCACGTAATTTAACCCAAGATGAATGCGCCCAAGCAGTGATACTGTCGGAAGAAGGTTGGAGTTACCGAAGAATTGGTCGTCGGTTTAATGTACTCCACACATTCGTTTCACGGGTGTTAGAAAGATTCCTCGAAACAGAGGATCATACTCGCAGACCAGGGCAAGTACGAAACCGGGTAACTACCCCTATTCAAGATCGATTTTTAAAAATTTCTGCTCTTCGACAACGTTTTGTAACACATCGACGTCTACAAATTTAGCTTCGAGACGTGCAAGCTATACAAATTAATACTGAAACTGTTCGCCAGCGTCTTAAGTAATACAACTTAACACCTAGGATTGCCGCCCGAGGTCCTTTATTAAGTACAGAGCATCGAAGGGGGAGACTACATTTTTCCAGAGAAAACGTTAATTGGTTAGAGGCTGATTGGGAACGAGTGCTATTTACCGATGCATCCTGATTTTGTTTGTACAATAACGACAGACGTGTTCGTGTGTTGCGACGACCCAACGAACGATATGCTCAGTGTAACTTCTCACACACCACATTTTTTGGTGGAGGATCCGTTATGGTGTGGGGTGGTATTTCTTTGACCGCACGTACGGACCTAGTGGTCAATTAAAATGGAACTGTTACAGCTGAAAGGTACATATTGGAGATCCTGGAGTAACATCTAGTACCATTTGCTCCTTATATCGGTGATAATTTCTTACTAATGCAAGATAATGCCAGACCTCACGCTGCACAGATCGTCAGAAATTATCTAGAAGAGGTAGAAATTAACACTATGGAATGGCCAGCACATAGTCCGGATTTAAATCCAATTGAAAATCTCTGGGATATCCTTGGTAGGCGATTAAGAGCGACACCGATCCAACCAAACAACTTACAGGAAGTGGGAGAGAGACTGATCCAGATTTGGAGAGAACTAGACCAAAATGAAACACGGCAAATAATTTTAAGTATGGACCAACGGCGTAAAGTTGTTATAAGTAGTAGAGGTGAAAACACTCATTATTAAGACTTTTTTCATATTTTAGTTTACTTTTCTAATCATTATTTTTTTAGAATTTTTCGTTTTATTTTTTTTTTCTCCTGTACTTCAACATTTTCTGATGATTAGACAAATTGTTATAATTACGAATAAAATGTAGAATAAATCTAATAAAGTTTTATTTATTATTCTCTGCCTGTTTACAGATAAAATTTATTTATTGAAGTGGTGCGTTAATTTCTTGGAGAAGTGTATATATAAATCAGATACTAAAATCTCAGCTAAATACTAAAAGTACTACGACATACAAGATACTTTTCTATCAATGTTATACGACAGTATAAGGACATTAAATTAAGGACATTAAGGACATATTAAGGACACTAAAGAAGAACAATGTGAAAAATTAGAAGCTTTTGAGCTCTAGGTCTACAACAGAATATTAAGAATTTGTATTATTAAGTTATTATTATATTTGTATGATAGAAGTTGTATTATTAAGTTATTATTATATTATTATGAAAGAAGACAAATATCAATTATTCTAACTTTAAGGCGAAAAAAGATAATTGGAAGAAGATCGATGAGAAGAAGAAGACATTAATGTTTAAAAAATCTTCGGCAAAACTTTAACACCACCAATGGCCATCTATTTAGAATAGTCTTGGTAATATGTATATATATCCTTTTTGATTGCCAACTTTGAAACAAAGGAAAGAAGAAGAATGAGTATGTATCGTGATTTACTTTTATCGAGATGGTTTAATTGAAGTTATATTTAGATAAATTAGATTATCGTTGACCGCAATATGTTCGATAATTATTGAATATTAATACATTAAAAAATAGAAATTGGAGAAAAAGAAAAAAGTAACTTACAAGATTCTCAAAAAACATTCTTAGCCCCAGAAAACCTGCTTCGCGAAAAGCAGCCACCAAGTATAAAAATGATCCAATCGTTATAGCTACTTCAGCACCTATCCTTATTTTAGCTTCCAACGAATCGAGCTGCATAAGTCTGCATTCCTCTCTTAAATTTTCCCACCATTCTTCCACGTCATAATCATCATCATTTCCATTTCCTCCTATAAATAAACATTCGAAAAATAATAAAGAAATAGCACTTAATTATTTTAGTAACTCAAAGTTTGAAAAAATGCAAAGAGACTGTCAGAAAATAAATTAAAGTTTTTGTTGGAATCTTTCATTAAAAAAAGTAAGGTGCATTTCTAACAGAATCTGTGAATACGAAAGTGTGTTATGAAAGTATCTAAAAATTTTTTAGATACTTCTAGAATGACAATAACTCAACTATAAGAAATCATGGAAGTATTGGTTCTTGTTGATTTTGAAAAGAAAACATACATTCTTCATGTCCTCTAAGACTTTAAATATGTCGGTTTCTAATTCATTACAACTACGTGCTTCTTCATGCGAACAGTATGTTCACCTCCTCCCGATGACTTGCTATTTATGTCTCTAGACACTTCGTTCCAACCAGGCTAGTAATAGTTTCGCGGTAATGCTTTACCTAGATAGAGAGGGGATATAATGTGTAAACCATTTTAAATACCTAGGCAACTGGATTAATGTGAATGGGGATTCTGATAAAAAATAATAACCAGATGGTGGTGGTGAAGACTTTTTGGCATGGAAACCAGTCCTATTTCAAATAAACCTATCAATGCAAATTCGTGAGAATGTCCTGAGATGCTATGTTGATCTGTTCTATTATACGCCTGTGAGATACGGACAAGAAGACCACAATGATGAACAAGTTGGAAAAATTTAATTTATGACACTACAACAAGATCCTAAAGATATTGTAGGTCTCGCATAATTACAATGAAGATGTTCTTAGAATGACAAATATAGGTCGACTGTTCTTAAACATTATAAAGAGAAGGAAAGCAGAATACTTCAGCCACCTAGTTAGATAACCTAAATACCATCTACTTCGCCTTATAATACAAGGAAAAGTGGAAGAAAATTGATACGCCGAAAGAAACTCTCATGATTGCCTAATATTGGGCAGTGATGTGGTCCTACGGTGGAAAAATTATTTGGTGCAGCACAGTGGCGGCTCGTGGTAGTTTAACAAGGCTGTTCAATTAAGGAATATAATTATAGAAACGGTGCCATTATTACTTCCCTGAAATGTTGTTTCGTAACCATATCGATTTCTGATACAAAATCAATGAGGCCCCTATATATTGCTGGATTCAAACTTTCTGAACACGTCATGTCCCGCAAAGCTATTTCGAAGACGCCACAAAATTTTACACTATCGATAGGACGGGACAAAATGTAACGATTTTTTCTAATTTGGTTGTTAATTAAAGTCTTTTATTGATATTCGATAGCCAGAATCTAATAATTGACGAACATCAATATTACCAATATCCGAGAGCTGCAATTAATTTTTTAAATGAATTTGGGAAGAGCCGTGTTTTTAATTTTTGTTGAGAAGGAGTTAATTTCCGAACACCCGTTTTTGTCTACTTTGAAGAAATAGTTTAATTCTTTGAAAACACTAAACGTGGAAAACAAAACAAAGAATGTATGGTATAATTTCACTATTTGAGAGAGTGAGTCATCGTTTAAAGGCCCAGAAATGCGGAAAGCTGTTTGGAAATCCAGTGACGTACACTTACTTTTATTTTAACGTTAATTATATTTTATTTTTCAAATATTAATGTTCGAAATAGGCCACAATATATTTATTTACAAGTTTTTACTGGCGTTTCGATCTCTATATCCAAAGACCGCTTTCAAAGATATAAATGATAGTTATATTTATTTTATTTGTTTATTATTATATATTTTTATAATCTTATATTGTTTATTTTTTTTTCTATCTTTAAAAACGGAATAGAGATCGAAACTTCAATGTATTAAACATGTATTACAAACATGTAAATAGATATATTGTGGCTTATGTGGCTTATGTCCAACCTTCTCCCTAAAAATACAGAATGTCACAAACAAGCAGCTATAGAAAAATAAATATATCTGTCATTTGTATGTTTGAAAACGGTCTCTTTATAGAGATCGAAACGTCCGTAAATTAAACATTTGAATAAATATATTGTGGCTTATTCCCAACATCATTTCTAAAAATACAGAACGACAAGCGAAAAGCCATAGAAAATAAATAGTACTATCATTTGTATAATTGAAAACGGTCTCTGGATATAGAGATCGAAACGTCAATAAATATACATATGAATAAATATTTTGTGGCTCATTCCCTACATTCCTCTAAAAATACAGAATGCCACAAACAAAAAGCTATAAAAAAGAAGTAATTTTGCAGAAAGTTTACTGATACCAACCGGCTGTCGCGGAAGTTACGCTAAAACGTCTTTTGACGTGACCCGTCCTTAAAGAGTTACACAATGAAATTTTTTTAAAACAAATTTTAAGACAGTTTCCACACCACCCCAGAGGTATGTCTTGTGGCGCGATACTTTTTTTAAATGGGTGTTCGCCAAGAGCCATATTGTCTTATTAAATAAAATGAACAAAACACTTAAACAGTATAAAACAAAACAAAATAAAATCCTATAAAACAAAATAAAATTCTGTTGTGAATTTATTAATTGTCTTTTTAATTTATAATGTCTTGTTCTAAAGGTTCTTATCTAAATTTATTAAAAAGCACAATAACTGATATTAATTTATTTATCACTAAATATACATAATTTATTAGTAGGCGAGCGTAACAACAATATCGCGAGCGCGAATCTTCTTTATTAACTGTTTTCAAAATAAAAGTTCCCTCATATTTATACGAAAACAGCTGCTCTAGAACTGCATGGATGTTGACCTCAATTGACCTGGTTTCGCCTCGAATGGACAGGCCTAATTCCGGAAGATTCGAATGGAACCAGTTTTTTATTACTTGGGGTTTATGGTCGAAAGGTCTCGTATAATCTAAAACATATTAGTGAATAAAAACATGTTTACAGGTTAAAACTATGACTCATATTTTTACGTAACATTGCCCCCCTCTCAAAAGATGGTTCCTCCTGGAACCTTGTCGGGACTAGAACTGGAACGGTATGCTGGTATCGGCAACTGGACCCTCTTTTACAACTTCCAGTTGTATAAAAATGACAAGGGACGGTTTTCTCTCCGCACCAGTAACTATGCGGATTGCAACAGACTAACACCTGGACTTCGGTGTCTTTAAAGATCTCCTCCACCATATTTCGTATAACCCTCCAATCTAATTGGCGGCACTCCAACTTTGGCATGGCTAACTTTTGCACGTCGGACTCTAGTACGTGCCCTCTCAATTGAAGTAAGGCTTCCCATACATCTCGGTAGGTAGGTTGGTCACGGGCAGTGTCTTTTGTTACCAGGTAGAAAAGGTAACGTGATGCATCTTGGAGTTTCAAGGTTTTACCGGGAGCTGGCACTTGGCATTGAAGTTCTGCAACTCGACCAAACTTCCTTCGAAAGACGGATGCCAACCCTGGTGCGTCTTTGATACTGGCCGGGATGGTAAGGGCCAGCGAGTGGTCATCGGGGAGCGCGAGTAGATCTTGCTTTTCTTCAGTGGTAACACCATGTCTTGCTTTACCGGTACCTCCATAGGCACCCATGAATTCCTCAAACGTGAGGTCAGACACGTCTTGGACTTGGTTTACTTCCACTTCTTCATCTACGTCGTGGTCACCTTCGAAAGACGCCAGCCGGTTATGGTGTACTATCATCGGCTTTCCCTTCGGAATCTTGCTTATTCGGTAGATGACATCGTTGATCTTCTCCATAATGAGGTATGGACCTTCCCAAAACTGCTGCAATTTGGGAGAACAACCTTTTCGCTTCTTGGGATTATACAGCCATACTTTGTCGTTCTTCTTAAAGCAACCGTTTTCGGCTTGTGTATCGTACCGTTTCTTCATTCGGTCGCTAGCGATCTGAAGGTGGGAACGGACCAACTCATGTACATCGTCCATTCTTCTTCGTAATTCGATCACATAATCTTCACCTGCTACATCTTCTCCAGGTCGACACCCAAATTCTAGATCACAAGGTAGTCGCATTTCGCGTCCGAATAGGACTCTGGCTGGTGTCTGGCCCGTTGATTCGTGAACAGCAGATCTGTAGGCCATTGTGAAGAACGGAAGGTATTGGTCCCAGTCTCGCTGATGATCGGACACCATCTTTGTCAAATACTTGCCAACTGTTCTATTCATTCGTTCTACCATACCATCCGATTGCGGATGATACGCGGTAGTTCTTGTTTTCTTCATGCCTAGTCTATCACATATTCCTTGGAATAGATCACTTTCGAAGTTCCTGCCTTGGTCACTATGGATCTCCAAAGGCACTCCAAATCGGCTGATATATTCTTGGATCAACTTATCTGCAACGGTGGCGGCCTTCTGGTCTGGAAGTGCATAAATCTCGACCCACTTAGTGAAGTAATCCATTACTACCAACATGTACTTGCCCCCATTTTCACTTTCTGGAAATGGCCCTGCAATGTCCAAAGCTATTCTTTCAAACGGGCTTCCAACATTATATTGTCTCATAGGAGCTCTCCTTTTCCGGTGAGGCCCGTTACTCGTAGCACAAATAGTACATTTCTTACACCAGTCTTTTACGTCGTCGGAACTGTTCATCCAATAAAACCGTTCCCGAATTCGCTGAAGGGTTTTCCTTACACCAAAATGCCCTCCCGATGGACTGTCGTGTAACTGACGAAGTACTTCGGCTATTCTGCTCTTTGGTTTCACCAACTGTCTTCTTTTCTCTGAACCGTCATCATTTTCCAGGACTCGTTTGAGCAAGCCATCTTCGATGATAAATGAGTCCCACTGGGCCCAATACGTCTTAACTACTGAGCATAGGTTTGATATTTCCTGCCAAGGTGGTCGACAGTTTTCCTCTTTCCATTTTCGGATTTTCTGTATAACTGGATCTCTCTCTTGTTCTTCCCTTATCTTAGTAGGCGTCCAGTCGTCGTTGACAATCGTCGTTCTTAGCACTGCTGCTTCCTTGGATTCCGTTTTGTTGCAGTGGGAACACTCTGCTGGGCATGGCCTTCTGGAAAGAGAATCAG